>NW_027077666.1:362318-724637 GCF_963924675.1 Phocoena phocoena
CTTACCCTAAACCGTCCCCTAATCCTAACCCGTATGCTAACTCTAACCCGTACCCTAACACGTACGCTCACCCTAAACCGTTGTCGTACCCTAACCTGTCCCCTAAACCGTCCCCATTCCCTAACCCTAACCCTAACCCTAACCCTAACACTAACCCTTACCCGAAGCCTTACACTAACCCGTCCCCTAATCCTAACCCGTACGCTAACACTAACCCGTACCCTAACACGTACGCTCACCCTAAACCGTTGTCGTACCCTAACCTGTCCCCTAAACCGTCCCCGTCCCCTAACCCTAACCCTAAACCTAACCCTAAACCTCACCCTTACCCGCAGCCTTACCGTAAACCGTCCCCTAATCCTAAACCGTACGCTAACACTAACCCGTACCCTAACACGTACGCTCACCATAAACCGTTGTCGTACCATAACCTGTCCCCTAAACCGTCCCCATCCTCTAACCCTAACCCTAACCCTAACCCTAACCCTTACCCGAAGCCTTACCCTAACCCGTCCCCTAATCCTAACCCGTACGCTAACACTAAACCATACCATAACACATACGCACACCCTAAACCGTTGTCGTACCCTAACCTGTCCCCTAAACCGTCCCCGTCCCCTAACCCTAACACTAACCCTAACGCTTACCCGAAACCTTAACCTAACCCGTCCCCTAATCCTAACCCGTACGCTAACACTAACCTGTACCCTAACACGTACGCTCACCCTAAACCGTTGTCATACACTAACCTGTCCCCTAAACCGTCCCCGTCTCATAACCCTAACCCTAACCATAACCCTAACCGTTACCCGAAGCCTTACTCTAACACGTCCTCTAATCCTAACCCGTACGCTAACACTAACCCGTACCCTAACACGTACGCTCACCCAAAACCGTTGTCATACCCTGACCTGTCCCCTAAACCGTCCCCATCCCCTAACCCTAACCCTAACCCTAGCCCTAACCCTTACCCGAAGCCTTACCCTAACCCGTCCCCTAATCCTAACCCGTACGCTAACACTAACCCGTACCCTAACACGTACGCTCACCCTAAACCGTTGTCGTACACTAACCTGTACCCTAAACTGTCCCCGTCCCTGTCCCCGTCCCCTAACCCTAACCCTAACCCTAACCCTTACCCGAAGCCTTACCCTTACCCGTCCCCTAATCCTAAACCGTACGCTAACACTAACCCGTACCCTAACACGTACGCTCACCCTAAACCTTTGTCGTACCCTAACCTGTCCCCTAAACCGTCCCCATACCCTAACCCTAAACCTAACCCTAACCCTTACCCAAAGCCTTACCCTAACCCGGCCCCTAATCCTAAACCGTACGCTAACACTAACACATAGCCTAACACGTACGCTCACCATAAACCGTTGTCGTACACTAACCTGTCCCCTAAACCGTCCCCATCCCCTAACCCTAACCCTAACCCTAACCCTAACCCTTACCTAAAGCCTTACCCTAACCCGTCCCGTAATCCTAACCCGTACGCTAACACTAAACCGTATCCTAACACATACAAACACCCTAAACCGTTGTTGTACACTAACCTGTCCCCTAAATCGTTCCCGTCTCCTAACCCTAACCCTAACCCTAACCCTAACCCTAACACTTACCCGAAGCCTTACCCTAACACGTCCTCTAATCCTAACCCGTACGCTAACACTAACCCGTACCCTAACACGTACGCTCAACGTAAACCGTTGTCGTACCCTAACCTGTCCCCTAAACCGTCCCCCTCCCCTAACCCTATCCCTAACCCTAACCCTAACCCTGACCCGAAGCCTTACCCTAACCCGTCCCCTAATCCTAACCCGTACGCTAACACTAACCCTTACCCTAACACGTACGCTCACCCTAAACCGTTGTCGTACACTAACCTGTCCCCTAAACTGTCCCCGTACCCGTCCCCGTCCCCTAACCCTAACCCTAAACCTAAACCTTACCCGAAGCCTTACCCTAACCCGTACCCTAATCCTAAACCTTACGCTAACACTAACCCATAGCCTAACACGTACGCTCACCATAAACCGTTGTCGTACCCTAACCTGTCCCCTAAACTGTCCCCATCCCCTAACCCTAACCCTAACCATAACCCTAACCCTTACCTGAAGCCTTACACTAACCCGTCCCCTAATCCTAACCCGTACGCTAACACTAACCCGTACCCTAACACGTACGCTCACCCTAAACCGTTGTCGTACCCTAACCTGTCCCCTAAACCGTCCCCATTCCCTAACCCTAACCCTAACCCTAACCCTAACCCTAACCCTAACCCTTACCCGAAACCTTACCCTAACCCGTCCCCTATTCCTAACCCGTAGGCTAACACTAACCCATACCCTAACACGTACGCTCACCCTAAACCGTTGTCGTACCCTAACCTGTCCCCTAAACCGTCACCGTCCCCTAAACCTAACCCTAACCCTAAACCTAACCCTAACCCGAACCCTTACCCGAAGCCTTACCCTAAACCGTCCACTAACCCTAACCCGTATGCTAACTCTAACCATACCCTAACACGTACGCTCACCCTAAACCATTGTCGTACCCTAACCTGTCCCCTAAACCGTCCCCGTCACCGTCCCCTAACCCTAACCCTAAGCCTAACCCTAACCCTAACACTTACCCGAAGCCTTACCCTAACCCGTCTCCTAATCCTAACCCATAAGATAACACTAACCTGTACGCTAACACGTACGCTCACCCTAAACCGTTGTCATACACTAACCTGTCCCCTAAACTGTCCCCGTCCCCGTCCCCTAACCCTAACCCTAACCCTTACCCTAAACTTTACCCGAAGCCTTACCCTAACCCGTCCCCTAATCCTAAACCGTACGCTAACACTAACCCATATCCTAACACGTACGCTCAGCCTAAACCGTTGTCGTACAGTAACCTGTCCCCTAAACCGTCCCCGTACCCTAACCCTAACCCTAAACCTAACCCTAACCCTCACATGAAGCCTTACCGTAAACCGTCCCCTAATCCTAACGCATACGATAACACTAACCCGTACCCTAACACGTACGCTCACCCTAAACCGTTGTCGTACCCTAACCTGTCCCCTAAACCGTCCCCGTCCCCTAACCCTAACCCTAACCCTAACCCTAAACCTTACCCGAAGCCTTACCATAACCCGTCCCCTAATCCTAACCAGTATGCTAACACTAACCCGTACCCTAACACGTACGCTCACCCTAAACCGTTGTCGTACACTAACCTGTCCGCTAAACCGTCCCCGTCCCCTAACCCTAACCCTAACCCTAACCCTAACCCTAACCCTTACCACAAGCCTAACGTAACCCATCCCCTAATCCTAACCCATACGATAACACTAACCCGTACCCTAACACGTACGCTCACCCTAAACCGTTGTCGTACCCTAACCTGTCCCCTAAACCGTCCCCGTCCCCTAACCCTAACCCTAACCCTAGCCCTAACCCTTACCCGAAGCCTTACCCTAACCCGTCCCCTAATCCTAACCCGTACGCTAACACTAACCCGTACCCTAACACGTACGCTCACCCTAAACCGTTGTCGTACACTAACCTGTCCCCTAAACTGTCCCCGTCCCTGTCCCCGTCCCCTAACCCTAACCCTAACCCTAACCCTTACCCGAAGCCTTACACTAACCCGTCCCCTAATCCTAAACCGTACGCTAACACTAACCCGTACCCTAACACGTACGCTCACCCTAAACCTTTGTCGTACCCTAAACTGTCCCCTAAACCGTCCCCATCCCCTAACCCTAAACCTAACCCTAACCCTTACCCAAAGCCTTACCCTAACCCGTCCCCTAATCCTAAACCGTACGCTAACACTAACACATAGCCTAACACGTACGCTCACCATAAAACGTTGTCGTACCCTAACCTGTCCCCTAAACCGTCCCCATCCCCTAACCCTAACCCTAACCCTAACCCTAACCCTTACCTAAAGCCTTACCCTAACCCGTCCCCTATTCCTAACCCGTACGCTAACACGAAACCGTATTCTAACACATACACACACCCTAAACCGTTGTTGTACACTAACCTGTCCCCTAAACCGTTCCCGTCTCCTAACCCTAACCCTAACCCTAACCCTAACCCTTACCCGAAGCCATACCCTAACACGTCCTCTAATCCTAACCCGTACGCTAACACTAACCCGTACCCTAACACGTACGCTCAATGTAAACCTTTGTCGTACCCTAACCTGTCCCCTAAACCGTCCCCGTCCCCTAACCCTATCCCTAACCCTAACCCTAACCCTGACCCGAAGCCTTACCCTAACCCGTTCCCTAATCCTAACCCGTACGCTAATACTAACCCGTACCCTAACACGTACGCTCACTCTAAACCGTTGTCGTACCCTAACCTGTCGCCTAAACCGTCTCCGTCCTTCACCCTATCCCTAACCCTAACCCTAACCCTAACCCTAACCAGTCCCCTAAACCGTCCCCGTTCCCTAAACCTAACACTAGCCTAACCTTAACCCTAACCCTTACCCGAAGCCTTACCCTAACCCTTCCCCTAATCCTAACCCGTACGCTAACACTAACCCGTACCCTAACACGTACGCTCACCCTAAACCGTTGTCGTACCCTAACCTGTCCCCTAAACCGTCCCCGTCCATTAACCCTAAACCTAACCCTAGCCCTAGCCATTACCCGAAGCCTTACCCTAACCCGTCCCCTAATCCTAACCCGTACGCTAACACTAACCCATACCCTAACACGTACGCTCACCCTAAAACTTTGTCGTACCCTAACCTGTCCCGTAAACCGACCCCGTCCCCAAACCTAAACCTAACCCTAACCCTTACCCAAAGCCTTACCCTAACCCGTCCCCTAATCCTAAACCGTACGCTAACACTAACCCATAGCCTAACACGTACGCTCACCATAAACCGTTGTCGTACCCTAACCTGTCCCCTAAACCGTCCCCATCCCCTAACCCTAACCCTAACCCTAACCCTAACCCTTACCTGAAGCTTTACCCTAACCCGTACCCTAATCCTAACCCGTACGCTAACACTAAACCGTATCCTAACACATACACACACCCTAAACCGTTGTTGTACACTAACCTGTCCCCTAAGCCGTCCCCGTCTCCTAACCCTAACCCTAACCCTAACCCTAACCCTAACCCTTACCCGAAGCCTTACCCTAACACGTCCTCTAATCCTAACCCGTACGCTAACACTAACCCGTACACTAACACGTACGCTCAACGTAAACCGTTTTCGTACCCTAACCTGTCCCCTAAACTGTCCCCGTCCCCTAACCCTAACCCTAACCCTAACCCTAACCCTGACCCGAAGCCTTACCCTAACCCGTCCCCTAATCCTAACCCGTACGCTAACACTAACCCGTACCCTAACACGTACGCTCACCCTAAACTTTTGTCGTACCCTAACCTGTCCCCTAAACCGTCCCCGTCGCCTAACCCTAACACTAACCCTAACCCTAACCCTTACCCGAAGCCTTACCCTAACTCGTCCCCTAATCCTATACCGTACGCTAACACTAACCCGTAGACTAACACGTACGCTCACCATAAACCGTTGTCGTACCATAACCTGTCCCCTAAACAGTCCCCATCCCCTAACCCTAACCCTAACCCTAACCCTAACCCTAACCCTTACTCGAAGCCTTACCCTAACACGTCCTCTAATCCTAACCCGTACGCTAACACTAACCCGTAACCTAACACGTACGCTCCCCCTAAACCGTTGTCGTACCCTAACCTGTCCCCTAAACCGTCCCCGTCCCCTAACCCTAACCCTAACACTAACCCTAACCATTACCCGAAGCCTTACACTAAACCGTCCCCTATTCCTAACCCTTACGCTAACACTAACCCGTACCCTAACATGTAGGCTCACCCTAAACCGTTGTCGTACCCTAACCTGTCCCCTAAACCGTCACCGTCCACAAAACCTAACCCTAACCCTAACCCTAACCCTAACCCGATCCCTTACCCGAAGCCTTAACCTAAACCATCCCCTAATCCTAACCCGTATGCTAACTCTAACCCGTACCCTAACACGTACGCTCACCATAAACCGTTGTCGTACCCTAACCTGTCCCCTAAAACGTCCCCATTCCCTAACCCTAACCCTAAACCTAAACCTAACCCTAACCCTTACCCGAAGCCTTACCCTAACCCTTCCCCTAATCCTAACCCGTACGCTAACACTAACCCGTACCCTAACACGTACGCTCACCCTAAACCGTTGTCGTACCCTAACCTGTCCCCTAAACCGTCCCCATCCCCTAACCCTAACCCTAACCCTAACCCTAACCCTAACCCTTACCCGAAGCCTTACCCTAACCCGTCCCCTAATCCTAACCCATACGATAACACTAACCTGTACTCTAACACGTACGCTCACCCTAAACCGTTGTCATACACTAACCTGTCCCCTAAACCGTCCCCGTCCCCTAACCCTAACCCTAACCCTAGCCCTAACCCTTACCCGAATCCTTACCCTAACCCGTCCCCTAATCCTAACACGTACGCTAACACTAACCCGTACCCTAACACGTACGCTCACCCTAAACCGTTGTCGTACCCTAACCTGTCCCCTAAACCGTCCCCATTCCCTAACCCTAACCCTAACCCTAACCCTAACCCTAACCCTAACCCTTACCCGAAGCCTTACACTAACCCGTCCCCTATTCGTAACCCGTACGCTAACACTAACCCATACCCTAACACGTACGCTCACCCTAAACCGTTGTCGTACCCTAACCTGTCCCCTAAACCGTCACCGTCCCCTAAACCTAACCCTAACCCTAAACCTAACCCTAACCCGAACCCTTACCCGAAGCCTTACCCTAAACAGTCCCCTAATCCTAACCCGTATGCTAACTCTAACCATACCCTAACACGTACGCTCACCCTAAACCATTGTCGTACCCTAACCTGTCCCCTAAACCGTCCCCGTCCCCGTCCCCTAACCCTAACCCTAAGCCTAACCCTAACCCTAACACTTACCCGAAGCCTTACCCTAACCCGTCCCCTAATCCTAACCCATAAGATAACACTAACCTGTACGCTAACACGTACGCTCACCCTAAACCGTTGTCATACACTAACCTGTCCCCTAAACTGTCCCCGTCCCCTAACCCTAACCCTAACCCTAACCCTTACCCTAAACTTTACCCGAAGCCTTACCCTAACCCGTCCCCTAATCCTAACCCGTACGCTAACACTAACCCATACCCTAACACGTACGCTCAGCCTAAACCGTTGTCGTACAGTAACCTGTCCCCTAAACCGTCCCCGTACCCTAACCCTAACCCTAACCCTAACCCTAACCCTTACCCAAAGCCTTACCCTAACACGTCCTCTAATCCTAACCCGTACGCTAACACTAACCCGTACCCTAACACGTACGCTCAACGTAAACCGTTGTCGTACCCTAACCTGTCCCCTAAACCGTCCCCGTCCCCTAACCCTATCCCTAACCCTAACCCTAACCCTGACCCGAAGCCTTACCCTAACCCGTCCCCTAATCCTAACCCGTACGCTAACACTAACCCGTACCCTAACACGTACGCTCACCCTAAACGGTTGTCGTACCCTAACCTGTCCCGTAAACCGTCACCGTCACCTCACCCTATCCCTAACCCTAACCCTAACCCTAACCCTAAACCTTACCCGAAGCCTTACCCTAACCCGTCCCCTAATACTAACCCGTACGCTAACACTAACCCGTACCCTAACACGTACGCTCACCCTAAACCGTTGTCGTACCCTAACCTGTCCCCTAAACCGTCCCCGTCCCCTAACCCTAACCCTAACCATAACCCTAAACCTTACCCGAAGCCTTACCATAACCCGTCCCCTAATCCTAACCCGTATGCTAAAACTAAACCGTACCCTAACACGTACGCTCACCCTAAACCGTTGTTGTACCCTAACCTGTCCCCTAAACCGTCCCCGTCCCCTAACCCTAACCCTAACCCTAGCCCTAACCCTTACCCAAAGACTTACCCTAACACGTCCCCTAATCCTAACACGTACGCTAACACTAACCCGTACCCTAACACGTACGCTCACCCTAAACCGTTGTCGTACACTAACCTGTCCCCTAAACTGTCCCCGTCCCCGTCCCCGTCCCCTAACCCTAACCCTAACCCTAACATTACCCGAAGCCTTACCCTAACCCGTCCAATAATCCTAACCCGTACGCTAACACTAAACCGTACCCTAACACGAACGCTAACCCTAAACCTTTGTCGTACCCTAACCTGTCCCCTAACCGTCCCCGATCCCTAACCCTAACCCTAACCCTAACCTTAACCCTAACCCTTATCCGAAGCCTTACCCTAACCCGTCCCCTAATCCTAACCCTTACGATAACACTAAACCGTACCCTAACACGTACGCTCACCCTAAACCGTTGTCATACACTGACCTGTCCCCTAAACCGTCCCCGTCCCCGTCCCCTAACCCTAACCCTAACCCTAACCCTAACCCTTACCCGAAGCCTTACTCTAACCTGTCCCCTAATCCTAAACCGTACACTAACACTAACCCGTACCCTAACACGTACACTCACCCTAAATCGTTGTCGTACCCTAACCTGTCCCCTAAACCGTCCCCGTCCCCTAACCCTAACCCTAACCCTAACCCTAACCCTTACACGAAGCCTTACCCTAACCCATCCCCTAATCCTAACCCGTACGCTAATACTAACCCGTACCCTAACACGTACGCTCACCCCAAACCGTTGTCGTACCCTAACCTGTCCCCTAAACCGTCCCCGTCCCCTAACCCTAACCCTAACCCTAACCCTAACCCTTATCCGAAGCCTTACCCTAACACTTCCCCTAATCCTAACCCGTACGCTAACACTAACCCTTACCCTAACACGTACGCTCACCCTAAAACGTTGTCGTACCCTAACCTGTCCCCTAAACCGTCCCCGTCCCCTATCCCTAACCCTAACCCTAACCCTTACCCGAAGCCTTACCCTAAACCGTCCCCTAATCCTAACCCTTACAATAACACTAAACTGTACCCTAACACGTACGCTCACCCTAAACCGTTGTCATACACTAACCTGTCTCCTACACCGTCCCCGTCCCCTAAACCTAACCCTAAGCCTAGCCCTAACCCTTACGCGAAGCCTTACCCTAACCCGTCCCCTAATCCTAACCCGTACGCTAACACTAACCCGTACCCTAAGACGTACGCTCACCCTAAACCGTTGTCGTACACTAACCTGTCCCCTAAAATGTCCCCTTACCCGTCCCCGTCCCCGTCCCCTAACCCTAACCCTAACCCTTACCCGAAGCCTTACCCTAACACGTCCTCTAATCCTAACCCGTACGCTAACACTAACCCGTACCCTAACACGTACACTCAACGTAAACCGTTGTCGTACCCTAACATGTCCCCTAAACCGTCCCCGTCCCCTAACCCTATCCTTAACCCTAACCCTAAACCTGACCCGAAGCCTTACCCTAACCCGTCCCCTAATCCTAACCTGTACGCTAACACTAACCCGTACCCTAACACGTACGCTCACCCTAAATCGTTGTCGTACCCTATCCTGTCCCCTAAACCGTCCCCGTCCCCTAACCCTAACCCTAACCCTAAACCTTACCCGAAGCCTTACCCTAACCCGTCCCCTAATCCTAACCCTTACGATAACACTAAACCGTACCCTAACACGTACGCTCACCCTAAACCTTTGTCATACACTGACCTATCCTCTAAACCGTCCCCGTCTCCGTCCCCTAACCCTAACCCTAACCCTAACCCTAACACTTACCCGAAGCCTTACCCTAACCCATCCCCTAATCCTAACCCGTACGCTAACACTAAACCGTACCCTAACACGTACGCTCACCCTAAACCGTTGTCGTACCCTAACCTGTCCCCTAAACCGTCCGCGTCCCCTAACCCTAACCCTAACCCTAACCCTTACCCGAAGCCTTACCCTAACCCATCCCCTAATCCTAACCCGTACGCAAACACTAACCCGTAGCCTAACACGTACGCTCACCATAAACCGTTTTCGTACCATAACCTGTCCCCTAAACCGTCCCCGTCCCCTAACCCTAACCCTAACCCTAACCCTAACCCTAACCCTTACCGGAAGCCTTACCCTAACCCGCCCCTATTCCTAACACGTACGCTAACACTAACCCGTACCCTAACACGTAGGCTCACCCTAAACCGTTGTCGTACCCTAACCTGTCCCCTAAACCGTCACCGTCCCCTAAACCTAACCCTAACCCTAACCCTAACCCTAATCCGAAGCCTTACCCTAAACTGTCCCCTAATCCTAACCCGTATGCTAACTCTAAACCGTACCCTAACAGGTAAGCTCACCCTAAACCGTTGTCGTACCCTAACCTGTCCCCTAAACCGTCCCCATTCCCTAACCCTAACCCTAAACCTAACCCTAAACCTAACCCTTACCCGAAGCCTACCCTAACCCTTCCCCTAATCCTAACCCGTACGCTAACACTAACCCGTACCCTAACACGTACGCTCACCCTAAACCGTTGTTGTACCCTAACCTGTCCCCTAAACCGTCCCTGTCCCCTAACCCTAACACTAACCCTAACCCTAACCCTTACCCGAAGCCTTATCCTAACCCGTCCCCTAATCCTAACCCATAGGATAACACTAACCTGTACCCTAACACGTACGCTCACCCTAAACCGTTGTCATACACTAACCTGTCCCCTAAACCGTCCCCGTCCCCTAACCCTAACCCCAACCCTAGCCCTAACACTTACCCGAAGCCTTACCCTAACCCGTCCCCTAATCCTAACCCGTACGCTAACACTAACCTGTACCCTAACACGTACGCTCACCCTAAACCATTGTCGTACACTAACCTGTCCCCTAAACTGTCCCCGTACCCGTCCCCGTCCCCTAACCCTAACCCTAACCCTAACCCTTACCCGAAGCCTTACACTATCCCGTCCCCTAATCCTAACCCGTACGCTAACACAAACCCGAACCCTAACACGTACGCTCACCCTAAACCTTTGTCGTACCCTAACCTGTCCCCTAAACCGTCCCCATCCCCTAACCCTAAACCTAACCCTAACACTTACCCAAAGCCTTACCCTAACCCGTACCCTAATCCTAAACCGTACGCTAACACTAACCCGTACCCTAACACGTACGCTCACCCTAAACCGTTGTCGTACACTAACCTGTCCCCTAAACTGTCCCCGTCCCCGTCCCCGTCCCCTAACCCTAACCCTAACCCTAACATTACCCGAAGCCTTACCCTAACCCGTCCAATAATCCTAACCCGTACGCTAACACTAAACCGTACCCTAACACGAACGCTAACCCTAAACCTTTGTCGTACCCTAACCTGTCCCCTAACCGTCCCCGTTCCCTAACCCTAACCCTAACCCTAACCTTAACCCTAACCCTTATCCGAAGCCTTACCCTAACCCGTCCCCTAATCCTAACACTTACGATAACACTAAACCGTACCCTAACACGTACGCTCACCCTAAACCGTTGTCATACACTGACCTGTCCCCTAAACCGTCCCCGTCCCCGTCCCCGTCCCCTAACCCTAACCCTAACCCTAACCCTTACCCGAAGCCTTATTCTAACCTGTCCCCTAATCCGAAACCGTACACTAACACTAACCCGTACCCTAACACGTACACACACCCTAAATCGTTGTCGTACCCTAACCTGTCCCCTAAACCGTCCCCATCCCCTAACCCTAACCCTAACCCTAACCCTAACCCTTACACGAAGCCTTACCCTAACCCATCCCCTAATCCTAACCCGTACGCTAACACTAACCCGTACCCTAACACGTACGCTCACCCTAAACCGTTGTCGTACCCTAACCTGTCCCCTAAACCGTCCCCGTCCCCTAACCCTAACCCTAACCCTAACCCTAACCCTTATCCGAAGCCTTACCCTAACACTTCCCCTAATCCTAACCCGTACGCTAACACTAACCCGTACCCTAACACGTACGCTCACCCTAAAACGTTGTCGTACCCTAACCTGTCCCCTAAACCGTCCCCGTCCCCTATCCCTAACCCTAACCCTAACCCTTACCCGAAGCCTTACCCTAACCCGTCCCCTAATCCTAACACTTACAATAACACTAAACTGTACCCTAACACGTACGCTCACCCTAAACGGTTGACATACACTAACCTGTCTCCTACACCGTCCCCGTCCCCTAAACCTAACCCTAAGCCTAGCCCTAACCCTTACCCGAAGCCTTACCCTAACCCGTCCCCTAATCCTAACCCGTACGCTAACAGTAACCCGTACCCTAAGACGTACGCTCACCCTAAACCGTTGTCGTACACTATCCTGTCCCCTAAAATGTCCCCGTACCCGTCCCCGTCCCCGTCCCCTAACCCTAACCCTAACCCTTACCCGAAGCCTTACCCTAACACGTCCTCTAATCCTAACCCGTACGCTAACACTAACCCGTACCCTAACACGTACACTCAACGTAAACCGTTGTCGTACCCTAACATGTCCCCTAAACCGTCCCCTTCCCCTAACCCTATCCCTAACCCTAACCCTAACCCTGACCCGAAGCCTTACCCTAACCCGTCCCCTAATCCTAACCTGTACGCTAACACTAACCCGTACCCTAACACGTACGCTCACCCTAAATCGTTGTCGTACCCTATCCTGTCCCCTAAACCGTCCCCGTCCGCTAACCCTAACCCTAACCCTAAACCTTACCCGAAGCCTTATCCTAACCCGTCCCTTAATCCTAACCCTTACGATAACACTAAACCGTACCCTAACACGTACGCTCACCCTAAACAGTTGTCATACACTGACCTGTCCTCTAAACCGTCCCCGTCCCCGTCCCCTAACCCTAACCCTAACCCTAACCCTAACCCTTACCCGAAGCCTTACCCTAACCTGTCCCCTAATCCTAAACCGTACACTAACACTAACCCGTACCCTAACACGTACACTCACCCTAAACCGTTGTCGTACCCTAACCTGTCCCCTAAACCGTCCCGTCCCCTAACCCTAACCCTAACCCTAACCCTAACACTTACCCGAAGCCTTACCCTAACCCATCCCCTAATCCTAACCCGTACGCAAACACTAACCCGTAGCCTAACACGTACGCTCACCATAAACCGTTGTCGTACCATAACCTGTCCCCTAAACCGTCCCCGTCCCCTAACCCTAACCCTAACCCTAACCCTAACCCTAACCCTAACCCTTACCGGAAGCCTTACCCTAACCCGCCCCTATTCCTAACATGTACGCTAACACTAACCCGTACCCTAACACGTAGGCTCACCCTAAACCGTTGTCGTACCCTAACCTGTCCCCTAAACCGTCACCGTCCCCTAAACCTAACCCTAACCCTAACCCTAACCCTAACCCGAACCCTTACCCGAAGCCTTACCCTAAACTGTCCCCTAATCCTAACCCGTATGCTAACTCTAACCCGTACCCTAACACGTAAGCTCACCCTAAACCGTTGTCGTACCCTAACCTGTCCCCTAAACCGTCCCCGTTCCCTAACCCTAACCCTAAACCTAACCCTAACCTTAACCCTTACCCGAAGCCTTACCCTAACCCTTCCCCTAATCCTAACCCGTACGCTAACACTAACCCGTACCCTAACACGTACGCTCACCCTAAACCGTTGTTGTACCTTAACCTGTCCCCTAAATCGTCCCTGTCCCCTAACCCTAACACTAACCCTTACCCTAACCCTTACCCGAAGCCTTATCCTAACCCGTCCCCTAATCCTAACCCATAGGATAACACTAACCTGTACCCTAACACGTACGCTCACCCTAAACCGTTGTCATACACTAACCTGTCCCCTAAACCGTCCCCGTCCCCTAACCCTAACCCCAACCCTAGCCCTAACACTTACCCGAAGCCTTACCCTAACCCGTCCCCTAATCCTAACCCGTACGCTAACACTAACCTGTACCCTAACACGTACGCTCACCCTAAACCATTGTCGTACACTAACCTGTCCCCTAAACTGTCCCCGTACCCGTCCCCGTCCCCTAACCCTAACCCTAACCCTAACCCTTACCCGAAGCCTTACCCTATCCCGTCCCCTAATCCTAACCCGTACGCTAACACTAACCCGAACCCTAACACGTACGCTCACCCTAAACCTTTGTCGTACCCTAACCTGTCCCCTAAACCGTCCCCATCCCCTAACCCTAAACCTAACCCTAACACTTACCCAAAGCCTTACCCTAACCCGTACCCTAATCCTAAACCGTACGCTAACACTAACCCATACCCTAACACGTACGCTCACCCTAAACCGTTGTCGTACCCTAACCTGTCCTCTAAACCGTCCCCATCCCCTAACCCTAACCCTAACCCTAACCCTAACCCTTACCTGAAGCCTTACCCTAACCCGTCCCCTAATCCTAACCCGTACGCTAACACTAAACCGTATCCTAACACATACACACACCCTAAACCGTTGTACACTAACCTGTCCCCTAAACCGTCCCCGTCTCCTAACCCTAACCCTAACCCTAACCCTAACCCTAATCCTTACCCGAAGCCTTACCCTAACACGTCCTCTAATCCTAACCCATACGCTAACACTAACCCGTACCCTAACACGTATGCTCAAGTTAAACCGTTGTCGTACCCTAACCTGTCCCCTAAACCGTCCCCATCCCCTAACCCTATCCCTAACCCTAACCCTAATACTGACCCGAAGCCTTACCCTAACCCGTCCCCTAATCCTAACCCGTACGCTAACACTAACCCGTACCCTAACATGTACGCTCACCCTAAACCTTTGTTGTATCCTAACCTGTCCCCTAAACCGTCACCGTCCCCTCACCCTATCCCTAACCCTAACCCTAACCCTAACCCTAACCCTTACCCGAAGCCTTACCCTATCCCGTCCCCTAATCCTAACCCGTACGCTAACACTAACCCGAACCCTAACACGTACGCTCACCCTAAACCTTTGTCGTACCCTAACCTGTCCCCTAAACCGTCCCCATCCCCTAACCCTAAACCTAACCCTAACACTTACCCAAAGCCTTACCCTAACCCGTACCCTAATCCTAAACCGTACGCTAACACTAACCCATACCTTAACACGTACGCTCACCCTAAACCGTTGTCGTACCCTAACCTGTCCTCTAAACCGTCCCCATCCCCTAACCCTAACCCTAACCCTAACCCTAACCCTTACCTGAAGCCTTACCCTAACCCGTCCCCTAATCCTAACCCGTACGCTAACACTAAACCGTATCCTAACACATACACACACCCTAAACCGTTGTACACTAACCTGTCCCCTAAACCGTCCCCGTCTCCTAACCCTAACCCTAACCCTAACCTTAACCCTAATCCTTACCCGAAGCCTTACCCTAACACGTCCTCTAATCCTAACCCGTACGCTAACACTAACCCGTACCCTAACACGTATGCTCAAGTTAAACCGTTGTCGTACCCTAACCTGTCCCCTAAACCGTCCCCATCCCCTAACCCTATCCCTAACCCTAACCCTAATCCTGACCCGAAGCCTTACCCTAACCCGTCCCCTAATCCTAACCCGTACGCTAACACTAACCCGTACCCTAACATGTACGCTCACCCTAAACCTTTGTTGTACCCTAACCTGTCCCCTAAACCGTCACCGTCCCCTCACCCTATCCCTAACCCTAACCCTAACCCTAACCCGAACCCTTACCCGAAGCCTTACCCTAAACCGTCCCCTAATCCTAAACCGTACGCTAACACTAACCCATACCCTAACACGTACGCTCACCCTAAAACGTTGTCGTGCCCTAACCTGTCCCCTAAACCGTCCCCGTCCCCTAACCCTAACACTAAACCTAACCCTAACCCTTACCCGAAGCCTTACCCTAACACGTCCCCTAATCCTAACCCGTACGCTAACACTAACCCGTACCCTAACACGTACGCTCACCCTAAACTGTTGTCGTACACTAACCTGTCCCTTAAACCGTCCCCGTCCCCTAACCCTAACCCTAACCCTAACCCTAAACCTTACCCGAAGCCTTACCCTAACCCGTCCCCTAATCCTTACCCTTACTATAACACTAAACCCTACCCTAACACGTACGCTCACCCTAAACCGTTGTCGTACCATAACCTGTCCCCTAAACCGTCCCCATCCCCTAACCCTAAACCTAACCCTAACCCTAACCCTTAACCGAAGCCTTACCCTAACCCTTCCCCTAATCCTAACCCGTACGCTAACACTAACCCGTACCCTAACACGTACGATCACCCTAAACCGTTGTCGTACCCTAACCTGTCCCCTAAACCGTCCCCGTCCCCTAACCCTAACCCTAACCCTAGCCATAACCCTTACGCGAAGCCTTACCCTAACCCGTCCCGTAATCCTAACCCGTACGCTAACACTAACCCGTACCCTAACATGTACGCTCACCCTAAACCGTTGTCGTACACTAACCTGTCCCCTAAACTGTCCCTGTACCCGTCCCCGTCCCCTAACCCTAACCCTAACCCTAACCCTTACCCGAAGCCTTACCCTAACCCGTCTCCTAATCCTAACCCATACGCTAACACTAACCCGTACGCTAACACGTACGCTCACCCTAAACCTTTGTCGTACCCTAACCTTTCCCCTAAACCGTCCCCGTCCCCTAACCCTAAACCTAACCCTAAAACTTACCCAAAGCCTTACCCTAACACGTACCCTATTCCTAAACGGTACGCTAACACTAACCTATAGCCTAACACGTACGCTCACCATAAACCGTTGTCGTACCCTAACCTGTCCCCTAAACAGTCCCCATCCCCTAACCCTAACCCTAACCCTAACACTAACTCTTACATGAAGCCTTACCCTAACCCGTCCCCTAATCCTAACCCGTACGCTAACACTAAACCGCATCCTAACACATACACACACCCTAATCCGTTGTTGTACACTAACCTGTCCCCTAAACCGTCCCCGTCTCCTAACCCTAACCCTAAGCCTAACCCTAACCCTTACCCGAAGCCTTACCCTAACACTTCCTCTAATCCTAACCCGTACGCAAACACTAAACCGTACCCTAACACGTACGCTCAACGTAAACCGTTGTCGTACCCTAACCTGTCCCCTAAACCGTCCCCGTCCCCTAACCCTATCCCTAACCCTAATCCTAACCCTGACCCGAAGCCTTACCCTAACCCGTCCCCTAATCCTAACCCGTACTCTAACACTAACCCGTACCCTAACACGTACGCTCACCCTAAACCATTGTCGTACCCTAACCTGTCCCCTAAACCGTCACCGTCCCCTCACCCTATCCCTAACCCTAACCCTAACCCTAACCCGAACCCTTACCCGAAGCCTTACCCCAACCCATCCTCTAATCCTAACCCGTATGCTAACACTAACCCATAGCCTAACACGTACGCTCACCATAAACCGTTGACGTACCATAACCTGTCCCCTAAACGGTCCCCGTCCCCTAACCCTAACCCTAACCCTAACCCTATCCCTTACCCGAAGCCTTACCCTAACCCGTCCCCTAATCCTAAACTGTACGCTAACACTAAACCATACCCTAACACATACGCACACCCTAAACCGTAGTCGTACACTAACCTGTCCCCTAAACCGTCCCCGTCTCCTAACCCTAACCCTAACCCTAACACTAACCCTTACCCGAAGCCTTACACTAACACGTCCTCTAATCCTAACCCGTACCCTAACACATACGCTCACCCTAAACCGTTGTCGTACTCTAACTTGTCCGCTAAACCGTCCCCGTCCCCTAACCCTAACCCTAACCCTAACACTAAACCTTACCCGAAGCCTTACCCTAACCCGTCCTCTAAACCTAACCCTTACGATAACACTAAACCGTACCCTAACACGTACGCTCACCCTAAACCGTTGTCATACACTGACCTGTCCCCTAAACCGTCCCCGTCCCCGTCCCCTAACCCTAACCCTAACCCTAACCCTAACCCTATCACTTACCCGAAACCTTACCCTAACCCGTCCCCTAATCCTAAACCGTACACTAACACTAACCTGTACCCTAACACGTACACTCACCCTAAACCGTTGTCGTACCCTAACCTGTCCCCTAAACCGTCCCCGTCCCCTAACCCTAACCCTACCCCTAACCCTAACCCTATCCCTTACCCGAAGCCTTACCCTAACCCGTCCCCTAATCCTAACCCGTACGCTAACACTAAACCATACCCTAACACATACGCACACCCTAAACCGTAGTCGTACACTAACCTGTCTCCTAAACCGTCCCCGTCTCCTAACCCTAACCCTAACCCTAACCCTAACCCTAACCCTTACCCGAAGCCTTACCCTAACACGTCCTCTAATCCTAACCCATACGCTAACACTAAACCGTACCCTAACACGTACGCTCACCCTAAACCGTTGTCGTACTCTAACCTGTCCCCTAAAACGTTCCCGTCCCCTAACCCTAACCCTAACCCTAACCCTAACCCTAACCCTTACCCGAAGCCTTACTCTAACCCGTCCCCTAATCCTAACCCGTACGCTAACTCTAACCCGTACCCTAACGCGTTTGCTCACGCTAAACCGTTGTTGTACACTAACCTGTCCCCTAAACCGTCCCTGTCTCCTAACCCTAACCATAACCCTAACCCTAACCCTAACCCTGACCCGAAGCCTTACCCTAACATGTCCCCTAATCCTAAACCGTACGCTAACACTAACCCGTACCCTAACACGTACGCTCACCCTAAACCGTTGTCGTACCCTAACCTTTCCCCTAAACCTTCACCGTCCCCTCACCCTAACCCTAACCCTAACCCTAACCCTAACCCGAACCCTTACCCGAAGCCTTACCCTACACCGTGCCCTAATCCTAACCCGTACGCTAACACTAAACCGTACCCTAACACGTACGCTCACCCTAAAACTTTGTCGTACCCTAACCTGTCCCCTAAACCGTCCATGTCCCCTAACCCTAACAATAACCCTAACCCTAACACTTACCCGAAGCCTTACCCTAACCCGTCCCCTAATCCTAACCCGTACGCTAACACTAACCCGTACCCTAACACGTACGCTCACCATAAACCGTTGTCGTACCCTAACCTGTCCCTTAAACCGTCCCCGTCCCCTAACCCTAACCCTAACCCTGAACCTAACCCTTACCCGAAGCCTTACCCTAACCCGTCCCCTAATCCTAACCCGTATGCTAACTCTAACCCGTACCCTAACACGTACGCTCACTCTAAACCGTTGTCGTATCCTAACCTGTCCCCTAAACCGTCCCCGTTCCCTAACCCTAACCCCAACCCTAACCCTAACCCTTACCCGAAGCCTTACCCTAACCCGTCCCCTAATCCTAACCCGTACGCTAACACTAACCCGTACCCTAACACGTACGCTCACCCTAAACCGTTGTTGTACACTGACCTGTCCCCTAAACCGCCCCCGTCCCCGTCCCCGTCCCCTAACCCTAACCCTAACACTTACCCGAAGCCTTACCCTAACCCGTCCCCTAATCCTAACCCGTCAACTAACACTAACCCGTACCCTAACACGTACGCTCACCCTAAACCGTTCTCGTACCCTAACCTGTCCCCTAAACCGTCCCCGTCCCCTAACCCTAACCCTAACCCTAACCCTAACCCTTTCCCGAAGCCTTACCCTAACCCATCCCCTAATCCTAACCCGTACGCTAACACTAACCCGTAGCCTAACACGTACGCTCATCATAAACCGTTGTCGTACCATAACCTGTCCCGTAAACCGTCCCCGTCCCCGAACCCTAACCCTAACCCTAACCCTAACCCTAACCCTTACCTGAAGACTTACACTAACCCGTCCCCTAATCCTAACCCGTACGCTAACCCTAAACCATACCCTAACACATACGCACAACCTAAACCGTTGTCGTACCCTAACCTGTCCCCTAAACCGTCCCCGTCCCCTAACCCTAACCCTAACCCTAACCCTAACCCTTACCTGAAGCCTTACCCTAACCCGTCCCCTAATCCTAACCCGTACGCTAACACTAACCCGTACCCTAACACGTACGCTCACCCTAAACCGTTGTCGTACACTAACCTGTCCCCTAAACCGTCCCCGTCGCCTAACCCTAACCCTAACCTTACCCGAAGCCTTACCCTAACCCATCCCCTAATCCTAACCCGTACGCAAACACTAACCCGTAGCCTAAAACGTACGCTCACCATAAACCGTTGTCGTACCATAACCTGTCCCCTAAAACGTCCCCGTCCCCTAACCCTAACCCTAACCCTAACCCTAACCCTAACCCTTACCCGAAGCCTTACCCTAACCCGCCCCTATTCCTAACACGTACGCTAACACTAACCCGTACCCTAACACGTAGGCTCACCCTAAACCGTTGTCGTACCCTAACCTGTCCCCTAAACCGTCACCGTCCCCTAAAGCTAACCCTAACCCTAACCCTAACCCTAACCCGAACCCTTACCCGAAGCCTTACCCTAAACCGTCCCCTAATCCTAACCCGTATGCTAACTCTAACCCGTACCCTAACACGTAAGCTCACCCTAAACCGTTGTCGTACCCTAACCTGTCCCCTAAACCGTCCCCGTTCCCTAACCCTAACACTAACCCTAACCCTAACCCTTACCCGAAGCCTTACACTAACCCTTCCCCTAATCCTAACCCGTACGCTAACACTAACCCGTACCCTAACACGTACGCTCACCCTAAACCGTTGTCGTACCCTAACCTGTCCCCTAAACCGTCCCTGTCCCCTAACCCTAACACTAACCCTAACCCTAACCCTTACCCGAAGCCTTACCCTAACCCGTCCCCTAATCCTAACCCATAGGATAACACTAACCTGTACCCTAACACGTACGCTCACCCTAAACCGTTGTCATACACTAACCTGTCCCCTAAACCGTCCCCGTCCCCTAACCCTAACCCTAACCCTAGCCCTAACCCTTACCCGAAGCCTTACCCTAAACCGTCCCCTAATCCTAACCCGTACGCTAACACTAACCCGTACCCTAACACGTACGCTCACCCTAAACCCTTGTCGTACACTAACCTGTCCCCTAAACTGTCCCCATACCCGTCCCCGTCCCTTAACCCTAACTCTAACCCTAACCCTTACCCGAAGCCTTACCCTATCCCGTCCCCTAATCCTAACCCGTACGCTAACACTAACACGAAACCTAACACGTACGCTCACCCTAAACCTTTGTCGTACCCTAACCTGTCCCCTAAACCGTCCCCGTCCCCTAACCCTAAACCTAACCCTAACCCTTACCCAAAGCCTTACCCTAACCCGTACCCTAATCCTAAACCATACGCTAACACTAACCCATAGCCTAACACGAACGCTCACCCTAAACCGTTGTCGTACCCTAACCTGTCCCCTAAACCGTCCCCATCCCCTAACTCTAACCCTAAACCTAACCCTAACCCTTACCTGAAGCCTTACCCTAACCCGTCCCCTAATCCTAACCTGTACGCTAACACTAAATCGTATCCTAACACATACACACACCCTAAACCGTTGTTGTACACTAACCTGTCCCCTAAACCGTCCCCGTCTCCTAACCCTAACCCTAAGCCTAACCCTAACCCTAACCCTTACCCGAAGCCTTACCCTAACACTTCCTCTAATCCTAACCCGTACGCTAACACTAAACTGTTCCCTAACACGTACGCTCAACGTAAACCGTTGTCGTACCCTAACCTGTCCCCTAAACCGTCCCCGTCCCCTAACCCTATCCCTAACCCTAATCCTAACACTGACCCGAATCCTTACCCTAACCCGTCCACTAATCCTAACCCGTACGCTAACACTAACCCGTACCCTAACACGTACGCTCACCCTAAACCGTTGTCGTACCCTAACCTGTCCCCTAAACCGTCACCGTCCCCTCACCCTATCCCTAACCCTAACCCTAACCCTAACCCGAACCCTTACCCGAAGCCTTACCCTAACCCATCCCCTAATCCTAACCCGTATGCTAACACTAACCCATAGCCTAACACGTACGCTCACCATAAACCGTTGTCGTACCATAACCTGTCCTCTAAACCGTCCCCGTCCCCTAACCCTAACCCTAACCCTAACCCTATCCCTTACCCGAAGCCTTACCCTAACCCGTCCCCTAATCCTAAACTGTACGCTAACACTAAACCGTACCCTAACACATACGCACACCCTAAACCGTAGTCGTACACTAACCTGTCCCCTATACCGTCCCCGTCTCCTAACCCTAAACCTAACCCTAACCCTAACACTAACCCTTACCCGAAGCCTTACCCTAACACGTCCTCTAGTACTAACCCGTACGCTAACACTAACCCGTACCCTAACACGTATGCTCAAGTTAAACCGTTGTCGTACCCTAACCTGTCCCCTAAACCGTCCCCGTCCCCTAACCCTATCCCTAACCCTAACCCTAATCCTGACCCGAAGCCTTACCCTAACCCGTCCCCTAATCCTAACCCGTACGCTAACACTAACCCGTACCGTAACACGTACGCTCACCCTAAACCTTTGTCGTACCCTAACCTGTCCCCTAAACCGTCACCGTCCCCTCACCCTTTCCCTAACCCTAACCCTAACCCTAACCCGAACCCTTACCCGAAGCCTTACCCTAAACCGTCCCCTAATCCTAAACCGTACGCTAACACTAACCCATACCCTAACACGTATGCTCACCCTAAAATGTTGTCGTGCCCTAACCTGTCCCCTAAACCGTCCCCGTCCCCTAACCCTAACCATAACCATAACCCTAACAATTACCCGAAGCCTTACCCTAACCCGTCCCCTAATCCTAACCCGTACGCTAACACTAACCTGTACCCTAACACGTACACTCACCCTAAACCGTTGTCGTACTCTAACCTGTCCCCTAAACCGACCCCGTCCCCTAACCCTAACCCTAACCCTAACCATAACCCTAAACCTTACCCGAAGCCTTACCCTAACCCGTCCCCTAATCCTAACACTTACTATAACACTAAACACTACCCTAACATGTACGCTCACCCTAAACCGTTGTCGTACCCTAACCTGTCCCCTAAACCGTCCCCATCCCCTAACCCTAAACCTAACCCTAACCCTAACCCTTAACCGAAGCCTTACCCTAACCCGTCCCCTAATCCTAACCTGTACGCTAACACTAACCCGTATCCTAACACGTACGTTCACCATAAACCGTTGTCGTACCATAACCTGTCCCCTTAACCATCCCCGTCCCCTAACCCTAACCCTAACCCTAACCCTATCCCTTACCCGAAGCCTTGCCCTAACCCGTCCCCTAATCCTAAACTGTACGCTAACACTAAACCGTACCCTAACACATACGCACACCCTAAACCGTAGTCGTACACTAACCTGTCCCCTAAACCGTCCCCGTCTCCTAACCCTAACCCTAACCCTAACACTAACACTTACCCGAAGCCTTACACTAACACGTCCTCTAATCCTAACCCGTACGCTAACACTAACCCGTACCCTAACACGTACGCTCACCCTAAACCGTTGTCGTACTCTAACTTGTCCGCTAAACCGTCCCCGTCCCCTAACCCTAACCCTAACCCTAACACTAAACCTTACCCGAAGCCTTACCCTAACCCGTCCCCTAAACCTAACCCTTACGATAACACTAAACCGTACCCTAACACGTACGCTCACCCTAAACCGTTGTCATACACTGACCTGTCCCCTAAACCGTCCCCGTCCCCGTCCCCTAACCCTAACCCTAACCCTAACCCTAACCCTAACACTTACCCGAAACCTTACCCTAACCCGTCCCCTAATCCTAAACCGTACACTAACACTAACCTGTACCCTAACACGTACACTCACCCTAAACCGTTGTCGTACCCTAACCTGTCCCCTAAACCGTCCCCGTCCCCTAACCCTAACCCTACCCCTAACCCTAACCCTATCCCTTACCCGAAGCCTTACCCTAACCCGTCCCCTAATCCTAACCCGTACGCTAACACTAAACCATACCCTAACACATACGCACACCCTAAACCGTAGTCGTACACTAACCTGTCTCCTAAACCGTCCCCGTCTCCTAACCCTAACCCTAACCCTAACCCTAACCCTAACCCTTACCCGAAGCCTTACCCTAACACGTCCTCTAATCCTAACCCATACGCTAACACTAAACCGTACCCTAACACGTACGCTCACCCTAAACCGTTGTCGTACTCTAACCTGTCCCCTAAAACGTTCCCGTCCCCTAACCCTAACCCTAACCCTAACCCTAACCCTAACCCTTACCCGAAGCCTTACTCTAACCCGTCCCCTAATCCTAACCCGTACGCTAACTCTAACCCGTACCCTAACGCGTTCGCTCACGCTAAACCGTTGTTGTACACTAACCTGTCCCCTAAACCGTCCCTGTCTCCTAACCCTAACCATAACCCTAACCCTAACACTAACCCTGACCCGAAGCCTTACCCTAACATGTCCCCTAATCCTAAACCGTACGCTAACACTAACCCGTACCCTAACACGTACGCTCACCCTAAACCGTTGTCGTACCCTAACCTTTCCCCTAAACCTTCACCGTCCCCTCACCCTAACCCTAACCCTAACCCTAACCCTAACCCGAACCCTTACCCGAAGCCTTATCCTACACCGTGCCCTAATCCTAACCCGTACGCTAACACTAAACCATACCCTAACACGTACGCTCACCCTAAAACTTTGTCGTACCCTAACCTGTCCCCTAAACCGTCCCTGTCCCCTAACCCTAACAATAACCCTAACCCTAACACTTACCCGAAGCCTTACCCTAACCCGTCCCCTAATCCTAACCCGTACGCTAACACTAACCCGTACCCTAACACGTACGCTCACCATAAACCGTTGTCGTACCCTAACCTGTCCCTTAAACCGTCCCCGTCCCCTAACCCTAACCCTAACCCTAAACCTAACCCTTACCCGAAGCCTTACCCTAACCCGTCCCCTAATCCTAACCCGTATGCTAACTCTAACCCGTACCCTAACACGTACGCTCACTCTAAACCGTTGTCGTATCCTAACCTGTCCCCTAAACCGTCCCCGTTCCCTAACCCTAACCCTAACCCTAACCCTAACACTTACCCGAAGCCTTACCCTAACCCGTCCCCTAATCCTAACCCTTACGATAACACTAACCCATACCCTAACACATACGCTCACCCTAAACCATTTTCGTACCCTAACCTGTCCCCTAAACCGTCCCCGTCCCCTAACCCTAACCCTAACCCTAAACCTAACCCTTACCCGAAGCCTTACCCTAACCCGTCCCCTAATCCTAACCCGTACGCTAACACTAACCCGTACCCTAACACGTACGCTCACCCTAAACCGTTGTTGTACACTGACCTGTCCCCTAAACCGCCCCCGTCCCCGTCCCCGTCCCCTAACCCTAACCCTAACACTTACCCGAAGCCTTACCCTAACCCGTCCCCTAATCCTAACCCGTCAACTAACACTAACCCGTACCCTAACACGTACGCTCACCCTAAACCGTTGTCGTACCCTAACCTGTCCCCTAAATCGTCTCCGTCCCCTAACCCTAACCCTAACCCTAACCCTAACCCTTTCCCGAAGCCTTACCCTAACCCATCCCCTAATCCTAACCCGTACGCTAACACTAACCCGTAGCCTAACACGTACGCTCATCATAAACCGTTGTCGTACCATAACCTGTCCCGTAAACCGTCCCCGTCCCCGAACCCTAACCCTAACCCTAACCCTAACCCTAACCCTTACCTGAAGCCTTACACTAACCCGTCCCCTAATCCTAACCCGTACGCTAACCCTAAACCATACCCTAACACATACGCACAACCTAAACCGTTGTCGTACCCTAACCTGTCCCCTAAACCGTCCCCGTCCCCTAACCCTAACCCTAACCCTAACCCTAACCCTTACCCGAAGCCTTACCCTAACCCGTCCCCTAATCCTAACCCGTACGCTAACACTAACCCGTACCCTAACACGTACGCTCACCCTAAACCGTTGTCGTACACTAACCTGTCCCCTAAACCGTCCCCGTCGCCTAACCCTAACCCTAACCTTACCCGAAGCCTTACCCTAACCCATCCCCTAATCCTAACCCGTACGCAAACACTAACCCGTAGCCTAAAACGTACGCTCACCATAAACCGTTGTCGTACCATAACCTGTCCCCTAAAACGTCCCCGTCCCCTAACCCTAACCCTAACCCTAACCCTAACCCTAAACCTTACCCGAAGCCTTACCCTAACCCGCCCCTATTCCTAACACGTACGCTAACACTAACCCGTACCCTAACACGTAGGCTTACCCTAAACCGTTGTCGTACCCTAACCTGTCCCCTAAACCGTCACCGTCCCCTAAACCTAACCCTAACCCTAACCCTAACCCTAACCCGAACCCTTACCCGAAGCCTTACCCTAACCCGTCCCCTAATCCTAACCCATAGGATAACACTAACCTGTACCCTAACACGTACGCTCACCCTAAACCGTTGTCATACACTAACCTGTCCCCTAAACCGTCCCCGTCCCCTAACCCTAACCCTAACCCTAGCCCTAACCCTTACCCGAAGCCTTACCCTAAACCGTCCCCTAATCCTAACCCGTACGCTAACACTAACCCGTACCCTAACACGTACGCTCACCCTAAACCCTTGTCGTACACTAACCTGTCCCCTAAACTGTCCCCGTACCCGTCCCCGTCCCTTAACCCTAACTCTAACCCTAACCCTTACCCGAAGCCTTACCCTATCCCGTCCCCTAATCCTAACCCGTACGCTAACACTAACACGAAACCTAACACGTACGCTCACCCTAAACCTTTGTCGTACCCTAACCTGTCCCCTAAACCGTCCCCGTCCCCTAACCCTAAACCTAACCCTAACCCTTACCCAAAGCCTTACCCTAACCCGTACCCTAATCCTAAACCATACGCTAACACTAACACATCGCCTAACACGAACGCTCACCCTAAACCGTTGTCGTACCCTAACCTGTCCCCTAAACCGTCCCCATCCCCTAACTCTAACCCTAACCCTAACCCTAACCCTTACCTGAAGCCTTACCCTAACCCGTCCCCTAATCCTAACCTGTACGCTAACACTAAACCGTATCCTAACACATACACACACCCTAAACCGTTGTTGTACACTAACCTGTCCCCTAAACCGTCCCCGTCTCCTAACCCTAACCCTAAGCCTAACCCTAACCCTAACCCTTACCCGAAGCCTTACCCTAACACTTCCTCTAATCCTAACCCGTACGCTAACACTAAACTGTTCCCTAACACGTACGCTCAACGTAAACCGTTGTCGTACCCTAACCTGTCCCCTAAACCGTCCCCGTCCCCTAACCCTATCCCTAACCCTAATCCTAACACTGACCCGAATCCTTACCATAACCCGTCCACTAATCCTAAACCGTACGCTAACACTAACCCGTACCCTAACACGTACGCTCACCCTAAACCGTTGTCGTACCCTAACCTGTCCCCTAAACCGTCACCGTCCCCTCACCCTATCCCTAACCCTAACCCTAACCCTAACCCGAACCCTTACCCGAAGCCTTACCCTAACCCATCCCCTAATCCTAACCCGTATGCTAACACTAACCCATAGCCTAACACGTACGCTCACCATAAACCGTTGTCGTACCATAACCTGTCCTCTAAACCGTCCCCGTACCCTAACCCTAACCCTAACCCTAACCCTATCCCTTACCCGAAGCCTTACCCTAACCCGTCCCCTAATCCTAAACTGTACGCTAACACTAAACCGTACCCTAACACATACGCACACCCTAAACCGTAGTCGTACACTAACCTGTCCCCTAAACCGTCCCCGTCTCCTAACCCTAAACCTAACCCTAACCCTAACACTAACCCTTACCCGAAGCCTTACCCTAACACGTCCTCTAATCCTAACCCGTACGCTAACACTAACCCGTACCCTAACACGTATGCTCAAGTTAAACCGTTGTCGTACCCTAACCTGTCCCCTAAACCGTCCCCGTCCCCTAACCCTATCCCTAACCCTAACCCTAATCCTGACCCGAAGCCTTACCCTAACCCGTCCCCTAATCCTAACCCGTACGCTAACACTAACCCGTACCCTAACACGTACGCTCACCCTAAACCTTTGTCGTACCCTAACCTGTCCCCTAAACCGTCACCGTCCCCTCACCCTTTCCCTAACCCTAACCCTAACCCTAACCCGAACCCTTACCCGAAGCCTTACCCTAAACCGTCCCCTAATCCTAAACCGTACGCTAACACTAACCCATACCCTAACACGTATGCTCACCCTAAAATGTTGTCGTGCCCTAACCTGTCCCCTAAACCGTCCCCGTCCCCGAACCCTAACACTAAACCTAACCCTAACCCTTACCCGAAGCCTTACCCTAACCCGTCCCCTAATCCTAACCCGTACGCTAACACTAACCCGTACCCTAACACGTACGCTCACCCTAAACTGTTGTCGTACCCTAACCTGTCCCTTAAACCGTCCCTGTCCCCTAACCATAACCCTAACCATAACCCTAACCCTTACCCGAAGCCTTACCCTAACCCGTCCCCTAAACCTAAACCGTACGTTAACACTAACCCGTGCCCTAACACGTACGCTCACCCTAAACTGTTATCGTATTCTAACCTGTCCCCTAAACCGTCCCCGTCCCCTAACCCTAAGCCTAACCCTAACTGTAACCCTAAACCTTACCCGAAGCCTTACCCTAACCCGTCCCCTAATCCTAACCCTTACGATAACACTAAACCCTACCCTAACACGTACACTCACCCTAAACCGTTGTCATACACTGACCAGTCCCCTAAACCGTCCCAGTCCCCGTCCCCTAACCCTAACCATAACCATAACCCTAACAATTACCCGAAGCCTTACCCTAACCCGTCCCCTAATCCTAACCCGTACGCTAACACTAACCTGTACCCTAACACGTACACTCACCCTAAACCGTTGTCGTACTCTAACCTGTCCCCTAAACCGACCCCGTCCCCTAACCCTAACCCTAACCATAACCCTAAACCTTACCCGAAGCCTTACCCTAACCCGTCCCCTAATCCTAACACTTACTATAACACTAAACCCTACCCTAACATGTACGCTCACCCTAAACCGTTGTCGTACCCTAACCTGTCCCCTAAACCGTCCCCATCCCCTAACCCTAAACCTAACCCTAACCCTAACCCTTAACCGAAGCCTTACCCTAACCCGTCCCCTAATCCTAACCCGTACGCTAACACTAACCCGTACCCTAACACGTACGTTCACCATAAACCGTTGTCGTACCATAACCTGTCCCCTTAACCATCCCCGTCCCCTAACCCTAACCCTAACCCTAACCCTAACCGTAACCCTTACCCGAAGCCTTACCCTAACACGTCCTCTAATCCTAACCTGTACGCTAACACTAAACCGTAACCTAACACGTACGCTCACCCTAAACAGTTGTCGTACACTAACCTGTCCCCTAATCCGTCCCCGTCCCCGTCCCCTAACCCTAACACTAACCCTAACCCTTACCCGAAGCCTTACCCTAACCCGCCCATATTCCTAACCCGTACGCTAACACTAACCCGTACCCTAACACGTAGGCTCACCCTAAACCGTTGTCGTACACTAACCTGTCCCCTAAACCGTCACCGTCCCCTAAACCTAACCCTAACCCTAACCCTAACCCTAACCCGAACCCTTACCCGAAGCCTTACATTAAACCATCCCCTAATCCTAAGCCGTATGCTAACTCTAACCCGTACCCTAACACGTACGCTCACCCTAAACCGTTGTCGTACCCTAACCTGTCCCCTAAACCGTCCCCATTCCCTAACCCTAACCCTGACCCTAACCCTAACCCTAACCCTTACACGAAGCCTTACCCTAACCCTTCCCCTAATCCTAACCCGTACGCTAACACTAACCCGTACCCTAACACGTACGATCACCCTAAACCGTTGTCGTACCCTAACCTGTCCCCTAAACCGTCCCCGTCCCCTAACCCTAACACTAACCCTAACCCAAACCCTAACCCTTACCCGAAGCCTTACCCTAACCCTTCCCCTAATCCTAACCCATACGATAACACTAACCTGTACCCTAACACGTTCGCTAACCCTAAACCGTTGTCATACACTAACCTGTCCCCTAAACCGTCCCCGTCCCCTAACCCTAACCCTAACCCTAGCCATAACCCTTACGCGAAGCCTTACCCTAACCCGTCCCGTAATCCTAACCCGTACGCTAACACTAACCCGTACCCTAACACGTACGCTCACCCTAAACCATTGTCGTACACTAACCTGTCCCCTAAACTGTCCCTGTACCCGTCCCCTTCCCCTAACCCTAACCCTAACCCTAACCCTTACCCGAAGCCTTACCCTAACCCGTCTCCTAATCCTAACCCGTACGCTAACACTAACCCATACGCTAACACGTAGGCTCACCCTAAACCTTTGTCGTACCCTAACCTTTCCCCTAAACCGTCCCCGTCCCCTAACCCTAAACCTAACCCTAAAACTTACCCAAAGCCTTACCCTAACCCGTACCCTATTCCTAAACGGTACGCTAACACTAACCCATAGCCTAACACGTACGCTCACCATAAACCGTTGTCGTACCCTAACCTGTCCCCTAAACAGTCCCCATCCCCTAACCCTAACCCTAACCCTAACACTAACCCTTACATAAAGCCTTACCCTAACCCGTCCCCTAATCCTAACCCGTACGCTAACACTAAACCGCATCCTAACACATACACACAACCTAATCCGTTGTTGTACACTAACCTGTCCCCTAAACCGTCCCCGTCTCCTAACCCTAACCCTAAGCCTAACCCTAACCCTAACCCTTACCCGAAGCCTTACCCTAACACTTCCTCTAATCCTAACCCGTACGCAAACACTAAACCGTACCCTAACACGTACGCTCAACGTAAACCGTTGTAGTACCCTAACCTGTCCCCTAAACCGTCCCCGTCCCCTAACCCTATCCCTAACCCTAATCCTAACCGTGACCCGAAGCCTTACCCTAACCCGTCCCCTAATCCTAACCCGTACTCTAACACTAACCCGTACCCTAACACGTACGCTCACCCTAAACCGTTGTCGTACCCTAACCTGTCCCCTAAACCGTCACCGTCCCCTCACCCTATCCCTAACCCTAACCCTAACCCTAACCCGAACCCTTACCCGAAGCCTTACCCTAACCCATCCTCTAATCCTAACCCGTATGCTAACACTAACCCATAGCCTAACACGTACGCTCACCATAAACCGTTGTCGTACCATAACCTGTCCCCTAAACGGTCCCCGTCCCCTAACCCTAACCCTAACCCTAACCCTATCCCTTACCCGAAGCCTTACCCTAAACCGTCCCCTAATCCTAACCCTTATGATAACACTAAACCGTACCCTAACACGTACGCTCACCCTAAACCGTTGTCATACACTGACCTGTCCCCTAAACCGTCCCCGTCCCCGTCCCCTAACCCTAACCCTAACCCTAACCCTAACACTTACCCGAAACCTTACCATAACCCGTCCCCTAATCCTAAACCGTACACTAACACTAACCTGTACCCTAACACGTACACTCACCCTAAACCGTTGTCGTACCCTAACCTGTCCCCTAAACCGTCCCCGTCTCCTAACCCTAACCCTAACCGTAACCCTAACCCTATCCCTTACCCGAAGCCTTACCCTAACCGGTCCCCTAATCCTAACCCGTACGCTAACACTAAACCATACCCTAACACATACGCACACCCTAAAACGTAGTCGTACACTAACCTGTCTCCTAAACCGTCCCCGTCTCCTAACCCTAACCCTAACCCTAACCCTAACCCTTACCCGAAGCCTTACCCTAACACGTCCTCTAATCCTAACCCATACGCTAACACTAAACCGTACCCTAACACGTACGCTCACCCTAAACCGTTGTCGTACTCTAACCTGTCCCCTAAAACGTCCCCGTCCCGTAACCCTAACCCTAACCCTAACCCTAACCCTTACCTGAAGCCTTACTCTAACCCGTCCCCTAATCCTAACCCGTACGCTAACTCTAACCCGTACCCTAACACGTCCGCTCACGCTAAACCGTTGTTGTACACTAACCTGTCCCCTAAACCGTCCCTCTCTCCTAACCCTAACCATAACCCTAACCCTAACCCTAACCCTGACCCGAAGCCTTACCCTAACCCGTCCCCTAATCCTAACCCGTACGCTAACACTAACCCGTACCCTAACACGTACGCTCACCATAAACCGTTGTCGTACCCTAACCTGTCCCTTAAACCGTCCCCGTCCCCTAACCCTAACCCTAACCCTAACCCTAACCCTAACCCTTACCCGAAGCCTTACCCTAACCCGTCCCCTAATCCTAACCCGTATGCTAACTCTAACCCGTACCCTAAAACGTACGCTCACTCTAAACCGTTGTCGTATCCTAACCTGTCCCCTAAACCGTCCCCGTTCCCTAACCCTAACCCTAACCCTAACCCTAACCCTTACCCGAAGCCTTACCCTAACCCGTCCCCTAATCCTAACCCTTACGATAACACTAACCCATACCCTAACACATACGCTCACCCTAAACCATTTTCGTACCCTAACCTGTCCCCTAAACCGTCCCCGTCCCCTAACCCTAACCCTAACCCTAAACCTAACCCTTACCCGAAGCCTTACCCTAACCCGTCCCCTAATCCTAACCCGTACGCTAACACTAACCCGTACCCTAATATGTACGCTCACCCTAAACCGTTGTTATACACTGACCTGTCCCCTAAACCGCCCCCATCCCCGTCCCCTAACCCTAACCCTAACCCTAACCCTAACCCTTACCCGAAGCCTTACCCTAACACATCCCCTAATCCTAACCCGTACGCAAACACTAACCCGTAGCCTAACACGTACGCTCACCCTAAACCGTTGTCGTACTCTAACCTGTCCCCTAAAACGTCCCCGTCCCCTAACCCTAACCCTAACCCTTACCCGAAGCCTTACTCTAACCCGTCCCCTAATCCTAACCCGTACGCTAACTCTAACCCGTACCCTAACACGTACGCTCACGCTAAACCGTTGTTGTACACTAACTTGTCCCCTAAACCGTCCCCGTCTCCTAACCCTAACCATAACCCTAACCCTAACCCTAACCCTGACCCGAAGCCTTACCCTAACCTGTCCCCTAATCCTAAACCGTACGCTAACACTAACCCGTACCCTAACACGTACGCTCAACCTAAACCGTTGTCGTACCCTAACCTGTCCCCTAAACCTTCACCGTCCCCTCACCCTAACCCTAACCCTAACCCTAACACTAACCCGAACCCTTACCCGAAGCCTTACCCTAAACCGTGCCCTAATCCTAACCCGTACGCTAACACTAAACCGTACCCTAACACGTACGCTCACCCTAAAACTTTGTCGTACCCTAACCTGTCCCCTAAACCGTCCCCGTCCCCTAACCCTAACAATAACCCTAACCCTGACACTTACCCGAAGCCTTACCCTAACCCGTCCCCTAATCCTAACCCATACGCTAACACGAACCCGTACCCTAACACGTACGCTCACCCTAAACCGTTGTCGTACCCTAACCTGTCCCCTAAACCGTCCCCGTCCCCTAACCCTAACCCTAACCCTAACACTTACCCGAAGACTTACACTAACCCGTCCCCTAATCCTAAACCGTACGCTAACACTAAACCGTACCCTAACATGTACGCTCACCCTAAACCGTTGTCGTACCCTAACCTGTCCCCTAAACCGTCCCCGTCCCCTAACCCTAACCCTAACCCTAACCCTAACCCTTACCCAAAGCCTTACCGTAACCCGTCCCATAATCCTAACCCGTACGTTAACACTAAAGCGTACCCTAACACATACACACACCCTAAACCGTTGTCGTACACTAACCTGTCCCCTAAACCGTCCCCGTCTCCTAACCCTAACCCTAACCCTAACCCTAACCCTAACCCTTACCCGAAGCCTTACCCTATCCCGTCCACTAATCCTAACCCGTACGCTAACACTAACCCGTAACCTAACACGTACGCTCACCCTAAACCGTTGTCATACCCTAACCTGTCCCCTAAAACGTCCCCGTCCCCTAACCCTAACCCTAACCCTAACCCTTACCCGAAGCCTTACACTAACCCGTACCCTAAACCTAACCCGTACGCTAACACTAACCCGTACCCTAACACGTACGCTCACTCTAAACCATTGTCGTACCCTAACCTGTACCCTAAACCATCCCCGTCCACTATCCCTAACCCTAACCCTAACCCTAACCCTTACCCGAAGCCTAACACTAACCCATCCCCTAATCCTAACCCGTACGCTAACCCTAACCCGTACCCTAACATGTACGCTCACCCTAAACCGTTGTCGTACCCTAACCTGTCCCCTAAACCGTCCCCGTCCCCTAACCCTAACCCTAACCCTCACCCAAACCCTAACCCTTATCCGAAGCCTTACCCTAACCCTTCCCCTAATCCTAACCCATACGATAACACTAACCTGTACCCTAACACGTACACTCACCCTAAACCGTTGTCATACACTAACCTGTCCCCTAAACCGTACCCATCCCCTAACCCTAACCCTAACCCTAGCCCTAACACTTACCCGAAGCCTTACCCTAACCCATCCCCTAATCCTAACCCGTACGCTAACACTAACCCATACCCTAACACGTACGCTCACCCTAAACCGTTGTCGTACACTAACCTGTCCCCTCAACTGTCCCCGTACCCGTCCCCGTCCCCTAACCCTAACCCTAACCCTAACTCTTACCCGAAGCCTTACACTAACGCGTCCCCTAATCGTAACCCGTACGCTAACACTAACCCGCACCCTAACACGTACGCTCAACCTAAACCTTTGTCGTACCCCAACCTGTCCCCTAAACCGTCCCCGTCCCCTAACCCTAAACCTAACCCTAACCCTTACCCAAAGCCTTACCCTAACCCGTACACTAATCCTAAACCGTACGCTAACACTAACCCATAGCCTAACACGTACGCTCACCATAAACCGTTGTCGTACCCTAACCTGTCCACTAAACCGTCCCCATCCCCTAACCCTAACACTAACCCTAACCCTAACCCTTAACTGAAGCCTTACACTAACCCGTCCCCTAATCCAAACCCGTACGCTAACACTAAACCGTATCCTAACACATACACACACCCTAAACCTTTGTTGTACACTAACCTGTCCCCTAAACCGTCCCCGTCTCCTAACCCTAACCCTAACCCTAACCCTAACCCTAACCCTTACCCGAAGCCTTACCCTAACACGTCCTCTAATCCTAACCCGTACGCTAACACTAACCCGTACCCTAAAACGTACGCTCAACGTAAACCGTTGTCGTACCCTAACCTGTCCCCTAAACCGTCCCCGTCCCCTAAACCTATCCCTAACCCTATCCCTAACCCTGACCCGAAGCCTTACCCTAACCCGTCCCCTAATCCTAACCCGTACGCTAACACTAACCCGTACCCTAACACGCACGCTCACCCTAAACCGTTGTCGTACCCTAACCTGTCCCCTAAACCGTCACCGTCCCCTCACCCTATCCCTAACCCTAACCCTAACCCAAACCCGAACACTTACCCGAAGCCTTACCCTAAACCGTACCATATTCCTAACCCGTACGCTAACACTAACCCGTACCCTAACACGTACGCTCACCCTAAACCATTGTCGTACCCTAACCTGTCCCCTAAACCATCCCCGTCCCCTAACCCTAACACTAACGCTAACCCTAACCCTTACCCGAAGCCTTACCCTAACCCGTCCCCTAAACCTAACCCATACGCTAACACTAAACCATACCCTAACACGTACGCTCACCCTAAACTGTTGTCGGACCCTAACCTGTCCCTTAAACCGTCCCCGTCCCCTAACCCTAACCCTAACCATAACCCTAACCCTTACCCGAAGCCTTACCCTAACCCGTCCCCTAATCCTAACCCGTATGCTAACTCTAACCCGAACCCTAACACGTACGCTCACCCTAAACCGTTGTCGTACCCTAACCTGTCCCCTAAACCGTCCCCGTTCCCTAACCCTAACCCTAACCCTAACCTTAACCCTAACCCTTATCCGAAGCCTTACCCTAACTCGTCCCCTAATCCTAACTCGTACGCTAACACTAACCCGTACCCTAACAGGTACGCTCACCCTAAACCGTTGTGTACTACAACCTGTCCCCTAAACTGTCCCCGTCCACTAACACTAACCCTAACCCTAACCCTAACCCTAAACCTTACCCGAAGCCTTACCCTAACTCGTCCCCTAATCCTAACCCTTACGATAACACTAAACCGTACCCTAACACGTACGCTCACTCTAAACCGTTGTCATACACTGACCTGTCCCCTAAATCGTCCCCGTCCCTGTCCCCTAACCCTAACCCTAACCCTAACCCTAACCCTTACCCGAAGCCTTACCCTAACCCGTCCCCTAATCCTAAACCGTACACTAACACTAACCCGTACCCTAAAACGTACACTCACCCTAAACCGTTGTCGTACCCTAACCTGTCCCCTAAACCGTTCCCGTCCCCGTCCCCTAACCCTAACCCTAACCCTAACCCTTACCCGAAGCCTTACCCTAACCCATCCCCTAATCCTAACCCGTATGCTAACACTAACCCGTAGCCTAACACGTACGCTCACCATAAACCTTTGTCGTACCATAACCTGTCCCTTAAACGGTCCCCGTCCCCTAACCCTAACCCTAACCCTAACCCTAACCCTATCCCTTACCCGAAGCCTTACCCTAACCCGTCCGCTAATCCTAACCCGTAGGCTAACACTAAACCGTACCCTAACACATACACACACCCTAAACCGTAGTCGTACACTAACCTGTCCCCTAAACCGTCCCCGTCTCCTAACCCTAACCCTAACCCTAACCCTAACCCTAACCCGAAGCCTTACCCTACCACGTCCACTAATCCTAACCCGTACGCTAACACTAACACGTACCCTAACACGTACACTCACCCTAAACCGTTGTCGTACTCTAACCTGTCCCCTAAACCGTCCCCGTCCCCTAACCCTAACCCTAACCCTAACCCTAAACCTAACCCGAAGCCTTAACCTAACCCGTCCCCTAATCCTAAACCGTACACTAACACTAACCCGTACCCTAACACATACACTCACCCTAAACCGTTGTCGTACCCTAACCTGTCCAATAAACCGTCCCCGTCCCCTAACCCTAACACTAACCCTAACCCTTACCCGTAGCCTTACCCTAACCCATCCCCTAATCCTAACCCGTATGCTAACACTAACCCGTTGCCTAACACGTACGCTCACCATAAACCGTTGTCGTACCATAACCTGTCCCCTAAACGGTCCCCATACCCTAACCCTAACCCTAACCCTAACCCTAACCCTATCCCTTACCCGAAGCCTTACCCTAACACGTCCCCTAATCCTAACCCGTACGCTAACTCTAAACCGTACCCTAAAACATACGCACACCCTAAACCATAGTCGTACACTAACCTGTCCCCTAAAGCGTCCCCGTCTCCTAAACCTAACCCTAACCCTAACCCTAACCCTAACCCTTACCCGAAGCCTTACCCTAACACGTCCTCTAATCCTAACCCGTACGCTAACACTAACCCGTACCCTAACACGTACGCTCACCCTAAACCGTTGTCGTACTCTAACCTGTCCCCTAAAACGTCCCCGTCCCCTAAACCTAACACTAACCCTAACCCTAACCCTTACCCGAAGCCTTACTCTAACCCGTCCCCTAATCCTAACCCATACGCTAACACTAAACCGTACCCTAAGACATACACACACCCTAAACCGTTGTTGTACACTAACCTGTACCCTAAACCGTCCCCGTCTCCTAACCCTTACGATAACCCTAACCCTAACTCTAACCCTTACCCGTAGCCTTACCCTAACACGTCCTCTAATCCTAACCCGTACGCTAACACTAACCCGTACCCTAACACGTATGCTCACCCTAAACCGTTGTCGTACCCTAACCTGTCCCCTAAACCGTCCCCGTCCCATAACCCTAACCCTTACCCGAAGCCTTACCCTAACCCGTCCCCTAATCCTAACCCGTACACTAACACTAACCCGTACCCTAACACGTACGCTCACCCTAAACCGTTGTCGTACACTAACCTGTCCCCTAAACCGTCTCCGTTCCCTAACCCTAACCCTAACCCTAACCCTAACCCTAACCCGAACCCCTACCCGAAGCCTTAACCTAAACCGTGCCCTAATCCTAACCCTCATGCTAACTCTAACCCGTACCCTAACACAACGCTCACCCTAAACCGTTGTCGTACACTAACCTTTCCCCTAAACCGTCCCCGTTCCCTAACCCTAACCCTAACCCTAACCCTAACCCTAACCCTAACCCTAACCCTAACCCTTACCCGAAGCCTTACCCTAACCCGTCCCCTAATCGTAACCCGTACGCTAACACTAACCCGTACCCTAACACGTACGCTCACCCTAAACCGTTGTCGTACCCTAACCTGTCCCCTACACCGTCCCCGTCCCCTACCCCTAACCCTAACCCTAACCCTAACCCTAACCCTTACCCGAAGCCTTACCCTAACCCGTCCCCTAATCCTAACACATACGATAACACTAACCGGTACCCTAACACGTACGCTCACCCTAAACCCTTGTCCTACACTAACCTGTCCCCTAAACCTTCCCCGTCCCCTAACCCTAACCCTAACCCTAAACCTTACCCAAAGCCTTACCCTAACCCGTCCCCTAATCCTAACCCGTACGCTAACACTAACCCGTACCCTAACACGTACGCTCACCCTAAACCGTTGTCGTACACTAACCTGTCCCCTAAACCGTCTCCGTCCCCGTCCCCTAACCCTAACCCTAACCCTAATCCTAACCCTTACCCGAAGCCTTACCCTAACCCGTCCCCCAATCCTAACCCGTTGGCTAACACTAACCCATACCCTAACACGTATGCTCGCCTTAAACCGTTGTCGTACCCTAACCTGTCCCGTAAACCGTCCCCGTCCCCTAACCCTAACCCTAACCCTAACCCTAACCCTAACCCTAACACTTACCCGAAGCCTTACACTAACCCATCCCCTAATCCTAACCCGTACGCTAACACGAACCCATACCCTAACACGTACGCTCACGCTAAACCGTTGTCGTACCCTAACCTGTCCCCTAAACCGTTCCCGTCCCCTAACCCTAACCCTAACTCTAACACTTACCCGAAGCCTTACACTAACCCGTCCCCTAATCCTAAACCGTACGCTAACACTAAACCGTACCCTAACACGTACGCTCACCCTAAACCGTTGTCGTACTCTAACCTTTCCCTTAAAGCGTCCCCGTCCCCTAACCCTAACCCTATCCCTAAACCTTACCCGAAGCCTTACCGTAACACGTCCCCTAATCCTAAACCATACGCTAACACTAAAGCGTACCCTAACACATACGCACACCCTAAAGTGTTGTCGTACACTAACCTGTCCCCTAAACCGTCCCCGTCTCCTAACCCTAACCCTAACCCTAACCCTTACCCTTACCCGAAGCCTTACACTAACCTGTACCCTAAACCTAACCCGTACGCTAACACTAACCCGTACCCTAACACGTAGGCTCACTCTAAACCATTGTCGTACCCTAACCTGTACCCTAAACCATCCCCGTCCCCTATCCCTAACCCTAAACCTAACCCTTACCCGAAGCCTAACACTAACCCATCCCCTAATCCTAACACGTACGCTAACCCTAACCCGTACCCTAACACGTACGCTCACTCTAAACCATTGTCGCACCCTAACCTGTACCCTAAACCATCCCCGTCCGCTATCCCTAACCCTAACCCTAGCCCTAACCCTTACCGGAAGCCTTACACTAACCCATCCCCTAATCCTAACCCGTACGCTAACCCTAACCCGTACCCTAACACGTACGCTCACCCTAAACCGTTGTCGTACCCTAACCTGTCCCCTAAACCGTCCCCGTCCCCTAACACTAACCCTAACCCTAATACTAACACTTACCCGAAGCCTTACCCTAACCCGTCCCCTAATCCTAACCCGTACGCTAACACTAACCCATACCCTAACACGTACGCTCACCTTAAACCGTTGTCTTACCCTAACCTGTCCCCTAAACCGTCAACGTCCCCGAACCCTAACCCTAACCCTAACCCGAACCCTTACCCGAAGCCTTAACCTAATCCGTCCCTTAATCCTAACCCGTACGCTAACACTAACCCGTACCCTAACATGTACGCTCACCCTAAACCGTTGTCGTACCCTAACCTGTCCCCTAAACCGTCACCGTCCCCTAACCCTAACCCTAAACCTAACCCTAACCCGAAACCTTACCCGAAGCCTTACCCTAACCCGTCCCCAATCCTAACCCGTACGCTAACACTAAACCGTACCCTAACACGTACGCTCACCCTAAACCGTTGTCGTACCCTAACCTGTCCCCTAAACCGTCGCCGTCCCCTAACCCTAACCCTAACCCTAACCCTAACCCTAACCCTTACCCGAAGCATTACTCTAACCCATCCCCTAATCCTAACTCGTACGCTAACCCTAACCCGTACCCTAACACGTACGCTCAACCTAAACCATTGTCGTACCCTAACCAGTACCCTAAACCATCCCCGTCCCCTATCCCTAACCCTAACCCTAACCCTAACACTTACCCGAAGCCTTACACTAACCCATCCCCTAATCCTAAACCGTACGCTAACCCTAAACCGTACCCTAACACGTACGCTCACCCAAAAGCTTTGTCGTACCCTAACCTGTCCCATAAACCGTCCCCGTCCCCTAACCCTAAACCTATCCCTAAACCTTACCCAAAGCCTTACCCTAACCCGTACCCTAATCCTAAACCGTACGCTAACACTAACCCATAGCCTAACACGTACGCTCAACATAAACCGTTGTCGTACCCTAACCTGTCCCCTAAACCGTCCCAATCCCCTAACCCTTGCCCTAACCCTAACCCTAAGCCTTACCTGAAGCCTTACCCTAAACCGTCCCCTAATCCTAACCCGTACGCTAACTCTAAACCGTATCCTAACACATACACACACCCTAAACCGTTGTTGTACACTAACCTCTCCCCTAAACCGTCCCCGTCTCCTAACCCTAACCCTAACCCTAACCCTAACCCTAACCCTAACCCTAACCCTTACCCAAAGCCTTACCCTAACACATCCTCTAATCGTAACCCATACACTAACACTAACCCATACCCTAACACGTACGCTCAACGTAAACGGTTGTCGTACCCTAACCTGTCACCTAAACCGTCCCCGTCCCCTAACCCTATCCCTAACCCTAACCCTAACCCTGACCCGAAGCCTTACCCTAACCCGTCCCCTAATCCTAACCCGTACGCTAACACTAACCCGTACCCTAACACATACGCTCACCCTAAACTGTTTTCGTACCCTAACCTGTCCCCTAAACCGTCACCGTCACCGCACCCTATCCCTAACCCTAACCCTAACCCTAACCCTAAACCATACCCGAAGCCTTACCCTAACCCGTCCCCTAATACTAACCCGTACGCTAACACTAACCCGTACCCTAACACGTACGCTCACCCTAAACCGTTGTCGTACCCTAACCTGTCCCCTAAACCGTCCCCGTCCCCTAACCCTAACCCTAACCCTAACCGTAAACCTTACCCGAAGCCTTACCATAACCCGTCCCCTAATCCTAACCCGTATGCTAAAACTAAACCGTACCCTAACACGTACGCTCACCCTAAACCGTTGTTGTACCCTAACCTGTCCCCTAAACCGTCCCCGTCCCCTAACCCTAACCCTAACCCTAGCCCTAACCCTTACCCAAAGACTTACCCTAACCCGTCCCCTAATCCTAACCCGTACACTAACACTAACCCGTACCCTAACACGTACGCTCACCCTAAATCGTTGTCGTACCCTAACCTGTCCCCTAAACCGTCCCCGTCCCCTAACCCTAACCCTAACCCTAACCCTAACCCTTACCCGAAGCCGTACCCTAAACCATCCCCTAATCCTAACCCGTACGCTAACACTAACCCGTACCCTAACACGTACGCTCACCCTAAACCGTTGTCGTACCCTAACCTGTCCCCTAAACCGTCCCCGTCCCCTAACCCTAACCCTAACCCTAACCCTAACCCTTACCCGAAGCCTTACCCTAACCCATCCCCTAATCCTAACCCGTACGCAAACACTAACCCGTAGCCTAACACGTACGCTCACCATAAACCGTTGTCGTACCATAACCTGTCCCCTAAACCGTCCCCGTCCATTAACCCTAACCCTAACCCTAACCCTAACCCTAATCCTTACCCGAAACCTTACCCTAACACGTCCTCTAATCCTAACCCGTACGCTAACACTAACCCGTACCTAACAGGTACGCTCACCCTAAACCGTTGTCGTACCCTAACCTGTCTTCTAAACCGTCACCGTCCCCTAAACCTAACCCTAACCCTAACCCTAACCCTAACCTGAACCCTTACCCGAAGCCTTACCCTAAACCGTCCCCTAATCCTAACCCTTATGCTAAATCTAACCTGTACCCTAACACGTACGCTAACCCTAAACCGTTGTCGTACCTTAACCTGTTCCCTAAACCGTCCCCGTTCCCTAACCTAACCCTAACCCTAACCCTAACCCTAACCCTAACCCTTATCCGAAGCCTTACCCTAACCCTTCCCCTAATCCTAACCCGTACGCTAACACTAACCCGTACCCTAACACGTACGCTCACCCTAAACCGTTGTCGTACCCTAACCTGTCCCCTACACCGTCCCCGTCCCCTAAACCTAACCCTAACCCTAGCCCTAACCCTTACCCGAAGCCTTACCCTAACCCGTCCCCTAATCCTAACCCGTACGCTAACACTAACCCGTACCCTAAGACGTACGCTCACCCTAAACCGTTGTCGTACACTCACCTGTCCCCTAAACTGTCCCCGTAACAGTCCCCGTCCCCTAACCCTAACCCTAACCCTAACCCTTACCCGAAGCCTTACACTAACACGTCCTCTAATCCTAAACCGTACGCTAACACTAACCAGTACCCTAACACGTACGCTCAAGTTAAACGGTTGTCGTACCCTAACCTGTCCCCTAAACCGTCCCCGTCACCTAACCCTATCCCTAACCCTAACCCTAATCCTGACCCGAAGCCTTACCCTAACCCGTCCCCTAATCCCAACCCGTACGGTAACACTAACCCGTACCCTAACACGTACGCTCACCCTAAACCGTTGTCGTACCCTAACCTGTCCCCTAAACCGTCACCGTCCCCTCACCCTATCCCTAAATCTAAACCTAACCCTAACCCGAACCCTTACCCGAAGCCTTACCCTAAACCGTGCCCTAATCCTAACCCGTACGCTAACACTAACCCATACCCTAACACGTACGCTCACCCTAAACCTTTGTCGTGCCCTAACCTGTCCCCTAAACCGTCCCCGTCCCCTAACCCTAACACTAACCCTAACCCTAACCCTTACCCGAAGCCTTACCCTAACCCGTCCCCTAATCCTAACCCGTACGCTAACACTAACCCGTACCCTAACATGTACGCTCACCCTAAACCGTTGTCGTACCCTAACCTGTCCCTTAAACCGTCCCCGTCCCCTAACCCTAACCCTAACCATAACCCTAACCCTTACCCGAAGCCTTACCCTAACCCGTCCCCTAATCCTAACCCGTATGCTAACTCTAACCCGTACCCTAACACGTACGCTCACCCTAAACCGTTGTCGTACCTTAACCTGTCCCCTAAACCGTCCCCGATCCCTAACCCTAACCCTAACCCTAACCTTAACACTAACCCTTATCCGAACCCTTACACTAACTCGTCCCCTAATCCTAACTCGTACGCTAACACTAACCTGTACCCTAACACGTACGCTAACCCTAAACCGTTGTCGTACTCTAAACTGTCCCCTAAACCGTCCCCGTCCCCTAACCCTAACCCTAAACCTAACCCTATCCCTAAACCTTACCCGAAGCCTTACCCTAACCCGTCCCCTAATCCTAACCCTTACGATAACACTAAACCGTACCCTAACACGTACGCTCACCCTAAACCGTTGTCATACACTGACCTGTCTCCTAAACCGTCCCCGTCCCCGTCCCCTAACCCTAACCCTAACCCTAACCCTAACCCTTACCCGAAGCCTTAGCCTAACCTGTCCCCTAATCCTAAACCGTACACTAACACTAACCCGTACCCTAACGCGTACACTCACCCTAAACCGTTGTCGTACCCTAACCTGTCCCCTAAACCGTCCCCGTCCCCTAACCCTAACCCTAACCCTAACCCTAATCCTTACCCGAAGCCTTACCCTAACCCGTCCCCTAATCCTACACCGTACACTAACACTAACCCGTACCCTAACACGTACACTCACCCTAAACCGTTGTCGTACCCTAACCTTTCCCCTAAACCGTCCCCGTCCCCTAACCCTAAACCTAACCCTAACCCTAACCCTTACCCGAAGCCTTACCCTAACCCGTCCCCTAATCCTAACCCTTACGCTAACAGTAACCTGTACCCTAACACGTACGCTCACCATAAACCGTTGTCGTACCATAACCTGTCCCCTAAACCATCCCCGTCCCCTAACCCTAACCCTAACCCTAACCATAACCCTAACCCTTACCCGAAGCGTTACCCTAACCCGCCCCTATTACTAACCCGTACGCTAACACTAACCCGTACCCTAACACGTAGGCTCACCCTAAACCTTTCTCGTACCCTAACCAGTCCCCTAAACCGTCCCCGTCCCCTAACCCTAAACCTAACCCTAACCCTTACCCAAAGCCTTAACCTAACCCGTACCCGAATCCTAAACCGTACGCTAACACTAACCCATAGCCTAACACGTACGCTCACCATAAACCGTTGTCGTACCCTAACCTGTCCCCTAAACCGTCCCCATCCCCTAAGCCTAACCCTAACCCTAACCCTAACCCTTACCTGAAGCCTTACCCTAACACGTCCCCTAATCCTAACCCGTACGCTAACACTAAACCGTATCCTAACACATACACACACCCTAAACCGTTGTTGTACACTAACCTGTCCTCTAAACCGTCTCCGTCTCCTAACCCTAACCCTAACCCTAACCCTAACCCTAACCCTAACCCTTACCCGAAGCCTTACCCTAACACGTCCTCTAATCCTAACCCGTACGCTAACACTAACCCGTACCCTAACACGTACGCTCAACGTAAACCGTTGTCGTACCCTAACATGTCACCTAAACCGTCCCCGTCCCCTAACCCTATCCCTAACCCTGACCGAAGCCTTACCCTAACCCGTCCCCTAATCCTAACCTGTACGCTAACACTAACCCGTACCCTAACACGTACGCTCACTGTAAACCGTTGTCGTACCCTAACCTGTCCCCTAAACCTTCACCGTCACCTCACCCTATCCCTAACCCTAACCCTAACCCTAACCCGAACCCTTACCCGAAGCCTTACCCTAAACCGTCCCCTAATCCTAACCCGTACGCTAACTCTAACCCGTACCCTAACACGTACGCTCACCCTAAACCGTTGTCGTACCTAACCTGTCCCCTAAACCTTCCCCATCCCCTAACCCTAACCCTAACCCTAAACCTTACCCGAAGCCTTACCGTAACCCATCCCCTAATCCTAACCCATACGATAACACTAACCCGTACCCTAACACGTACGCTCACCCTAAACCGTTGTCGTACCCTAACCTGTCCCCTAAACCGTCCCCGTCCCCTAACCCTAACCCTAACCCTAGCCCTAACCCTTACCCGAAGACTTACCCTAACCCGTCCCCTAATCCTAACCCGTACGCTAACACTAAACCGTACCCTAACACGTACGCTCACCCTAAACCTTTGTCGTACCCTAACCTGTCCCCTAAACCGTCCCCGTCCCCTAACCCTAAACCTAACCCTAACCCTTACCCAAACCTTACCCTAACCCGTCCCCTAATCCTAAACCGTACGCTAACACTAACCCATAGCCTAACACGTACGCTCACCATAAACCGTTGTCGTACCCTAACCTGTCCCCTAAACCGTCCCCATCCCCTAACCCTAACCCTAACCCTAACCCTAACCCTTAACCGAAGCCTTACCCTAACCCATCCCCTAATCCTAACCCGTACGCTAACACTAACCCGTACCCTAACACGTACGCTCACCCTAAACCTTTGTTGTACCCTATCCTGTCCCCTAAACCGTCCCCGTACCCTAACCCTAACCCTAACCCTAACCCTAACCCTAACCCTAAACCTTACCCGAAGACTTACCCTAACCCGTCCCCAAATCCTAACCCTTACGATAACACTAAACCGTACCCTAACACGTACGCTCACCCTAAACCGTTGTCATACACTGACCTGTCCTCTAAACCGTCCCCGTCCCCGTCCCCTAACCCTAACCCTAACCCTAACCCTAAACCTTACCCGAAGCCTTACCCTAACCTGTCCCCTAATCCTAAACCGTACACTAACACTAACCCATACCCTAACACGTACACTCACCCTAAACCGTTGTCGTACCCTAACCTGTCCCCTAAACCGTCCCGTCCCCTAACCCTAACCCTAACCCTAACCCTAACACTTACCCGAAGCCTTAACCTAACCCATCCCCTAATCCTAACCCGTACGCTAACACTAAACCGTACCCTAACACGTACGCTCACCCTAAACCGTTGTCGTACCCTAACCTGTCCCCTAAACCGTCCCCGTCCCCTAACCCTAACCCTAACCCTTACCCGAAGCCTTACCCTAACCCATCCCCTAATCCTAACACGTACGCAAACACCAACCCGTAGCCTAACACGTACGCTCACCATAAACCGTTGTTGTACCATAACCTGTCCCCTAAACCGTCCCCGTCCCCTAACCCTAACCCTAACCCTAACCCTAACCCTAACCCTAATCCTAACCCTAACCCTAACCCTAACCCGAACCCTTACCCGAAGCCTTACCCTAAACCGTCCCCTAATCCTAACCCTTATGCTAACTCTAACCCGTACCCTAACACGTAAGCTCACCCTAAACCGTTGTCGTACCCTAACCTGTCCCCTAAACCGTCCCCGTTCCCTAACCCTAACCCTAACCCTAACCCTAACCCTAACCCTAACCCTTACCCGAAGCCTTACCCTAACCCGTCCCCTAATCCTAACCCGTACGCTAACACTAACCCGTACCCTAACACGTACGCTCACCCTAAACCGTTGTTGTACCCTAACCTGTCCCCTAAACCGTCCCTGTCCCCTAACCCTAACACTAACCCTAACCCTAACCCTTACCCGAAGACTTATCCTAACCCGTCCCCTAATCCTAACCCATAGGATAACACTAACCTGTACCCTAACACGTACGCTCACCCTAAACCGTTGTCATACACTAACCTGTCCCCTAAACCGTCACCGTCCCCTAACCCTAACCCTAACCCTAGCCCTAACACTTACCCGAAGCCTTACCCTAACCCGTCCCCTAATCCTTACCCGTACGCTAACACTAACCCGTACCCTAACACGTACGCTCAACCTAAACCATTGTCGTACACTAACCTGTCCCCTAAACTGTCCCCGTACCCGTCCCCGTCCCCTAACCCTAACCCTAACCCTAAATCTTACCCGAAGCCTTACCCTATCCCGTCCCCTAAACCTAACCCGTACGCTAACACTAACCCGAACCCTAACACGTACGCTCACCCTAAACCTTTGTCGTACCCTAACCTGTCCCCTAAACCGTCCCCGTCCCCTAACCGTAAACCTAACCCTAACCCTTACCCAAAGCCTTACCCTAACCCGTACCCTAATCCTAAACCGTACGCTAACACTAACCCATAGCCTAACACGTACGCTCACCCTAAACCGTTGTCGTACCCTAACCTGTCCTCTAAACCGTCCCCATCCCCTAACCCTAACCCTAACCCTAACCCTAACCCTTACCTGAAGCCTTACCCTAACCCGTCCCCTAATCCTAACCCGTACGCTAACACTAAACCGTATCCTAACACATACACACACCCTAAACCGTTGTTGTACACTAACCTGTCCCCTAAAGCGTCCCCGTCTCCTAACCCTAACCCTAACCCTAACCCTAACCCTAACCCTTACCCGAAGCCTTACCCTAACACGTCCTCTAATCCTAACCCGTACGCTAACACTAACCCGTACCCTAACACGTACGCTCAAGTTAAACAGTTGTCGTACCCTAACCTGTCCCCTAAACCGTCCCCGTCCCCTAACCCTATCCCTAACCCTAACCCTAATCCTGACCCGAAGCCTTACCCTAACCCGTCACCTAATCCTAACCCGTACGCTAACACTAACCCGTACCCTAACACGTACGCTCACCTTAAACCGTTGTCATACCCTAACCTGTCCCCTAAACCGTCACCGTCCCCTCACCCTATCCCTAACCCTAACCCTAACCCTAACCCGAACCCTTACCCGAAGCCTTACCCTAAACCGTCCCCTAATCCTAAACCGTACGCTAACACTAACCCATACCCTAACACGTACGCTCACCCTAAACCTTTGTCGTGCCCTAACCTGTCCCCTAAACCGTCCCCGTCCCCTAACCCTAACACTAACCCTAACCCTAACCCTTACCCGTAGCCTTACCCTAACCCGTCCCCTAATCCTAACCCGTACGCTAACACTAAACCGTACCCTAACACGTACGCTCACCCTAAACTGTTGTCGTACCCTAACCTGTCCCTTAAACCGTCCCCGTCCCCTAACCCTAACCCTAACCATAACCCTAACCCTTACCCGAAGCCTTACCCTAACCCGTCCCCTTATCCTAAACCGTACGATAACACTAAACCCTACCCTAACACGTACGCTCACCCTAAACCGTTGTCGTACCCTAACCTGTCCTCTAAACCGTCCCCATCCCCTAACCCTAAACCTAACCCTAACCCTAACCCTTAACCGAAGCCTTACCCTAACCCGTCCCCAAATCCTAACCCGTACGCTAACACTAACCCGTACCCTAACACGTACGCTCACCATAAACCGTTGTCGTACCATAACCTGTCCCCTAAACCATCCCCGTCCCCTAACCCTAACCCTAACCCTAACCCTAACCCTAACCCTTACCCGAAGCCTTACCCTAACACGTCCTCTAATCCTAACCCGTATGCTAACACTAAACCATAACCTAACACGTAGGCTCAACCTAAACCGTTGTCGTACACTAACCTGTCCCCTAAAACGTCCCCGTCCCCGTCCCCTAACCCTAACACTAACCCTAACCCTTACCCGAAGCCTTACCCTAACCCGCCCCTATTCCTAACCCGTACGCTAACACTAACCCGTACCCTAACACGTAGGCTCACCCTAAACCGTTGTCGTACCCTAAACTGTCCCCTAAACCGTCACCATCCCCTAAACCTAACCCTAACCCTAACCCTAACCCTAACCCGAACACTTACCCGAAGCCTTACACTAAACCGTCCCCTAATCCTAACCCGTACGCTAACACTAAACCGTACCCTAACACGTACGATCACCCTAAACCGTTGTCGTACCCTAACCTGTCCCCTAAACCGTCCCCGTCCCCTAACCCTAACCCTAACCCTAACCCAAACCCATACCCTTACCCGAAGCCTTACCCTAAACCTTCCCCTAATCCTAACCCATACGATAACACTAACCTGTACCCTAACACGTTCGCTAACCCTAAACCGTTGTCATACACTAACCTGTCCCCTAAACCGTCCCCGTCCCCTAACCCTAACCCTAACCCTAGCCATAACCCTTACGCGAAGCCTTACCATATCCCGTCCCGTAATCCTAACCCGTACGCTAACATTAAACCGTACCCTAACACGTACGCACACCCTAAACCGTTGTCGTACACTAACCTGTCCCCTAAACTGTCCCTGTACCCGTCCCCGTCCCCTAACCCTAACCCTAACCCTTACCCGAAGCCTTACCCTAACCCGTATCCTAATCCTAACCCGTACGCTAACACTAACCCGTACGCTAACACGTACGCTCACCCTAAACCTTTGTCGTACCCTAACCTTTCCCCTAAACCGTCCCCGTCCCCTAACCCTAAACCTAACCCTAAAACTTACCCAAAGCCTTACCCTAACCCGTACCCTATTCCTAAACGGTACGCTAACACTAACCCATAGCCTAACACGTACGCTCACCATAAACCGTTGTCGTACCCTAACCTGTCCCCTAAACAGTCCCCTTCCCCTAACCCTAACCCTAACCCTAACACTAACCCTTACATGAAGCCTTACCCTAACCCGTCCCCTAATCCTAACCCGTACGCTAACACTAAACCGCATCCTAACACATACACACACCCTAATCCGTTGTTGTACACTAACCTGTCCCCTAAACCGTCCCCGTCTCCTAACCCTAACCCTAAGCCTAAACCTAACCCTAACCCTTACCCGAAGCCTTACCCTAACACTTCCTCTAATCCTAACCCGTACGCTAACACTAAACCGTACGCTAACACGTACGCTCAACGTAAACCGTTGTCGTACCCTAACCTGTCCCCTAAACCGTCCCCGTCCCCTAACCCTATCCCTAACCCTAATCCTAACCCTGACCCGAAGCCTTACCCTTACCCGTCCCCTAATCCTAACCCGTACGCTAACACTAACCCGTACCCTAACACGTACGCTCACCCTAAACCGTTGTCGTACCCTAACCTGTCCCCTAAACCGTCACCGTCCCCTCACCCTATCCCTAACCCTAACCCTAACCCTAACCCGAACCCTTACCCGAAGCCTTACCCTAACCCATCCCCTAATCCTAACCCGTATGCTAACACTAACCCATAGCCTAACACGTACGCACACCATAAACCGTTGTCGTACCATAACCTGTCCCCTAAACGGTCCCCGTCCCCTAACCCTAACCCTAACCCTAACCCTATCCCTTACCCGAAGCCTTACCCTAACCCGTCCCCTAATCCTAAACTGTACGCTAACACTAAACCGTACCCTAACACATACGCACACCCTAAACCGTAGTCGTACACTAACCTGTCCCCTAAACCGTCCCCGTCTCCTAACCCTAACCCTAACCCTAACCCTAACACTAACCCTTACCCGAAGCCTTACCCTAACACGTCCTCTAATCCTAACCCGTACGCTAACACTAACCCGTACCCTAACATGTACGCTCACCCTAAACCGTTGTCGTACTCTAACTTGTCCGCTAAACCGTCCCCGTCCACTAACCCTAACCCTAACCCTAACCCTAAACCTTACCTGAAGCCTTACCCTAACCCGTCACCTAAACCTAACCCTTACGATAACACTAAACCGTACCCTAACACGTACGCTCACCCTAAACCGTTGTCATACACTGACCTGTCCCCTAAACCGTCCCCGTCCCCGTCCCCTAACCCTAACCCTAACCCTAACCCTAACACTTACCCGAAACCTTACCCTAACCCGTCCCCTAATCCTAACCCGTACGCTAACACTAAACCATACCCTAACACAAACGCACACCCTAAACCGTAGTCGTACACTAACCTGTCCCTTAAACCGTCCCCGTCTCCTAACCCTAACCCTAACCCTAACCCTAACCCTAATCCTTACCCGAAGCCTTACCCTAACACGTCCTCTAATCCTAACCCATACGCTAACACTAACCCGTACCCTAACACGTACGCTCACCCTAAACCGTTGTCGTACTCTAACCTGTCCCCTAAAACGTCCCCGTCCCCTAACCCTAACCCTAACACTAACCCTAACCCTTACCGGAAGCCTTACTCTAACCCGTACCCTAATCCTAAACCGTACGATAATTCTAACCCGTACCCTAACACGTACGCTCACGCTAAACCGTTGTTGTACACTAACCTGTCCCCTAAACCGTCCCCGTCTCCTAACCCTAACCATAACCCTAACCCGAACCCTAACCCTGACCCGAAGCCTTACCCTAACATGTCCCCTAATCCTAAACCGTACGCTAACACTAACCCGTACCCTAACACGTACGCTCACCCTAAACCATTGTCGTACCCTAACCTGTCCCCTAAACCTTCAACGTGCCCTCACCCTAACCCTAACCCTAACCCTAACCCTAACCCGAACCCCTACCCGAAGCCTTACCCTACACCGTGCCCTAATCCTAACCCGTACGCTAACACTAAACCGTACCCTAACACGTACGCTCACCCTAAAACTTTGTCGTACCCTAACCTGTCCCCTAAACCGTCCCCGTCCCCTAACCCTAACAATAACCCTAACCCTAACACTTACCCGAAGCCTTACCCTAACCCGTCCCCTAATCCTAACCCGTACGCTAACACTAACCCGTACCCTAACACGTACACTCACCATAAACCGTTGTCGTACCCTAACCTCTCCCTTCAACCGTCCCCGTCCCCTAACCCTAACCCTAACCCTAACCCTAACCCTAACCCTTACCCGAAGCCTTACCCTAACCCGTCCCCTAATCCTAACCCGTATGCTAACTCTAACCCGTACCCTAACACGTACGCTCACTCTAAACCGTTGTCGTATCCTAACCTGTCCCCTAAACCGTCCCCGTTCCCTAACCCTAACCCTAACCCTAACCCTAACCCTAACCCTTACCCGAAGCCTTACCCTAACCCGTCCCCTAATCCTAACCCTTACGATAACACTAACCCATACCCTAACACATACGCTCACCCTAAACCATTTTCGTACCCTAACCTGTCCCCTAAACCGTCCCCGTCCCCTAACCCTAACCCTAACCCTAAACCTAACCCTTACCCGAAGCCTTACCCTAACCCGTCCCCTAATCCTAACCCGTACGCTAACACTAACCCGTACCCTAACACGTACGCTCACCCTAAACCGTTGTTGTACACTGACCTGTCCCCTAAACCGCCCCCGTCCCCGTCCCCTAACCCTAACCCTAACCCTTACCCGAAGCCTTACCCTAACCCGTCCCCTAATCCTAACCCGTCAACTAACACTAACCCGTACCCTAACACGTACGCTCACCCTAAACCGTTGTCGTACCCTAACCTGTCCCCTAAACCGTCCCCGTCCCCTAACCCTAACCCTAACCCTAACCCTTACCCAAAGCCTTACCCTAACCCGTACCCTAATCCTAAACCGTACGCTAACACTAACCCATAGCCTAACACGTACGCTCACCCTAAACCGTTGTCGTACCCTAACCTGTCCCCTAAACCGTCCCCATCCCCTAACCCTAACCCTAACCCTAACCCTAACCCTTACCTGAAGCCTTACCCTAACCCGTCCCCTAATCCTAACCCGTACGCTAACACTAAACCGTATCCTAACACATACACACACCCTAAACCGTTGTTGTACACTAACCTGTCCCCTAAACCGTCCCCGTCTCCTAACCCTAACCCTAACCCTAACCCTAACCCTAACCCTTACCCGAAGCCTTACCCTAACACGTCCTCTAATCCTAACCCGTACGCTAACACTAACCCGTACCCTAACACGTACGCTCAAGTTAAACCGTTGTCGTACCCTAACCTGTCCCCTAAACCGTCCCCATCCCCTAACCCTATCCCTAACCCTAACCCTAATCCTGACCCGAAGCCTTACCCTAACCCGTCCCCTAATCCTAAAAAGTACGCTAACACTAACCCGTGCCCTAACACGTACGCTCACCCTAAACCGTTGTCGTACTCTAACCTGTCCCCTAAACCGTCTCCGTCCCCTAACCCTAACCCTAACCCTAACCATAACCCTAAACCTTACCCGAAGCCTTACCCTAACCCGTCCCCTAATCCTAACCCTTACGATAACACTAAACCTTACCCTAACACGTACGCTCACCCTTAACCGTTGTCGTACCCTAACCTGTCCCCTAAACCGTCCCCATCCCCTAACCCTAAACCTAACCCTAACCCTAACCCTTAACCGAAGCCTTACCCTAACCCGTCCCCTAATCCTAACCCGTACGCTAACACTAACCCGTACCCTAACACGTAGGCTCACCCTAAACCGTTGTCGTACCCTAACCTGTCCCCTAAACCGTCACCGTCCCCTAAACCTAACCCTATCCCTAAACCTAACCCTAACCCGAACCCTTACCCGAAGCCTTACACTAAACCGTCCCCTAATCCTAAGCCGTATGCTAACTCTAACCGTACCCTAACACGTACGCTCACCCTAAACCGTTGTCGTACCCTAACCTGTCCCCTAAACCGTCCCCGTTCCCTAACCCTAACCCTGACCCTAACCCTAACCCTAACCCTTACCCGAAGCCTTACCCTAACCCTTCCCCTAATCCTAACCCGTACGCTAACACTAACCCGTACCCTAACACGTACGATCACCCTAAACCGTTGTCGTACCCTAACCTGTCCCCTAAACCGTCCCCATCCCCTAACCCTAACCCTAACCCTAACCCAAACCCTAACCCTTACCCGAAGCCTTACCCTAACCCTTCCCCTAATCCTAACCCATACGATAACACTAACCTGTACCCTAACACGTTCGCTAACCCTAAACCGTTGTCATACACTAACCTGTCCCCTAAACCGTCCCCGTCCCCTAACCCTAACCCTAACCCTAGCCATAACCCTTACGCGAAGCCTTACCCTAACCCGTCCCGTAATCCTAAACCGTACGCTAACACTAACCCGTACCCTAACACGTACGCTCAACCTAAACCGTTGTCGTACTCTAACCTGTCCCCTAAAACGTCCCCGTCCCCTAACCCTAACCCTAACACTAACCCTAACCCTTACCCGAAGCCTTACTCTAACCCGTCCCCTAATCCTAACCCGTACGCTAACTCTAACCCGTACCCTAACACGTACGCTCACGCTAAACCGTTGTTGTACACTAACCTGTCCCCTAAACCGTCCCCGTCTCCTAACCCTAACCATAAACCTAACCCGAACCCTAACCCTGACCCGAAGCCTTACCCTAACATGTCCCCTAATCCTAAACCGTACGCTAACACTAACCCGTACCCTAACACGTACGCTCACCCTAAACCGTTGTCGTACCCTAACCTGTCCCCTAAACCTTCACCGTCCCCTCACCCTAACCCTAACCCTAACCCTAACCCTAACCCGAACCCTAACCCGAACCCTTACCCTACACCGTGCCCTAATCCTAACCCGTACGCTAACACTAAACCGTACCCTAACACGTACGCTCACCCTAAAACTTTGTCGTACCCTAACCTGTCCCCTAAACCGTCCCCGTCCCCTAACCCTAACAATAACCCTAACCCTAACACTTACCCGAAGCCTTACCCTAACCCGTCCCCTAATCCTAACCCGTACGCTAACACTAACCCGTACCCTAACACGTACACTCACCATAAACCGTTGTCGTACCCTAACCTGTCCCTTAAACCGTCCCCGTCCCCTAACCCTAACCCTAACCCTAACCCTAACCCTAACCCTTACCCGAAGCCTTACCCTAACCCGTCCCCTAATCCTAACCCGTATGCTAACTGTAACCCGTACCCTAACACGTACGCTCACTCTAAACCGTTGTCGTATCCTAACCTGTCCCCTAAACCGTCCCCGTTCCCTAACCCTAACCCTAACCCTAACCCTAACCCTAACCCTTACCCGAAGCCTTACCCTAACCCGTCCCCTAATCCTAACCCTTACGATAACACTAACCCATACCCTAACACATACGCTCACCCTAAACCATTTTCGTACCCTAACCTGTCCCCTAAACCGTCCCCGTCCCCTAACCCTAACCCTAACCCTAACCCTAACCCTTACCCGAAGCCTTACCCTAACCCGTCCCCTAATCCTAACCCGTCAACTAACACTAACCCGTACCCTAACACGTACGCTCACCCTAAACCGTTGTCGTACCCTAACCTGTCCCCTAAACCGTCCCCGTCCCCTAACCCTAACCCTAACCCTAACCCTTACCCAAAGCCTTACCCTAACCCGTACCCTAATCCTAAACCGTACGCTAACACTAACCCATAGCCTAACACGTACGCTCACCCTAAACCGTTGTCGTACCCTAACCTGTCCCCTAAACCGTCCCCATCCCCTAACCCTAACCCTAACCCTAAGCCTAACCCTTACCTGAAGCCTTACCCTAACCCGTCCCCTAATCCTAACCCGTACGCTAACACTAAACCGTATCCTAACACATACACACACCCTAAACCGTTGTTGTACACTAACCTGTCCCCTAAACCGTCCCTGTCTCCTAACCCTAACCCTAACCCTAACCCTAACCCTAACACTTACCCGAAGCCTTACCCTAACACGTCCTCTAATCCTAACCCGTACGCTAACACTAACCAGTACCCTAACACGTACGCTCAAGTTAAACCGTTGTCGTACCCTAACTTGTCCCCTAAACCGTCCCTGTCCCCTAACCCTATCCCTAACCCTAACCCTAATCCTGACCCGAAGCCTTACCCTAACCCGTCCCCTAATCCTAAACCGTACGCTAACATTAACCCGTACCCTAACACGTACGCTCACCCTAAACCGTTGTCGTACTCTAACCTGTCCCCTAAACCGTCTCCGTCCCCTAACCCTAACCCTAACCCTAACCATAACCCTAAACCTTACCCGAAGCCTTACCCTAACCCGTCCCCTAATCCTAACCCTTACGATAACACTAAACATTACCCTAACACATACGCTCACCCTAAACCGTTGTCGTACCCTAACCTGTCCGCTAAACCGTCCCCATCCCCTAACCCTAAACCTAACCCTAACCCTAACCCTTAACCGAAGCCTTACCCTAACCCGTCCCCTAATCCTAACCCGTACGCTAACACTAACCCGTACCCTAACACGTACGCTCACCATAAACCGTTGTCGTACCCTAACCTGTCCCTTAAACCGTCCCCGTCCCCTAACCCTAACCCCAACCCTAACCCTAACCCTAACCCTTACCCGAAGCCTTACACTAACACGTCCTCTAATCCTAACCCGTACGCTAACACTAAACCGTAACCTAACACGTACGCTCACCCTAAACCGTTGTCGTACACTAACCTGTCCCCTAAACTGTCCCCGTCACCGTCCCCTAACCCTAACACTAACCCTAAACCTTACCCGAAGCCTTACCCTAACCCGACACTATTCCTAACCCGTACGCTAACACTAACCCGTACCCTAACACGTAGGCTCACCCTAAACCGTTGTCGTACCCTAACCTGTCCCCTAATCCGTCACCGTCCCCTAAACCTAACCCTAACCCTAACCCTAACCCTAACCCGAACCCTTACCCGAAGCCTTACACTAAACCGTCCCCTAATCCTAAGCCGTATGCTAACTCTAACCGTACCCTAACACGTACACTCACCCTAAACCGTTGTCGTACCCTAACCTGTCCCGTAAACCGTCCCCGTCCCCTAACCCTAAACCCAACCCTAACCCTAACCCTAACCCTTACCCGAAGCCTTACACTAACACGTCCTCTAATCCTAACCCGTACGCTAACACTAAACCGTAACCTAACACGTACGCTCACCCTAAACCGTTGTCGTACACTAACCTGTCCCCTAAACTGTCCCCGTCACCGTCCCCTAACCCTAACACTAACCCTAACCCTTACCCGAAGCCTTACCCTAACCCTTCCCCTAATCCTAACCCGTAGGCTAACACTAACCCATACCCTAACACGTACGATCACCCTAAACCGTTGTCGTACCCTAACCTGTCCCCTAAACCGTCCCCGTCCCCTAACCCTAACCCTAAACCTAACCCAAACCCTAACCCTTACCCGAAGCCTTACCCTAACCCTTCCCCTAATCCTAACCCATACGATAACACTAACCTGTACCCTAACACGTTCGCTAACCCTAAACCGTTGTCATACACTAACCTGTCCCCTAAACCGTCCCCGTCCCTTAACCCTAACCCTAACCCGAGCCATAACCCTTACGCGAAGCCTTACCCTAACCCGTCCCGTAATCCTAACCCGTACGCTAACACTAACCCGTACCCTAACACGTACGCTCACCCTAAACCGTGGTCGTACACTAACCTGTCCCCTAAACTGTCCCTGTACCCGTCCGCGTCCCCTAACCCTAACCCTAACCCTAACACTTACCCGAAGCCTTACCCTAACCCGTATACTAATCCTAACCCGTTCGCTAACACTAACCCGTACGCTAACACGTACGCTCACCCTAAACCTTTGTCGTACGCTAACCTGTCCCCTAAACCGTCCCGGTCCCCTAACCCTAAACCTAACCCTAAAACTTACCCAAAGCCTTACCCTAACCCGTACCCTATTCCTAAACGGTACGCTAACACTAACCCATAGCCTAACACGTACGCTCACCATAAACCGTTGTCGTACCCTAAAATGTCCCCTAAACAGTCCCCATCCCCTAACCCTAACCCTAACACTAACCCTTACATGAAGCCTTACACTAACCCGTCCCCTAATCCTAACCCGTACGCTAACACTAAACCGCATCCTAACACATACACACACCCTAATCCGTTGTTGTACACTAACCTGTCCCCTAAACCGTCCCCGTCTCCTAACCCTAACCCTAACCCTAACCCTAACCCTAAACCGTCCCCGTCCACTAACCCTAACCCTAACCCTAACCCAAACCCTAACCCTTACCCGAAGCCTTACCCTAAACCTTCCCCTAATCCTAACCCATACGATAACACTAACCTGTACCCTAACACGTTCGCTAACCCTAAACAGTTGTCATACACTAACCTGTCCCCTAAACCGTCCCCGTCCCCTAACCCTAACCCTAACCCGAGCCATAACCCTTACGCGAAGCCTTACCCTAACCCGTCCCGTAATCCTAAACCGTACGCTAACACTAACCCGTACCCTAACACGTACGCTCAACCTAAACCGTTGTCGTACACTAACCTGTCCCCTAAACTGTCCCAGTACCCGTCCCCGTCCCCTAACCCTAACCCTAACCCTAACCCTTACCCGAAGCCTTACCCTAACCCGTATCCTAATCCTAACCCGTACGCTAACACTAACCCGTACGCTAACACGTACGCTCACCCTAAACCTTTGTCGTACGCTAACCTGTCCCCTAAGCCGTCCCCGTCCCTAACCCTAAACCTAACCCTAAAACTTACCCAAAGCCTTACCCTAACCCGTACCCTATTCCTAAATGGTACGCTAACACTAACCCATAGCCTAACACGTACGCTCACCCTAAACCGTTGTCGTACCCTAACCTGTCCCCTAAACAGTCCCCATCCCCTAACCCTAACCCTAACACTAACACTAACCCTTACATGAAGCCTTACACTAACCCGTCCCCTAATCCTAACCCGTACGCTAACACTAAACCGCATCCTAACACATACACACACCCTAATCCGTTGTTGTACACTAACCTGTCCCCTAAACCGTCCCCGTCTCCTAACCCTAACCCTAAGCCTAACCCTAACCCTAACCCTTACCCGAAGCCTTACCCTAACACTTCCTCTAATCCTAACCCGTACGCTAACACTAAACCGTACCCTAACACGTACGCTCAACGTAAACCGTTGTCGTACCCTAACCTGTCCCCTAAACCGTCCCCGTCGCCTAACCCTATCCCTAACCCTAATCCTAACCCTGACCCGAAGCCTTACCCTAACCCTTCCCCTAATCCTAACCCGTACGCTAACACTAACCCGTACCCTAACACGTACGCTCACCCTAAACCGTTGTCGTACCCTAACCTGTCCCCTAAACCGTCACCATCCCCTAACCCTATCCCTAACCCTAACCCTGACCCTAACCCGAACCCTTACCCGAAGCCTTACCCTAACCCATCCCCTAATCCTAAACCGTATGCTAACACTAACCCATAGCCTAACACGTACGCTCACCATAAACCATTGTCGTACCATAACCTGTCCCCTAAACGGTCCCCGTCCCCTAAACCTAACCCTAACCCTAACCCTATCCCTTACCCGAAGCCTTACCCTAACCCGTCCCCTAATCCTAAACTGTACGCTAACACTAAACCGTACCCTAACACATACGCACACCCTAAACCGTAGTCGTACACTAACCTGTCCCCTAAACCGTCCCCGTTTCCTAACCCTAACCCTAACCCTATCCCTAACACTAACCCTTACCCGAAGCCTTACCCTAACACGTCCTCTAATCCTAATCCGTACGCTAACACTAACCCGTACCCTAACACGTACGCTCACCCTAAACCGTTGTCGTACTCTAACTTGTCCGCTAACCCGTCCCCGTCCCCTAACCCTAACCCTAACCCTAACCCTAAACCTTACCCGAAGCCTTACCCAAACCCGTCCCCTAAACCTAACCCGTACGCTAACACTAAACCATACCCTAACACATACGCACACCCTAAACCGTAGTCGTACACTAACCTGTCCCCTAAACCGTCCCCGTCTCCTAACCCTAACCATAACCCTAACCCTAACCCTAACCCTGACCCGAAGCCTTACCCTAACCTGTCCCCTAAACCTAAACCGTACGCTAACACTAACCCGTACCCTAACACGTACGCTCACCCTAAACCGTTGTCGTACCCTAACCTGTCCCGTAAACCTTCACCGTCCCCTCACCCTAACCCTAACCCTAACCCTAACCCTAACCCGAACCCTTACCCGAAGCCTTACCCTAAACCGTGCCCTAATCCTAACCCGTACGATAACACTAAACCGTACCCTAACACGTACGCTCACCCTAAAACTTTGTCGTACTTTAACCTGTCCCCTAAACCGTCCCCGTCCCCTAACCCTAACAATAACCCTAACCCTAACACTTACCCGAAGCCTTACCCTAACGCGTCCCCTAATCCTAACCCGTACGCTAACACTAACCCGTACCCTAACACGTACGCTCACCATAAACCGTTGTCGTACCCTAGCCTGTCCCTTAAACCGTCCCCGTCCCCTAACCCTAACCCTAACCCTAACCCTAACCCTAACCCTTACCCGAAGCCTTACCCTAAACCGTCCCCTAATCCTAACCCGTATGATAACTCTAACCCGTACCCTAACACGTACGCTCACCCTAAACCGTTGTCGTATCCTAACCTGTCCACTAAACCGTCCCCGTTCCCTAACCCTAACCCTAACTCTAACCCTAACCCTAACCCTTACCCGAAGCCTTACCCTAACCCGTCCCCTAATCCTAACCCTTACGATAACACTAACCCATACCCTAACACATACGCTCACCCTAAACCATTTTCGTACCCTAACCTGTCCCCTAAACCGTCCCCGTCCCCTAACCCTAACCCTAACCCTAAACCTAACCCTTACCCGAAGCCTTACCCTAACACGTCCCCTAATCCTAACCCTTACGATAACACTAACCCATACCCTAACACATACGCTCACCCTAAACCATTTTCGTACCCTAACCTGTCCCCTAAACCGTCCCCGTCCCCTAACCCTAACCCTAACCCTAAACCTAACCCTTACCCGAAGCCTTACCCTAACCCGTCCCCTAATCCTAATCCGTACGCTAACACTAACCCGTACCCTAACACGTACGCTCACCATAAACCGTTGTCGTACCCTAACCTGTCCCTTAAACCGTCCCCGTCCCCTAACCCTAACCCTAACCCTAACCCTAACCCTAACCCTTACCCGAAGCCTTACCCTAACCCGTCCCCTAATCCTAACCCGTATGCTAACTCTAACCCGTACCCTAACACGTATGCTCACCCTAAAACGTTGTCGTATCCTAACCTGTCCCCTAAACCGTCCCTGTTCCCTAACCCTAACCCTAACCCTAACCCTAACCCTTACCCGAAGCCTTACCCTAACCCGTCCCCTAATCCTAACCCTTACGATAACACTAACCCATACCCAAACACATACGCTCACCCTAAACCATTTTCGTACCCTAACCTGTCCCCTAAACCGTCCCCATCCCCTAACCCTAACCCTAACCCTAAACCTAACCCTTACCTGAAGCCTTACACTAACCCGTCCCCTAATCCTAACCCGTATGCTAACACTAACCCGTACCCTAACACGTACGCTCACCCTAAACCGTTGTTATACACTGACCTGTCCCCTAAACCGCCCCCGTCCCCGTCCCCTAACCGTAACCCTAAGCCTAACCCTAACCCTTACCCGAAGCCTTACCCTAACCCGTCCCCTAATCCTAACCCGTCAACTAACACTAACCCGTACCCTAACACGTACGCTCAACCTAAACCGTTGTCGTACTCTAACCTGTCCCCTAAACCGTCCCCGTCCCCTAACCCTAACCCTAACCCTAACCCTAACCCTTTCCCGAAGCCTTACCCTAACCCATCCCCTAATCCTAACCCGTACGCTAACACTAACCCGTAGCCTAACACGTACACTCATCATAAACCGTTGTCGTAACATAACCTGTCCCCTAAACCGTCCCCGTCCCCATCCCCTAAACCTAACCCTAACCCTAACCCTAACCCTTACCTGAAGCCTTACCCTAACCCGTCCCCTAATCCTAACCCGTACGCTAACCCTAAACCATACCCTAACACATACGCACACCCTAAAGCGTTGTCGTACCATAACCTGTCCCCTAAACCGTCTCCGTCCCGTAACCCTAACCCTAACCCAAACCCTAACCCTAACCCGAAACCTTACCCAAAGTCTTACCTTAAACCGTCCTCTAATCCTAAACCTCATGCTAACTCTAACCCGTACCCTAACACGTACGCTCACACTAAACCGTTGTCGTACCGTAACCTGTCCCCTAAACCGTCCCCGTCCCCTAACCCTAACCCTAACCCTTACCCAAAGCCTTACCGTAACCCGTCCCATAATCCTAACCCGTACGCTAACACTAAAGCATACCCTAACACATACACACACCCTAAACCGTTGTCGTACACTAACCTGTCCCCTAAACCGTCCCCGTCTCCTACCCCTAACCCTAACCCTAACCCTAACCCTAACCCTTACCCGAAGCCTTACCCTAACCCGTCCACTAATCCTAACCCGTACGCTAACACTAACCCGTACCCTAACACGTACGCTCACCCTAAACCGTTGTCGTACCCTAACCTGTCCCCTAAAACGTCCCCATCCCCTAAACCTAACCCTAACCCTAACCCTTACCCGAAGCCTTACACTAACCCGTACCCTAAACCTAAACCGTACGCTAACACTAACCCGTACCCTAACACGTACGCTCACTCTAAACCATTGTCGTACCCTAACCTGTACCCTAAACCATCCCCGTCCCCTATCCCTAACCCTAACCCTAACCCTAACCCTTACCCGAAGCCTAACACTAACCCATCCCCTAATCCTAACCCGTACGCTAACCCTAACCCGTACCCTAACACGTACGCTCACACTAAACCGTTGTCGTACCATAACCTGTCCCCTAAACCGTCCCCGTCACCTAACCCTAACCCTAACCCTAACCCAAACACTAACCCTTACCCGAAGCCTTACCCTAACCCTTCACCTAATCCTAACCCATACGATAACACTAACCTGTACCCTAACACGTACACTCACCCTAAACCGTTGTCATACACTAACCTGTCCCCTAAACTGTCCCCGTCCCCTAACCCTAACCCTAACCCTAGCCCTAACACTTACCCGAAGCCTTACCCTAACCCGTCCCCTAATCCTAACCAGTACGCTAACACTAACCCGTACCCTAACACGTACGCTCACCCTAAACCATTGTCGTACACTAACCTGTCCCCTCAACTGTCCCCGAAACCGTCCCCGTCCCCTAACCCTAACCGTAACCCTAACTCTTACCCGAAGCCTTACCCTAACCCGTCCCCTAATCCTAACCCGTACGCTAAAACTAACCCGCACCCTAACACGTACGCTCAACCTAAACCTTTGTCGTACCCTAACCTGTCCCCTAAACCGTCCCCGTCCCCTAACCCTAACACTAACACTAACCCTAACCCTTACCCGAAGCCTTACCCTAACACGTCCCCTAATCCTAACCCATACGCTAACACTAACCCATACCCTAACACGTACGCTCACCCTAAACCGTTGTCGTACACTAACCTGTCCCATAAACCGTCCCCGTCCCCTAACCCTAACCCTAACCATAACCCTAACCCTTACCCGAAGCCTTACCCTAACCCATCCCCTAATCCTAACCCGTATGCTAACACTAACCCGTAGCCTAACACGTACGCTCACCATAAACCTTTGTCGTACCATAACCTGTCCCTTAAACGGTCCCCGTCCCCTAACCCTAACCCTAACCCTAACCCTAACCCTATCCCTTACCCGAAGCCTTACCCTAACCCGTCCCCTAATCCTAACCCGTATGCTAACTCTAAACCGAACCCTAACACGTACGCTCACCCTAAACCGTTGTCGTACCCTAACCTGTCCCCTAAACCGTCCCCGTTCCCTAACCCTAACCCTAACCCTAACCTTAACCCTAACCCTTATCCGAAGCCTTACCCTAACTCGTCCCCTAATCCTAACTCGTACGCTATCACTAACCCGTACCCTAACACGTACGCTCACTCTAAACCGTTGTCATACACTGACCTGTCCCCTAAATCGTCCCCGTCCCCGTCCCCTAAACCTAACCCTAACCCTAACCCTAACCCTTACCCGAAGCCTTACCCTAACCCGTCCCCTAATCCTAAACCGTACACTAACACTAACCCGTACCCTAACACGTACACTCACCCTAAACCGTTGTCGTACCCTAACCTGTCCCCTAAACCGTCCCCGTCCCCGTCCCCTAACCCTAACCCTAACCCTAACCCTTACCCGAAGCCTTACCCTAACCCATCCCCTAATCCTAACCCGTATGCTAACACTAACCCGTAGCCTAACATGTACGCTCACCATAAACCTTTGTCGTACCATAACCTGTCCCTTAAACGGTCCCCGTCCCCTAACCCTAACCCTAACCCTAACCCTAACCCTATCCCTTACCCGAAGCCTTATCCTAACCCGTCCCTTAATCCTAACCCGTACGCTAACACTAAACCGTACCCTAACACATACGCACACCCTAAACCGTAGTCGTACACTAACCTGTCCCCTAAACCGTCCCCGTCTCCTAACCCTAACCCTAACCCTAACCCTAAACCTAACCCTAACCCGAAGCCTTACCCTACAACGTCCTCTAATCCTAACCCGTACGCTAACACTAACCCGTACCCTAACACGTACACTCACCCTAAACCGTTGTCGTACTCTAACCTGTCCCCTAAACCGTCCCCGTCCCCTAACCCTAACCCTAACCCTAACCCTAACCCTAACCCTAACCCGAAGCCTTACCTTAACCCGTCCCCTAATCCTAAACCGTACACTAACACTAACCCGTACCCTAACACGTACACTCACCCTAAACCGTTGTCGCACCCTAACCTGTCCCCTAAACCGTCCCCGTCCCCTAACCCTAACCCTAACCCTAACCCTAACCCTTACCCGTAGCCTTACCCTAACCCATCCCCTAATCCTTACCCGTATGCTAACACTAATCCGTAGCCTAACACGTACGCTCACCATAAACCGGTGTCGTACCATAACCTGTCCCCTAAACGGTCCCCGTACCCTAACCCTAACCCTAACCCTAACCCTAACCCTATCCCTTACCCGAAGCCTTACACTAACACGTCCCCTAATCCTAACCCGTACGCTAACACTAAACCGTACCCTAACACATACGCACACCCTAAACCATAGTCGTACACTAAACTGTCCCCTAAAGCGTCCCCGTCTCCTAACCCTAACCCTAACCCTAACCCTAACCCTAACCCTAACACTTACCCGAAGCCTTACCCTAACACGTCCTCTAATCCTAACCCATACGCTAACACTAACCCGTACCCTAACACGTACGCTCACCCTAAACCGTTGTCGTACTCTAACCTGTCCCCAAAACGTCCCCGTCCCCTAACCCTAACACTACCCCTAACCCTAACCCTTACCCGAAGCCTTACTCTAACCCGTCCCCTAATCCTAACCCGTACGCTAACACTAAACCGTACCCTAACACATACACACACCCTAAACCGTTGTTGTACACTAACCTGTCCCCTAAACCGTCCCCGTCTCCTAACCCTAACCATAACCCTAACCCTAACTCTAACCCTTACCCGAAGCCTTACCCTAACACGTCCTCTAATCCTAACCCGTACGCTAACACTAACCCGTACCCTAACACGTATGCTCACCCTAAACCGTTGTCGTACCCTAACCTGTCCCCTAAACCGTCCCCGTCCCCTAGCCCTAACCCTTACCCGAAGCCTTACCCTAATCCGTCCCCTAACCCTAACCCTAACCCTAACCCTAACCCTAACCCGAACCCTTACCCGAAGCCTTAACCTAAACCGTCCCCTAATCCTAACCCTCATGCTAACTCTAACCCGTACCCTAACACGTACGCTCACCCTAAACCGTTGTCGTACACTAACCTTTCCCCTAAACCGTCCCCGTTCCCTAATCCTAACCCTAACCCTAACCCTAAACCTAACCCTAACCCTTACCCGAAGCCTTACACTAACCCGTCCCCTAATCCTAACCCGTACGCTAACACTAACCCGTACCCTAACACGTACGCTCACCCTAAACCGTTGTCGTACCCTAACCTGTCCCCTACACCGTCCCAGTCCCCTACCCCTAACCCTAACCCTAACCCTAACCCTAACCCTTACCCGAAGCCTTACCCTAACCCGTCCCCTAATCCTAACACATACGATAACACTAACCGGTACCCTAACACGTACGCTCACCCTAAACCCTTGTCCTACCCTAACCTGTCCCCTAAACCGTCCCCGTCCCCTAACCCTAACCCTAAACCTAACACTAAACCTTACCCAAAGCCTTACCCTAACCCGTCCACTAATCCTAACCCGTACGCTAACACTAACCCGTACCCTAACACGTACGCTCACCCTAAACCGTTGTCGTACACTAACCTGTCCGCTAAACCGTCTCCGTCCCCGTCCCCTAACCCTAACCCTAACCCTAACCCTAACCCTTACCCGAAGCCTTACCCTAACCCGTCCCCTAATCCTAACCCGTTGGCTAACACTAACCCATACCCTAACACGTATGCTCGCCTTAAACCGTTGTCGTACCCTAACCTGTCCTGTAAACCGTCCCCGTCCCCTAACCCTAACCCTAACCCTAACCCTAACCCTAACACTTACCCGAAGCCTTACACTAACCCATCCCCTAATCCTAACCCGTACGCTAACACGAACCCGTACCCTAACACGTACGCTCACGCTAAACCGTTGTCGTACCCTAACCTGTCCCCTAAACCGTTCCCGTCCCCTAACCCTAACCCTAACCCTAACACTTACCCGAAGCCTTACACTAACCCGTCCCCTAATCCTAAACCGTACGCTAACACTAAACCGTACCCTAACACGTACGCTCACCCTAAACCGTTGTCGTACTCTAACCTGTCACCTAAACCGTCCCCGTCCCCTAACCCTAACCCTAACCCTAACCCTTACCCGAAGCCTTACCGTAACCCGTCCCCTAATCCTAATCCATACGCTAACACTAAAGCGTACCCTAACACATACGCATACCCTAAACTGTTGTCGTACACTAACCTGTCCCCTAAACCGTCCCCGTCTCCTAACCCTAACCCTAACCCTAACCCTAACCCTTACCAGAAGCCTTACCGTATCCCGTCCTCTAATCCTAACCCGTACGCTAACACTAACCCGTACCCTAACAAGTATGCTCACCCTAAACCGTTGTCGTACCCTAACCTGTCCCCTAAACCGTCCCCGTCCCCTAACCCTAACCCTTACCCGAAGCCTTACCCTAACCCGTATCCTAATCCTAACCCGTACGCTAACACTAACCCGTACGCTAACACGTACGCTCACCCTAAACCTTTGTCGTACGCTAACCTGTCCCCTAAGCCGTCCCCGTCCCTAACCCTAAACCTAACCCTAAAACTTACCCAAAGCCTTACCCTAACCCGTACCCTATTCCTAAACGGTACGCTAACACTAACCCATAGCCTAACACGTACGCTCACCCTAAACCGTTGTCGTACCCTAACCTGTCCCCTAAACAGTCCCCATCCCCTAACCCTAACCCTAACACTAACACTAACCCTTACATGAAGCCTTACACTAACCCGTCCCCTAATCCTAACCCGTACGCTAACACTAAACCGCATCCTAACACATACACACACCCTAATCCGTTGTTGTACACTAACCTGTCCCCTAAACCGTCCCCGTCTCCTAACCCTAACCCTAAGCCTAACCCTAACCCTAACCCTTACCCGAAGCCTTACCCTAACACTTCCTCTAATCCTAACCCGTACGCTAACACTAAACCGTACCCTAACACGTACGCTCAACGTAAACCGTTGTCGTACCCTAACCTATCCCCTAAACCGTCCCCGTCGCCTAACCCTATCCCTAACCCTAATCCTAACCCTGACCCGAAGCCTTACCCTAACCCGTCCCCTAATCCTAACCCGTACGCTAACACTAACCCGTACCCTAACACGTACGCTCACCCTAAACCGTTGTCGTACCCTAACCTGTCCCCTAAACCGTCAACATCCCCTCACCCTATCCCTAACCCTAACCCTGACCCTAACCCGAACCCTTACCCGAAGCCTTACCCTAACCCATCCCCTAATCCTAACCCGTATGCTAACACTAACCCATAGCCTAACACGTACGCTCACCATAAACCATTGTCGTACCATAACCTGTCCCCTAAACGGTCCCCGTCCCCTAAACCTAACCCTAACCCTAACCCTATCCCTTACCCGAAGCCTTACCCTAACCCGTCCCCTAATCCTAAACTGTACGCTAACACTAAACCGTACCCTAACACATACGCACACCCTAAACCGTAGTCGTACACTAACCTGTCCCCTAAACCGTCCCCGTTTCCTAACCCTAACCCTAACCCTATCCCTAACACTAACCCTTACCCGAAGCCTTACCCTAACACGTCCTCTAATCCTAATCCGTACGCTAACACTAACCCGTACCCTAACACGTACGCTCACCCTAAACCGTTGTCGTACTCTAACTTGTCCGCTAACCCGTCCCCGTCCCCTAACCCTAACCCTAACCCTAACCCTAAACCTTACCCGAAGCCTTACCCAAACCCGTCCCCTAAACCTAACCCGTACGCTAACACTAAACCATACCCTAACACATACGCACACCCTAAACCGTAGTCGTACACTAACCTGTCCCCTAAACCGTCCCCGTCTCCTAACCCTAACCATAACCCTAACTCTAACCCTAACCCTGACCCGAAGCCTTACCCTAACCTGTCCCCTAAACCTAAACCGTACGCTAACACTAACCCATACCCTAACACGTACGCTCACCCTAAACCGTTGTCGTACCCTAACCTGTCCCGTAAACCTTCACCGTCCCCTCACCCTAACCCTAACCCTAACCCTAACCCTAACCCGAACCCTTACCCGAAGCCTTACCCTAAACCGTGCCCTAATCCTAACCCGTACGATAACACTAAACCGTACCCTAACACGTACGCTCACCCTAAAACTTTGTCGTACTTTAACCTGTCCCCTAAACCGTCCCCGTCCCCTAACCCTAACAATAACCCTAACCCTAACACTTACCCGAAGCCTTACCCTAACGCGTCCCCTAATCCTAACCCGTACGCTAACACTAACCCGTACCCTAACACGTACGCTCACCATAAACCGTTGTCGTACCCTAGCCTGTCCCTTAAACCGTCCCCGTCCCCTAACCCTAACCCTAACCCTAACCCTAACCCTAACCCTTACCCGAAGCCTTACCCTAAACCGTCCCCTAATCCTAACCCGTATGATAACTCTAACCCGTACCCTAACACGTACGCTCACCCTAAACCGTTGTCGTATCCTAACCTGTCCACTAAACCGTCCCCGTTCCCTAACCCTAACCCTAACTCTAACCCTAACCCTAACCCTTACCCGAAGCCTTACCCTAACCCGTCCCCTAATCCTAACCCTTACGATAACACTAACCCATACCCTAACACATACGCTCACCCTAAACCATTTTCGTACCCTAACCTGTCCCCTAAACCGTCCCCGTCCCCTAACCCTAACCCTAACCCTAAACCTAACCCTTACCCGAAGCCTTACCCTAACACGTCCCCTAATCCTAACCCTTACGATAACACTAACCCATACCCTAACACATACGCTCACCCTAAACCATTTTCGTACCCTAACCTGTCCCCTAAACCGTCCCCGTCCCCTAACCCTAACCCTAACCCTAAACCTAACCCTTACCCGAAGCCTTACCCTAACCCGTCCCCTAATCCTAATCCGTACGCTAACACTAACCCGTACCCTAACACGTACGCTCACCATAAACCATTGTCGTACCCTAACATGTCCCTTAAACCGTCCCCGTCCCCTAACCCTAACCCTAACCCTAACCCTAACCCTAACCCTTACCCGAAGCCTTACCCTAACCCGTCCCCTAATCCTAACCCGTATGCTAACTCTAACCCGTACCCTAACACGTATGCTCACCCTAAACCGTTGTCGTATCCTAACCTGTCCCCTAAACCGTCCCCGTTCCCTAACCCTAACCCTAACCCTAACCCTAACCCTAACCCTTACCCGAAGCCTTACCCTAACCCGTCCCCTAATCCTAACCCTTACGATAACACTAACCCATACCCAAACACATACGCTCACCCTAAACCATTTTCGTACCCTAACCTGTCCCCTAAACCGTCCCCATCCCCTAACCCTAACCCTAACCCTAAACCTAACCCTTACCTGAAGCCTTACCCTAACCCGTCCCCTAATCCTAACCCGTATGCTAACACTAACCCGTACCCTAACACGTACGCTCACCCTAAACCGTTGTTATACACTGACCTGTCCCCTAAACCGCCCCCGTCCCCGTCCCCTAACCGTAACCCTAAGCCTAACCCTAACCCTTACCCGAAGCCTTACCCTAACCCGTCCCCTAATCCTAACCCGTCAACTAACACTAACCCGTACCCTAACACGTACGCTCACCCTAAACCGTTGCCGTACTCTAACCTGTCCCCTAAACCGTCCCCGTCCCCTAACCCTAACCCTAACCCTAACCCTAACCCTTTCCCGAAGCCTTACCCTAACCCATCCCCTAATCCTAACCCGTACGCTAACACTAACCCGTAGCCTAACACGTACACTCATCATAAACCGTTGTCGTAACATAACCTGTCCCCTAAACCGTCCCCGTCCCCATCCCCTAAACCTAACCCTAACCCTAACCCTAACCCTTACCTGAAGCCTTACCCTAACCCATCCCCTAATCCTAACCCGTACGCTAACCCTAAACCATACCCTAACACATACGCACACCCTAAAGCGTTGTCGTACCATAACCTGTCCCCTAAACCGTCTCCGTCCCGTAACCCTAACCCTAACCCAAACCCTAACCCTAACCCGAAACCTTACCCAAAGTCTTACCTTAAACCGTCCTCTAATCCTAAACCTCATGCTAACTCTAACCCGTACCCTAACACGTACGCTCACACTAAACCGTTGTCGTACTGTAACCTGTCCCCTAAACCGTCCCCGTCCCCTAACCCTAACCCTAACCCTTACCCAAAGCCTTACCGTAACCCGTCCCATAATCCTAACCCGTACGCTAACACTAAAGCATACCTTAACACATACACACACCCTAAACCGTTGTCGTACACTAACCTGTCCCCTAAACCGTCCCCGTCTCCTACCCCTAACCCTAACCCTAACCCTAACCCTAACCCTTACCCGAAGCCTTACCCTAACCCGTCCACTAATCCTAACCCGTACGCTAACACTAACCCGTACCCTAACACGTACGCTCACCCTAAACCGTTGTCGTACCCTAACCTGTCCCCTAAAACGTCCCCATCCCCTAAACCTAACCCTAACCCTAACCCTTACCCGAAGCCTTACACTAACCCGTACCCTAAACCTAAACCGTACGCTAACACTAACCCGTACCCTAACACGTACGCTCACTCTAAACCATTGTCGTACCCTAACCTGTACCCTAAACCATCCCCGTCCCCTATCCCTAACCCTAACCCTAACCATAACCCTTACCCGAAGCCTAACACTCACCCATCCCCTAATCCTAACCCGTACGCTAACCCTAACCCGTACCCTAACACGTACGCTCACACTAAACCGTTGTCGTACCATAACCTGTCCCCTAAACCGTCCCCGTCACCTAACCCTAACCCTAACCCTAACCCAAACACTAACCCTTACCCGAAGCCTTACCCTAACCCTTCCCCTAATCCTAACCCATACGATAACACTAACCTGTACCCTAACACGTACACTCACCCTAAACCGTTGTCATACACTAACCTGTCCCCTAAACTGTCCCCGTCCCCTAACCCTAACCCTAACCCTAGCCCTAACACTTACCCGAAGCCTTACCCTAACCCGTCCCCTAATCCTAACCAGTACGCTAACACTAACCCGTACCCTAACACGTACGCTCACCCTAAACCATTGTCGTACACTAACCTGTCCCCTCAACTGTCCCCGAAACCGTCCCCGTCCCCTAACCCTAACCGTAACCCTAACTCTTACCCGAAGCCTTACCCTAACCCGTCCCCTAATCCTAACCCGTACGCTAAAACTAACCCGCACCCTAACACGTACGCACAACCTAAACCTTTGTCGTACCCTAACCTGTCCCCTAAACCGTCCCCGTCCCCTAACCCTAACACTAACACTAACCCTAACCCTTACCCGAAGCCTTACCCTAACCCGTCCCCTAATCCTAACCCATACGCTAACACTAACCCATACCCTAACACGTACGCTCACCCTAAACCGTTGTCGTACACTAACCTGTCCCATAAACCGTCCCCGTCCCCTAACCCTAACCCTAAACATAACCCTAACCCTTACCCGAAGCCTTACCCTAACCCATCCCCTAATCCTAACCCGTATGCTAACACTAACCCGTAGCCTAACACGTACGCTCACCATAAACCTTTGTCGTACCATAACCTGTCCCTTAAACGGTCCCCGTCCCCTAACCCTAACCCTAACCCTAACCCTAACCCTATCCCTTACCCGAAGCCTTACCCTAACCCGTCCCCTAATCCTAACCCGTATGCTAACTCTAAACCGAACCCTAACACGTACGCTCACCCTAAACCGTTGTCGTACCCTAACCTGTCCCCTAAACCGTCCCCGTTCCCTAACCCTAACCCTAACCCTAACCTTAACCCTAACCCTTATCCGAAGCCTTACCCTAACTCGTCCCCTAATCCTAACTCGTACGCTATCACTAACCCGTACCCTAACACGTACGCTCACTCTAAACCGTTGTCATACACTGACCTGTCCCCTAAATCGTCCCCGTCCCCGTCCCCTAAACCTAACCCTAACCCTAACCCTAACCCTTACCCGAAGCCTTACCCTAACCCGTCCCCTAATCCTAAACCGTACACTAACACTAACCCGTACCCTAACACGTACACTCACCCTAAACCGTTGTCGTACCCTAACCTGTCCCCTAAACCGTCCCCGTCCCCGTCCCCTAACCCTAACCCTAACCCTAACCCTTACCCGAAGCCTTACCCTAACCCATCCCCTAATCCTAACCCGTATGCTAACACTAACCCGTAGCCTAACATGTACGCTCACCATAAACCTTTGTCGTACCATAACCTGTCCCTTAAACGGTCCCCGTCCCCTAACCCTAACCCTAACCCTAACCCTAACCCTATCCCTTACCCGAAGCCTTATCCTAACCCGTCCCTTAATCCTAACCCGTACGCTAACACTAAACCGTACCCTAACACATACGCACACCCTAAACCGTAGTCGTACACTAACCTGTCCCCTAAACCGTCCCCGTCTCCTAACCCTAACCCTAACCCTAACCCTAAACCTAACCCTAACCCGAAGCCTTACCCTACAACGTCCTCTAATCCTAACCCGTACGCTAACACTAACCCGTACCCTAACACGTACACTCACCCTAAACCGTTGTCGTACTCTAACCTGTCCCCTAAACCGTCCCCGTCCCCTAACCCTAACCCTAACCCTAACCCTAACCCTAACCCTAACCCGAAGCCTTACCTTAACCCGTCCCCTAATCCTAAACCGTACACTAACACTAACCCGTACCCTAACACGTACACTCACCCTAAACCGTTGTCGCACCCTAACCTGTCCCCTAAACCGTCCCCGTCCCCTAACCCTAACCCTAACCCTAACCCTAACCCTTACCCGTAGCCTTACCCTAACCCATCCCCTAATCCTTACCCGTATGCTAACACTAATCCGTAGCCTAACACGTACGCTCACCATAAACCGGTGTCGTACCATAACCTGTCCCCTAAACGGTCCCCGTACCCTAACCCTAACCCTAACCCTAACCCTAACCCTATCCCTTACCCGAAGCCTTACACTAACACGTCCCCTAATCCTAACCCGTACGCTAACACTAAACCGTACCCTAACACATACGCACACCCTAAACCATAGTCGTACACTAAACTGTCCCCTAAAGCGTCCCCGTCTCCTAACCCTAACCCTAACCCTAACCCTAACCCTAACACTTACCCGAAGCCTTACCCTAACACGTCCTCTAATCCTAACCCATACGCTAACACTAACCCGTACCCTAACACGTACGCTCACCCTAAACCGTTGTCGTACTCTAACCTGTCCCCAAAACGTCCCCGTCCCCTAACCCTAACACTACCCCTAACCCTAACCCTTACCCGAAGCCTTACTCTAACCCGTCCCCTAATCCTAACCCGTACGCTAACACTAAACCGTACCCTAACACATACACACACCCTAAACCGTTGTTGTACACTAACCTGTCCCCTAAACCGTCCCCGTCTCCTAACCCTAACCATAACCCTAACCCTAACTCTAACCCTTACCCGAAGCCTTACCCTAACACGTCCTCTAATCCTAACCCGTACGCTAACACTAACCCGTACCCTAACACGTATGCTCACCCTAAACCGTTGTCGTACCCTAACCTGTCCCCTAAACCGTCCCCGTCCCCTAGCCCTAACCCTTACCCGAAGCCTTACCCTAATCCGTCCCCTAACCCTAACCCTAACCCTAACCCTAACCCTAACCCGAACCCTTACCCGAAGCCTTAACCTAAACCGTCCCCTAATCCTAACCCTCATGCTAACTCTAACCCGTACCCTAACACGTACGCTCACCCTAAACCGTTGTCGTACACTAACCTTTCCCCTAAACCGTCCCCGTTCCCTAATCCTAACCCTAACCCTAACCCTAAACCTAACCCTAACCCTTACCCGAAGCCTTACACTAACCCGTCCCCTAATCCTAACCCGTACGCTAACACTAACCCGTACCCTAACACGTACGCTCACCCTAAACCGTTGTCGTACCCTAACCTGTCCCCTACACCGTCCCAGTCCCCTACCCCTAACCCTAACCCTAACCCTAACCCTAACCCTTACCCGAAGCCTTACCCTAACCCGTCCCCTAATCCTAACACATACGATAACACTAACCGGTACCCTAACACGTACGCTCACCCTAAACCCTTGTCCTACCCTAACCTGTCCCCTAAACCGTCCCCGTCCCCTAACCCTAACCCTAAACCTAACACTAAACCTTACCCAAAGCCTTACCCTAACCCGTCCACTAATCCTAACCCGTACGCTAACACTAACCCGTACCCTAACACGTACGCTCACCCTAAACCGTTGTCGTACACTAACCTGTCCGCTAAACCGTCTCCGTCCCCGTCCCCTAACCCTAACCCTAACCCTAACCCTAACCCTTACCCGAAGCCTTACCCTAACCCGTCCCCTAATCCTAACCCGTTGGCTAACACTAACCCATACCCTAACACGTATGCTCGCCTTAAACCGTTGTCGTACCCTAACCTGTCCTGTAAACCGTCCCCGTCCCCTAACCCTAACCCTAACCCTAACCCTAACCCTAACACTTACCCGAAGCCTTACACTAACCCATCCCCTAATCCTAACCCGTACGCTAACACGAACCCGTACCCTAACACGTACGCTCACGCTAAACCGTTGTCGTACCCTAACCTGTCCCCTAAACCGTTCCCGTCCCCTAACCCTAACCCTAACCCTAACACTTACCCGAAGCCTTACACTAACCCGTCCCCTAATCCTAAACCGTACGCTAACACTAAACCGTACCCTAACACGTACGCTCACCCTAAACCGTTGTCGTACTCTAACCTGTCACCTAAACCGTCCCCGTCCCCTAACCCTAACCCTAACCCTAACCCTTACCCGAAGCCTTACCGTAACCCGTCCCCTAATCCTAATCCATACGCTAACACTAAAGCGTACCCTAACACATACGCATACCCTAAACTGTTGTCGTACACTAACCTGTCCCCTAAACCGTCCCCGTCTCCTAACCCTAACCCTAACCCTAACCCTAACCCTTACCAGAAGCCTTACCGTAACCCGTCCTCTAATCCTAACCCGTACGCTAACACTAACCCGTACCCTAACAAGTATGCTCACCCTAAACCGTTGTCGTACCCTAACCTGTCCCCTAAACCGTCCCCGTCCCCTAACCCTAACCCTTACCCGAAGCCTTACCCTAACCCGTATCCTAATCCTAACCCGTACGCTAACACTAACCCGTACGCTAACACGTACGCTCACCCTAAACCTTTGTCGTACGCTAACCTGTCCCCTAAGCCGTCCCCGTCCCTAAACCTAAACCTAACCCTAAAACTTACCCAAAGCCTTACCCTAACCCGTACCCTATTCCTAAACGGTACGCTAACACTAACCCATAGCCTAACACGTACGCTCACCCTAAACCGTTGTCGTACCCTAACCTGTCCCCTAAACAGTCCCCATCCCCTAACCCTAACCCTAACACTAACACTAACCCTTACATGAAGCCTTACACTAACCCGTCCCCTAATCCTAACCCGTACGCTAACACTAAACCGCATCCTAACACATACACACACCCTAATCCGTTGTTGTACACTAACCTGTCCCCTAAACCGTCCCCGTCTCCTAACCCTAACCCTAAGCCTAACCCTAACCCTAACCCTTACCCGAAGCCTTACCCTAACACTTCCTCTAATCCTAACCCGTACGCTAACACTAAACCGTACCCTAACACGTACGCTCAACGTAAACCGTTGTCGTACCCTAACCTATCCCCTAAACCGTCCCCGTCGCCTAACCCTATCCCTAACCCTAATCCTAACCCTGACCCGAAGCCTTACCCTAACCCGTCCCCTAATCCCAACCCGTACGCTAACACTAACCCGTACCCTAACACGTACGCTCACCCTAAACCGTTGTCGTACCCTAACCTGTCCCCTAAACCGTCAACATCCCCTCACCCTATCCCTAACCCTAACCCTGACCCTAACCCGAACCCTTACCCGAAGCCTTACCCTAACCCATCCCCTAATCCTAACCCGTATGCTAACACTAACCCATAGCCTAACACGTACGCTCACCATAAACCATTGTCGTACCATAACCTGTCCCCTAAACGGTCCCCGTCCCCTAAACCTAACCCTAACCCTAACCCTATCCCTTACCCGAAGCCTTACCCTAACCCGTCCCCTAATCCTAAACTGTACGCTAACACTAAACCGTACCCTAACACATACGCACACCCTAAACCGTAGTCGTACACTAACCTGTCCCCTAAACCGTCCCCGTTTCCTAACCCTAACCCTAACCCTATCCCTAACACTAACCCTTACCCGAAGCCTTACCCTAACACGTCCTCTAATCCTAATCCGTACGCTAACACTAACCCGTACCCTAACACGTACGCTCACCCTAAACCGTTGTCGTACTCTAACTTGTCCGCTAACCCGTCCCCGTCCCCTAACCCTAACCCTAACCCTAACCCTAAACCTTACCCGAAGCCTTACCCAAACCCGTCCCCTAAACCTAACCCGTACGCTAACACTAAACCATACCCTAACACATACGCACACCCTAAACCGTAGTCGTACACTAACCTGTCCCCTAAACCGTCCCCGTCTCCTAACCCTAACCATAACCCTAACTCTAACCCTAACCCTGACCCGAAGCCTTACCCTAACCTGTCCCCTAAACCTAAACCGTACGCTAACACTAACCCATACCCTAACACGTACGCTCACCCTAAACCGTTGTCGTACCCTAACCTGTCCCGTAAACCTTCACCGTCCCCTCACCCTAACCCTAACCCTAACCCTAACCCTAACCCGAACCCTTACCCGAAGCCTTACCCTAAACCGTGCCCTAATCCTAACCCGTACGATAACACTAAACCGTACCCTAACACGTACGCTCACCCTAAAACTTTGTCGTACTTTAACCTGTCCCCTAAACCGTCCCCGTCCCCTAACCCTAACAATAACCCTAACCCTAACACTTACCCGAAGCCTTACCCTAACGCGTCCCCTAATCCTAACCCGTACGCTAACACTAACCCGTACCCTAACACGTACGCTCACCATAAACCGTTGTCGTACCCTAGCCTGTCCCTTAAACCGTCCCCGTCCCCTAACCCTAACCCTAACCCTAACCCTAACCCTAACCCTTACCCGAAGCCTTACCCTAAACCGTCCCCTAATCCTAACCCGTATGATAACTCTAACCCGTACCCTAACACGTACGCTCACCCTAAACCGTTGTCGTATCCTAACCTGTCCACTAAACCGTCCCCGTTCCCTAACCCTAACCCTAACTCTAACCCTAACCCTAACCCTTACCCGAAGCCTTACCCTAACCCGTCCCCTAATCCTAACCCTTACGATAACACTAACCCATACCCTAACACATACGCTCACCCTAAACCATTTTCGTACCCTAACCTGTCCCCTAAACCGTCCCCGTCCCCTAACCCTAACCCTAACCCTAAACCTAACCCTTACCCGAAGCCTTACCCTAACACGTCCCCTAATCCTAACCCTTACGATAACACTAACCCATACCCTAACACATACGCTCACCCTAAACCATTTTCGTACCCTAACCTGTCCCCTAAACCGTCCCCGTCCCCTAACCCTAACCCTAACCCTAAACCTAACCCTTACCCGAAGCCTTACCCTAACCCGTCCCCTAATCCTAATCCGTACGCTAACACTAACCCGTACCCTAACACGTACGCTCACCATAAACCGTTGTCGTACCCTAACATGTCCCTTAAACCGTCCCCGTCCCCTAACCCTAACCCTAACCCTAACCCTAACCCTAACCCTTACCCGAAGCCTTACCCTAACCCGTCCCCTAATCCTAACCCGTATGCTAACTCTAACCCGTACCCTAACACGTATGCTCACCCTAAACCGTTGTCGTATCCTAACCTGTCCCCTAAACCGTCCCCGTTCCCTAACCCTAACCCTAACCCTAACCCTAACCCTAACCCTTACCCGAAGCCTTACCCTAACCCGTCCCCTAATCCTAACCCTTACGATAACACTAACCCATACCCAAACACATACGCTCACCCTAAACCATTTTCGTACCCTAACCTGTCCCCTAAACCGTCCCCATCCCCTAACCCTAACCCTAACCCTAAACCTAACCCTTACCTGAAGCCTTACCCTAACCCGTCCCCTAATCCTAACCCGTATGCTAACACTAACCCGTACCCTAACACGTACGCTCACCCTAAACCGTTGTTATACACTGACCTGTCCCCTAAACCGCCCCCGTCCCCGTCCCCTAACCGTAACCCTAAGCCTAACCCTAACCCTTACCCGAAGCCTTACCCTAACCCGTCCCCTAATCCTAACCCGTCAACTAACACTAACCCGTACCCTAACACGTACGCTCACCCTAAACCGTTGCCGTACTCTAACCTGTCCCCTAAACCGTCCCCGTCCCCTAACCCTAACCCTAACCCTAACCCTAACCCTTTCCCGAAGCCTTACCCTAACCCATCCCCTAATCCTAACCCGTACGCTAACACTAACCCGTAGCCTAACACGTACACTCATCATAAACCGTTGTCGTAACATAACCTGTCCCCTAAACCGTCCCCGTCCCCATCCCCTAAACCTAACCCTAACCCTAACCCTAACCCTTACCTGAAGCCTTACCCTAACCCATCCCCTAATCCTAACCCGTACGCTAACCCTAAACCATACCCTAACACATACGCACACCCTAAAGCGTTGTCGTACCATAACCTGTCCCCTAAACCGTCTCCGTCCCGTAACCCTAACCCTAACCCAAACCCTAACCCTAACCCGAAACCTTACCCAAAGTCTTACCTTAAACCGTCCTCTAATCCTAAACCTCATGCTAACTCTAACCCGTACCCTAACACGTACGCTCACACTAAACCGTTGTCGTACTGTAACCTGTCCCCTAAACCGTCCCCGTCCCCTAACCCTAACCCTAACCCTTACCCAAAGCCTTACCGTAACCCGTCCCATAATCCTAACCCGTACGCTAACACTAAAGCATACCTTAACACATACACACACCCTAAACCGTTGTCGTACACTAACCTGTCCCCTAAACCGTCCCCGTCTCCTACCCCTAACCCTAACCCTAACCCTAACCCTAACCCTTACCCGAAGCCTTACCCTAACCCGTCCACTAATCCTAACCCGTACGCTAACACTAACCCGTACCCTAACACGTACGCTCACCCTAAACCGTTGTCGTACCCTAACCTGTCCCCTAAAACGTCCCCATCCCCTAAACCTAACCCTAACCCTAACCCTTACCCGAAGCCTTACACTAACCCGTACCCTAAACCTAAACCGTACGCTAACACTAACCCGTACCCTAACACGTACGCTCACTCTAAACCATTGTCGTACCCTAACCTGTACCCTAAACCATCCCCGTCCCCTATCCCTAACCCTAACCCTAACCATAACCCTTACCCGAAGCCTAACACTCACCCATCCCCTAATCCTAACCCGTACGCTAACCCTAACCCGTACCCTAACACGTACGCTCACACTAAACCGTTGTCGTACCATAACCTGTCCCCTAAACCGTCCCCGTCACCTAACCCTAACCCTAACCCTAACCCAAACACTAACCCTTACCCGAAGCCTTACCCTAACCCTTCCCCTAATCCTAACCCATACGATAACACTAACCTGTACCCTAACACGTACACTCACCCTAAACCGTTGTCATACACTAACCTGTCCCCTAAACTGTCCCCGTCCCCTAACCCTAACCCTAACCCTAGCCCTAACACTTACCCGAAGCCTTACCCTAACCCGTCCCCTAATCCTAACCAGTACGCTAACACTAACCCGTACCCTAACACGTACGCTCACCCTAAACCATTGTCGTACACTAACCTGTCCCCTCAACTGTCCCCGAAACCGTCCCCGTCCCCTAACCCTAACCGTAACCCTAACTCTTACCCGAAGCCTTACCCTAACCCGTCCCCTAATCCTAACCCGTACGCTAAAACTAACCCGCACCCTAACACGTACGCACAACCTAAACCTTTGTCGTACCCTAACCTGTCCCCTAAACCGTCCCCGTCCCCTAACCCTAACACTAACACTAACCCTAACCCTTACCCGAAGCCTTACCCTAACCCGTCCCCTAATCCTAACCCATACGCTAACACTAACCCATACCCTAACACGTACGCTCACCCTAAACCGTTGTCGTACACTAACCTGTCCCATAAACCGTCCCCGTCCCCTAACCCTAACCCTAAACATAACCCTAACCCTTACCCGAAGCCTTACCCTAACCCATCCCCTAATCCTAACCCGTATGCTAACACTAACCCGTAGCCTAACACGTACGCTCACCATAAACCTTTGTCGTACCATAACCTGTCCCTTAAACGGTCCCCGTCCCCTAACCCTAACCCTAACCCTAACCCTAACCCTATCCCTTACCCGAAGCCTTACCCTAACCCGTCCCCTAATCCTAACCCGTATGCTAACTCTAAACCGAACCCTAACACGTACGCTCACCCTAAACCGTTGTCGTACCCTAACCTGTCCCCTAAACCGTCCCCGTTCCCTAACCCTAACCCTAACCCTAACCTTAACCCTAACCCTTATCCGAAGCCTTACCCTAACTCGTCCCCTAATCCTAACTCGTACGCTATCACTAACCCGTACCCTAACACGTACGCTCACTCTAAACCGTTGTCATACACTGACCTGTCCCCTAAATCGTCCCCGTCCCCGTCCCCTAAACCTAACCCTAACCCTAACCCTAACCCTTACCCGAAGCCTTACACTAACCCGTCCCCTAATCCTAAACCGTACACTAACACTAACCCGTACCCTAACACGTACACTCACCCTAAACCGTTGTCGTACCCTAACCTGTCCCCTAAACCGTCCCCGTCCCCGTCCCCTAACCCTAACCCTAACCCTAACCCTTACCCGAAGCCTTACCCTAACCCATCCCCTAATCCTAACCCGTATGCTAACACTAACCCGTAGCCTAACATGTACGCTCACCATAAACCTTTGTCGTACCATAACCTGTCCCTTAAACGGTCCCCGTCCCCTAACCCTAACCCTAACCCTAACCCTAACCCTATCCCTTACCCGAAGCCTTATCCTAACCCGTCCCTTAATCCTAACCCGTACGCTAACACTAAACCGTACCCTAACACATACGCACACCCTAAACCGTAGTCGTACACTAACCTGTCCCCTAAACCGTCCCCGTCTCCTAACCCTAACCCTAACCCTAACCCTAAACCTAACCCTAACCCGAAGCCTTACCCTACAACGTCCTCTAATCCTAACCCGTACGCTAACACTAACCCGTACCCTAACACGTACACTCACCCTAAACCGTTGTCGTACTCTAACCTGTCCCCTAAACCGTCCCCGTCCCCTAACCCTAACCCTAACCCTAACCCTAACCCTAACCCTAACCCGAAGCCTTACCTTAACCCGTCCCCTAATCCTAAACCGTACACTAACACTAACCCGTACCCTAACACGTACACTCACCCTAAACCGTTGTCGCACCCTAACCTGTCCCCTAAACCGTCCCCGTCCCCTAACCCTAACCCTAACCCTAACCCTTACCCGTAGCCTTACCCTAACCCATCCCCTAATCCTTACCCGTATGCTAACACTAATCCGTAGCCTAACACGTACGCTCAACATAAACCGGTGTCGTACCATAACCTGTCCCCTAAACGGTCCCCGTACCCTAACCCTAACCCTAACCCTAACCCTAACCCTATCCCTTACCCGAAGCCTTACACTAACACGTCCCCTAATCCTAACCCGTACGCTAACACTAAACCGTACCCTAACACATACGCACACCCTAAACCATAGTCGTACACTAAACTGTCCCCTAAAGCGTCCCCGTCTCCTAACCCTAACCCTAACCCTAACCCTAACCCTAACACTTACCCGAAGCCTTACCCTAACACGTCCTCTAATCCTAACCCATACGCTAACACTAACCCGTACCCTAACACGTACGCTCACCCTAAACCGTTGTCGTACTCTAACCTGTCCCCAAAACGTCCCCGTCCCCTAACCCTAACACTAACCCTAACCCTAACCCTTACCTGAAGCCTTACTCTAACCCGTCCCCTAATCCTAACCCGTACGCTAACACTAAACCGTACCCTAACACATACACACACCCTAAACCGTTGTTGTACACTAACCTGTCCCCTAAACCGTCCCCGTCTCCTAACCCTAACCATAACCCTAACCCTAACTCTAACCCTTACCCGAAGCCTTACCCTAACACGTCCTCTAATCCTAACCCGTACGCTAACACTAACCCGTACCCTAACACGTATGCTCACCCTAAACCGTTGTCGTACCCTAACCTGTCCCCTAAACCGTCCCCGTCCCCTAGCCCTAACCCTTACCCGAAGCCTTACCCTAATCCGTCCCCTAACCCTAACCCTAACCCTAACCCTAACCCTAACCCGAACCCTTACCCGAAGCCTTAACCTAAACCGTCCCCTAATCCTAACCCTCATGCTAACTCTAACCCGTACCCTAACACGTACGCTCACCCTAAACCGTTGTCGTACACTAACCTTTCCCTTAAACCGTCCCCGTTCCCTAATCCTAACCCTAACCCTAACCCTAAACCTAACCCTAACCCTTACCCGAAGCCTTACACTAACCCGTCCCCTAATCCTAACCCGTACGCTAACACTAACCCGTACCCTAACACGTACGCTCACCCTAAACCGTTGTCGTACCCTAACCTGTCCCCTACACCGTCCCAGTCCCCTACCCCTAACCCTAACCCTAACCCTAACCCTAACCCTTACCCGAAGCCTTACCCTAACCCGTCCCCTAATCCTAACACATACGATAACACTAACCGGTACCCTAACACGTACGCTCACCCTAAACCCTTGTCCTACCCTAACCTGTCCCCTAAACCGTCCCCGTCCCCTAACCCTAACCCTAAACCTAACACTAAACCTTACCCAAAGCCTTACCCTAACCCGTCCACTAATCCTAACCCGTACGCTAACACTAACCCGTACCCTAACACGTACGCTCACCCTAAACCGTTGTCGTACACTAACCTGTCCGCTAAACCGTCTCCGTCCCCGTCCCCTAACCCTAACCCTAACCCTAACCCTAACCCTTACCCGAAGCCTTACCCTAACCCGTCCCCTAATCCTAACCCGTTGGCTAACACTAACCCATACCCTAACACGTATGCTCGCCTTAAACCGTTGTCGTACCCTAACCTGTCCTGTAAACCGTCCCCGTCCCCTAACCCTAACCCTAACCCTAACCCTAACCCTAACACTTACCCGAAGCCTTACACTAACCCATCCCCTAATCCTAACCCGTACGCTAACACGAACCCGTACCCTAACACGTACGCTCACGCTAAACCGTTGTCGTACCCTAACCTGTCCCCTAAACCGTTCCCGTCCCCTAACCCTAACCCTAACCCTAACACTTACCCGAAGCCTTACACTAACCCGTCCCCTAATCCTAAACCGTACGCTAACACTAAACCGTACCCTAACACGTACGCTCACCCTAAACCGTTGTCGTACTCTAACCTGTCACCTAAACCGTCCCCGTCCCCTAACCCTAACCCTAACCCTAACCCTTACCCGAAGCCTTACCGTAACCCGTCCCCTAATCCTAATCCATACGCTAACACTAAAGCGTACCCTAACACATACGCATACCCTAAACTGTTGTCGTACACTAACCTGTCCCCTAAACCGTCCCCGTCTCCTAACCCTAACCCTAACCCTAACCCTAACCCTAACCCTTACCAGAAGCCTTACCGTAACCCGTCCTCTAATCCTAACCCGTACGCTAACACTAACCCGTACCCTAACAAGTATGCTCACCCTAAACCGTTGTCGTACCCTAACCTGTCCCCTAAACCGTCCCCGTCCCCTAACCCTAACCCTTACACGAAGCCTTACCCTAATCCGTCCCCTAATCCTAACCCGTACGCTAACACTAACCCGTACCCTAACATGTACGCTCACCCTAAACCGTTGTCGTACACTAACCTGTCCCCTAAACCGTCTCCGTCCCCTAACCCTAACCCTAAACCTAACCCTAACCCTAACCCGAACCCTTACCCGAAGCCTTAACCTAAACCGTCCCCTAATCCTAACCCTCATGCTAACTCTAACCCGTACCCTAACACGTACGCTCACCCTAAACCGTTGTCGTACACTAACCTTTCCCCTAAACCGTCCCTGTTCCCTAACCCTAACCCTAACCCTAACCCTAACCCTAACCCTAACCCTTACCCGAAGCCTTACCCTAACCCGTCCCCTAATCCTAACCCGTACGCTAACACTAACCCGTACCCTAACACGTACGCTCACCCTAAACCGTTGTCGTACCCTAACCTGTCCCCTACACCGTCCCCGTCCCCTACCCCTAACCCTAACCCTAACCCTAACCCTAACCCTTACCCGAAGCCTTACCCTAACCCGTCCCCTAATCCTAACACATACGATAACACTAACCGGTACCCTAACACGTACGCTCACCCTAAACCCTTGTCCTACCCTAACCTGTCCCCTAAACCGTCCCCGTCCCCTAACCCTAACCCTAACCCTAACCCTAAACCTTACCCAAAGCCTTACCCTAACCCGTCCCCTAATCCTAACCCGTACGCTAACACTAACCCGTACCCTAACACGTACGCTCACCCTAAACCGTTGTCGTACACTAACCTGTCCCCTAAACCGTCTCCGTCACCGTCCCCTAACCCTAACCCTAACCCTAACCCTAACCCTTACCCGAAGCCTTATCCTAACACGTCCTCTAATCCTAACCCGTACGCTAACACTAACCCGTACCCTAACACGTTCGCTCACCCTAAACCGTTGTCGTACTCTAACCTGTCCCCTAAAACGTCAGCGTCCCCTAACCCTAACACTAACCCTAACCCTAACCCTTACCCGAAGCCTTACTCTAAACCGTCCCCTAATCCTAACCCGTACGCTAACACTAAACCGTACCCTAACACATACACACACCCTAAACCGTTGTTGTACACTAACCTGTCCCCTAAACCGTCCCCGTCTCCTAACCCTAACCATAACCCTAACCCTAACTCTAACCCTTACCCGAAGCCTTACCCTAACACGTCCTCTAATCCTAACCCGTACGCTAACACTAACCCGTACCCTAACACGTATGCTCACCCTAAACCGTTGTCGTACCCTAACCTGTCCCCTAAACCGTCCCCGTCCCCTAACCCTAACCCTTACCCGAAGCCTTACCCTAATCCGTCCCCTAATCCTAACCCGTACGCTAACACTAACCCGTACCCTAACACGTACGCTCACCCTAAACCGTTGTCGTACACTAACCTGTCCCCTAAACCGTCTCCGTCCCCTAACCCTAACCCTAACCCTAACCCTAACCCTAACCCGAACCCTTACCCGAAGCCTTAACCTAAACCGTCCCCTGATCCTAAACCTCATGCTAACTCTAACCCGTACCCTAACACGTACGCTCACCCTAAACCGTTGTCGTACACTAACCTTTCCCCTAAACCGTCCCCGTTCCCTAACCCTAACCCTAACCCTAACCCTAACCCTAACCCTAACCCTTACCCGAAGCCTTACCCTAACCCGTCCCCTAATCCTAACCCGTACGCTAACACTAACCCGTACCCTAACACGTACGCTCACTCTAAACCATTGTCGTACCCTAACCTGTCCCCTACACCGTCCCCGTCACCTACCCCTAACCCTAACCCTAACCCTAACCCTAACCCTTACCCGAAGCCTTACCCTAACCCGTCCCCTAATCCTAACACATACGATAACAATAACCGGTACCCTAACACGTACGCTCACCCTAAACACTTGTCCTACCCTAACCTGTCCCCTAAACCGTCCCCGTCCCCTAACCCTAACCCTAACCCTAACCCTAACACTTACCCGAAGCCTTACACTAACACATCCCCTACTCCTAACCCGTACGCTAACACGAACCCGTACCCTAACACGTACGCTCACGTTAAACCGTTGTCGTACCCTAACCTGTCCCCTAAACCGTTCCCGTCCCCTAACCCTAACCCTAACCCTAACACTTACCCGAAGCCTTACACTAACCCGTCCCCTAATCCTAAACCATACGCTAACACTAAACCGTACCCTAACACGTACGCTCACCCTAAACCGTTGTCGTACTCTAACCTGTCCCCTAAACCGTCCGGTCCCCTAACCCTAACCCTAACCCTAACCCTTACCCGAAGCCTTACCGTAAACCGTCCCCTAATCCTAACCCATACGCTAACACTAAATCATACCCTAACACATACGCACACCCTAAACTGTTGTCGTACACTAACCTGTCCCCTAAACCGTCCCCATCTCCTAACCCTAACCCTAACCCTAACCCTAACCCTAACCCTTACCAGAAGCCTTACCGTAACCCGTCCTCTAATCCTAACCCGTACGCTAACACTAACCCGTACCCTAACACGTATGCTCACCCTAAACCGTTGTCGTACCCTAACCTGTCCCCTAAAACGTCCCCGTCCCCTAACCCTAACCCTAACCCTAACCCTTACCCGAAGCCTTACACTAACCTGTACCCTAAACCTAACCCGTACGCTAACACTAACCCGTACCGTAACACGTACGCTCACTCTAAACCATTGTCGTACCCTAACCTGTACGCTAAACCATCCCCGTCCCCTATCCCTAACCCTAACCCTAAACCTAACCCTTACCCGAAGCCTAACACTAACCCATCCCCTAATCCTATCCCGTACGCTAACCCTAACCCATACCCTAACACGTACGCTCATTCTAAACCATTGTCGTACCCTAACCTGTACCCTAAACCATCTCCGTCCCCTATCCCTAACCCTAACCCTAGCCCTAACCCTTACCCGAAGCCTTACACTAACCCATCCCCTAATCCTAACCCGTACGCTAACCCTAACCCATACCCTAACACGTACGCTCACCCTAAACCGTTGCCGTACCCTAACCTGTCCCCTAAACCGTCCACGTCCCCTAACACTAACCCTAACCCTAATCCTAACACTTACCCGAAGCCTTACACTAACCCGTCCCCTAATCCTAACCCGTACGCTAACACTAACCCATACCCTAACACGTACGCTCACCTTAAACCGTTGTCGTACCCTAACCTGTCCCCTAAACCGTCAACGTCCCCGAACCCTAACCCTAACCCTAACCCGAACCCTTACCCGAAGCCTTAACCTAATCCGTCCCCTAATCCTAACCCGTACGCTAACACTAACCCGTACCCTAACATGTACGCTCACCCTAAACCGTTGTCGTACCCTAACCTGTCCCCTAAACCGTCACCGTCCCCTAACCCTAACCCTAAACCTAACCCTAACCCGAACCCTTACCCGAAGCCTTACCCTAACCATCCCCAATCCTAACCCGTACGCTAACACTAACCCGTACCCTAACACGTACGCTCACCCTATACCATTGTCGTACCCTAACCTGTCCCCTAAACCGTCGCCGTCCCCTAACCCTAACCCTAACCCTAACCCTAACCCTTACCCGAAGCATTACTCTAACCCATCCCCTAATTCTAACCCGTACGCTAACCCTAACCCGTACCCTAACACGTACGCTCAACCTAAACCATTGTCGTACCCTAACCAGTACCCTAAACCATCCCCGTCCCCTATCCCTAACCCTAACCCTAACCCTAACACTTACCCGAAGCCTTACACTAACCCATCCCCTAATCCTAACCCGTACGCTAACCCTAATTCTTACCCTAACACGTACGCTCACCCTAAACCATTGTCGTAACCTAACCTGTCCCCTAAACCGTCCCAGTCCCCTAACCCTAACTCTAACCCTAACCCTAACCCTTACCCGAAGCCTTACCCTAAACCGTCCCCTAATCCTAAACCGTACGCTAACACTAACCCGTACCCTAACACGTACGCTCAACCTAAACAGTTGTTGTACACTAACCTGTCCCCTAAACCGTCCCCGTCCCCGTCCCCGTCCCCTAACCCTAACCCTTACCCGAAGCCTTACCCTAACCCGTCCCCTAATACTAATCCATACGCTAACACTAACACGTACCCTAACACGTACGCTCACCCTAAAACGTTGTCATACCATAACCTGTCCCCTAAACCGTCCCCGTCCCCTAACCCTAAACCTAACCCTAACCCTAACCCTAACCCTTACACGAAGCCTTAACCTAACCCGTCCCATAAGCCTAACCCGTACGCTAACACTAACCCATACCCTAACACGTACGCTCACACTAAACATTTGTCGTACACTAAACTGTCCCCTAAACGGTCCCCGTCCCCTAACCCTAACCCTAACCCTAACCCTATCCCTTACCCGAAGCCTTACCCTAACACGTCCCCTAATCCTAAACTGTACGCTAACACTAAACCGTAGCCTAACACATACGCACACCCTAAACCGTAGTCGTACAATAACCTGTCCCCTAAACCGTCCCCGTCTCCTAACACTAACCCTAACCCTAACCCTAACACTAACCCTTACCCGAAGCCTTACCCTAACACGTCCTCTAATCCTAACCCGTACGCTAACACTAACCCGTACCCTGACACCTACGCTCACCCTAAACCGTTGTCGTACTCTAACTTGTCCGCTAAACCGTCCCCGTCCCCTAACCCTAACCCTAACCCAAACCCTAACCCTAAACCTAACCCTTACCCGAAGCCTTACACTAACCCGTCCACTAATCCTAACCCGTACGCTAACACTAACCCGTACCCTAACACGTACGCTCACCCTAAACCGTTGTCGTACCCTAACCTGTCCCCTAAAACGTCCCCATCACCTAACCCTAACCCTAACCCTAACCCTTACCCGAAGCCTTACACTAACCCGTATCCTAAACCTAACCCGTACGCTAACACTAACCCGTAGCCTAACACGTACGCTCACTCTAAACCGTTGTCGTACCCTAACCTGTACCCTAAACCATCCCCGTCCCCTATCCCTAACCCTAACCCTAACCCTAACCCTAAACCTTACCCGAAGCCTTACCCTAACCCGTCCCCTAATCCTAACCCTTACGATAACACCAAACCGTACCCTAACACGTACGCTCACCCTAAACCGTTGTCATACACTGACCTTTCCTCTAAACCGTCCCCGTCCCCTAACCCTAACCCTAACCCTAACCCTAACGCTAACCCTTACCCAAAGCCTTACCCTAACCTGTCCCCTAATCCTAACCCGTACGCTAACACTAAACCGTACCCTAACACGTATGCTCACCCTAAACCGTTGTCGTACCCTAACCTGTCCCCTAAACCGTCCCGTCCCCTAACCCTAACCCTAACCCTAACCCTAACACTTACCCGAAGCCTTACACTAACCCATCCCCTAATCCTAACCTGTACGCTAACTCTAAACCGTACCCTAACACGTACGCTCACCCTAAACCGTTGTCGTACCCTAACCTGTCCCCTAAACCGTCCCCGTCCCCTAACCCTAACCCTAACCCTTACCCGAAGCCTTACCCTAACCCATCCCCTAATCCTAACCCGTACGCAAACACTAACCCGTAGCCTAACACATACGCTCACCATAAACCGTTGTCGAACCATAACCTGTCCCCTAAACCGTCCCCATCCCCTAACCCTAATCCTAACCCTAACCCTAAGCCTAACCCTTACCCGAAGCCTTACCCTAACCCGCCCCTATTCCTAACACGTACGCTAACACTAACACGTACCCTAACACGTAGGCTCACTCTAAACCGTTGTCGTACCCTAACCTGTCCCCTAAACCGTCACCGTCCCCTAAACCTAACCCTAAACCTAACCCTAACCCTAACCCGAACCCTTACCCGAAGCCTTACCCTAAACCGTCCCCTAATCCTAACACGTATGCTAACTCTAACCCGTACCCTAACACGTAAGCTCACCCTAAACCGTTGTCGTACCCTAACCTGTCCCCTAAACCGTCCCCGTTCCCTAACCCTAACCCTAACCCTAACCCTAAACCTTACCCGAAGCCTTACCCTAACCCTTCCCCTAATCCTAACCCGTACGCTAACACTAACCCGTACCCTAACACGTACGCTCACCCTAAACCGTTGTCGTACCCTAACCTGTCCCCTAAACCGTCCCTGTCCCCTAACCCTAACACTAACCCTAACCCTAACCGTTACCCGAAGCCTTACCCTAACCCGTCCCCTAATCCTAACCCATAGGATAACACTAACCTGTACCCTAACACGTACGCTCACACTAAACCGTTGTCATACACTAACCTGTCCCCTAAACCGTCCCCGTCCCCTAACCCTAACCCTAACCCTAGCCCTAACACTTACCCGAAGCCTTACCCTAACCCGTCCCCTAATCCTAACCCGTACGCTAACACTAACCCGTACCCTAACACGTACACTCACCCTAAACCATTGTCGTACACTAACCTGTCCCCTAAACTGTCCCCGTACCCGTCCCCGTCCCCTAACCCTAACCCTAACCCTAACCCTTACCCGAAGCCTTACCCTATCCCGTCCCCTAATCCTAAGCCGTACGCTAACACTAACCCGAACCCTAACACCTACGCTCACCCTAAACCTTTGTCGTACCTTAACCTGTCCCCTAAACCGTCCCCGTCCCCTAACCCTAAACCTAACCCTAACCCTTACCCAAAGCCTTACCCTAACCCGTACCCTAATCCTACACCGTACGCTAACACTAACCCATAGCCTAACACGTACGCTCACCCTAAACCGTTGTCGTACCCTAACCTGTCCCCTAAACCGTCCCCATCCCCTAACCCTAACCCTAAACCTAACCCTAACCCTTACCTGAAGCCTTACCCTAACCCGTCCCCTAATCCTAACCCGTACGCTAACACTAAACCGTATCCTAACACATACACACACCCTAAACCGTTGTTGTACACTAACCTGTCCCCTAAACCGTCCCCGTCTCCTAACCCTAACCCTAACCCTAACCCTAACCCTAACCCTTACCCGAAGCCTTACCCTAACACGTCCTCTAATCCTAACCCGTATGCTAACACTAACCCGTACCCTAACACGTACGCTCAAGTTAAACCGTTGTCGTACCCTAACCTGTCCCCTAAACCGTCCCCGTCCCCTAACCCTATCCCTAACCCTAACCCTAATCCTGACCTGAAGCCTTACCCTAACCCGTCCCCTAATCCTAACCCGTACGCTAACACTAACCTGTACCCTAACACGTACGCTCACCCTAAACTGTTGTCGTACCCTAACCTGTCCCTTAAACCGTCCCCGTCCCCTAACCCTATCCCTGACCCTACCCCTAACCCTAACCCGAACCCTTACCCGAAGCCTTACCCTAAACCGTCCCCTAATCCTAAACCGTACGCTAACACTAACCCATACCCTAACACGTACGCTCACCCTAAACCTTTGTCGTGCCCTAACCTGTCCCCTAAACCGTCCCCGTCCCCTAACCCTAACACTAACCCTAAACCTAACACTTACCCGAAGCCTTACCCTAACCCGTCCCCTAATCCTAACCCGTACGCTAACACTAACCCGTACCCTAACACGTACGCTCACCCTAAACTGTTGTCGTACCCTAACCTGTCCCTTAAACCGTCCCCGTCCCCTAACCCTAACCCTAACCATAACCCTAACCCCTACCCGAAGCCTTACACTAACCCGTCCCCTAATCCTAAACCGTACGCTAACACTAACCCGTACCCTAACACGTACGCTCACCCTAAACTGTTGTCGTATTCTAACCTGTCCCCTAAACCGTCTCCGTCCCCTAACCCTAACCCTAACCCTAACCGTAACCCTAAACCTTACCCGAAGCCTTACCCTAACCCGTCCCCTAATCCTAACCCTTACGATAACACTAAACCCTACCCTAACACGTACACTCACCCTAAACCGTTGTCATACACTGACCAGTCCCCTAAACCGTCCCCGTCCCCTAACCCTAACCCTAACCATAACCCTAACAATTACCCGAAGCCTTACCCTAACCCGTCCCCTAATCCTAACCCGTACGCTAACACTAACCCGTACCCTAACACGTACGCTCACCCTAAACCGTTGTCGTACTCTAACCTGTCCCCTAAACCGTCCCCGTCCCCTAACCCTAACCCTAACCCTAACCATAACCCTAAACCTTACCCGAAGCCTTACCCTAACCCGTCCCCTAATCCTAACCCTTACGATAACACTAAACCCTACCCTAACACGTACGCTCACCCTAAACCGTTGTCGTACCCTAACCTGTCCCCTAAACCGTCCCCATCCCCTAACCCTAAACCTAACCCTAACCCTAACCCTTAACCGAAGCCTTACCCTAACCCATCCCCTAATCCTAACCCGTACGCTAACACTAACCCGTACCCTAACACATACGCTCACCATAAACCGTTGTCGTACCATAACCTGTCCCCTAAACCATCCCCGTCCCCTAACCCTAACCCTAACCCTAACCCTAACCCTAACCCTTACCCGAAGCCTTACCCTAACACGTCCTCTAATCCTAACCCGTACGCTAACACTAAACCGTAACCTAACACGTACGCTCACCCTAAACCGTTGTCGTACACTAACCTGTCCCCTAAACCATCCCCGTCCCCGTACCCTAATCCTAACACTAACCCTAACCCTTATCCGAAGCCTTACCCTATCCCGCCCCTATTCCTAACCCGTACGCTAACACTAACCCGTACCCTAACACGTAGGCTCACCCTAAACCGTTGTCGTACCCTAACCTGTCCCCTAAACTGTCACCGTCCCCTAAACCTAACCCTAACCCTAACCCTAACCCTAACCCGAACCCTTACCCAAAGTCTTACCCTAAACCATCCTCTAATCCTAACCCTCATGCTAACTCTAACACGTACCCTAACACGTACGCCCACCCTAAACCGTTGTCGTACACTAACCTTTCCCCTAAACCGTACCCGTTCCCTAACCCTAACCCTAACCCTAACCCTAAACCTTACCCGAAGCCTTACACTAACCCGTCCCCTAATCCTAACCCGTACGCTAACACTAACCCTTACCCTAACATGTACGCTCACTCTAAATCGTTGTCGTACCCTAACATGTCCCCTACACTGTCCCCGTCCCCTACCCCTAACCCTAACCCTAACCCTTACCCGAAGCCTTACCCTAACCCGTCCCCTAATCCTAACCCATACGCTAACACGAACCCATACCATAACACGTACGCTCACCCTAAACCGTTGTCGTACCCTAACCTATCCCCTAAACCGTCCCCGTCCCCTAACCCTAACCCTAACCCTAACACTTACCCGAAGCCTTACACTAACCCGTCCCCTAATCCTAAACCGTACGCTAACACTAAACCGTACCCTAACACGTACGCTCACCCTAAACCGTTGTCGTACCCTAACCTGTCCCCTAAACCGTTCCCGTCCCCTAACACTAACACTAACCCTAACCCTAACCCTTACCCAAAGCCTTACCGTAACCCGTCCCATAATCCTAACCCGTACGCTAACACTAAAGCGTACCCTAACACATACACACACCCTAAACCGTTGTCGTACACTAACCTGTCCCCTAAACCGTTCCCGTCTCCTAACCCTAACCCTAACCCTAACCCTAACCCTAACCCTTAACCGAAGCCTTACCCTAACCCGTCCACTAATCCTAACCCGTACGCTAACACTAACCCTTACCCTAACACGTACGCTCACCCTAAACCGTTGTCGTACCCTAACCTGTCCCCTAAAACGTCCCCGTCCCCTAACCCTAACCCTAACCCTAATCCTTACCCGAAGCCTTACACTAACCCGTACCCTAAACCTAACCCGTACGCTAACACTAACCCGTACCCTAACACGTACGCTCACTCTAAACCATTGTCGTACCCTAACCTGTACCCTAAACCATCCCCGTGCCCTATCCCTAACCCTAACCCTTACCCTAACCCTTACCCGAAGCCTAACACTAACCCATCCCCAAATCCTAACCCGTACGTTAACCCTAACCCGTACCCTAAAACGTACGCTCACCCTAAACCGTTGTCGTACCCTAACCTGTCCCCTAAACCGTCCCCGTCCCCTAACCCTAACCCTAACCCTAACCCAAACCCTAACCCTTACCCGAAGCCTTACCCTAACCCTTCCCCTAATCCTAACCCATACGATAACACTAACCTGTACCCTAACACGTACACTCACACTAAACCGTTGTCATACACTAACCTGTCCCCTAAACCGTCCCCGTCCCCTAACCCTAACCCTAACCCTAGCCCTAACACTTACCCGAAGCCTTACCCTAACCCGTCCCCTAATCCTAACCCGTACGCTAACACTAACCCGCTCCCTAACACGTACGCTCAACCTAAACCTTTGTCGTACCCTAACCTGTCCCCTAAACCGTCCCCGTCCCCTAACCCTAAACCTAACCCTAACCCTTACCCAAAGCCTTACCCTAACCCGTACCCTAATCCTAAACCGTACGCTAACACTAACCCATAGCCTAACACGTACGCTCAACATAAACCGTTGTCGTACCCTAACCTGTCCCCTAAACCGTCCCCATCCCCTAACCCTAACCCTAACCCTAACACTAACCCTTACCTGAAGTCTTACACTAAACCGTCCCCTAATCCTAACCCGTACGCAAACACTAAACCGTATCCTAACACATACACACACCCTAAACCTTTGTTGTACACTAAACTGTCCCCTAAACCGTCCCCGTCTCCTAACCCTAAACCTAACCCTAACACTAACCCTAACCCTTACCCGAAGCCTTACCCTAACACGTCCTCTAATCCTAACCCGTACGCTAACACTAACCCGTACCCTAACACGTACGCTCAACGTAAACCGTTGTCGTACCCTAACCTGTCCCCTAAACCGTCCCCGTCCCCTAAACCTATCCCTAACCCTATCCCTAACCCTGACCCGAAGCCTTGCCCTAACCCGTCCCCTAATCCTAACCCGTACGCTAACACTAACCCATATCCTAACACGTACGCTCACCCTAAACCGTTGTCGTACCCTAACCTGTCCCCTAAACCGTCACCGTCCCCTCACCCTATCCCTAACCCTAACCCTAACCCAAACCCGAACCCTTACCCGAAGCCTTACCCTAAACCGTCCCCTATTCCTAACCCGTACGCTAACACTAACCCGTACCCAAACACGTACGCTCACCCTAAACAATTGTCGTACCCTAACCTCTCCCCTAAACCGTCCCCGTCCCCTAACCCTAACACTAACCCTAACCCTAACCCTTACCCGAAGCCTTACCCTAACCCGTCCCCTAATCCTAACCCATACGCTAACACTAACCCATACCCTAACACGTACGCTCACCCTAAACCGTTGTCGTACCCTAACCTGTCCCTTAAACCGTCCCCGTCCCCTAACCCTAACCCTAACCATAACCCTAACCCTTACCCGAAGCCTTACCCTAACCCGTCCCCTAATCCTAACCCGTATGCTAACTCTAAACCGAACCCTAACACGTACGCTCACCCTAAACCGTTGTCGTACCCTAACCTGTCCCCTAAACCGTCCCAGTTCCCTAACCCTAACCCTAACCCTAACCTTAACCCTAACCCTTATCCGAAGCCTTACCCTAACTCGTCCCCTAATCCTAACTCGTACGCTAACACTAAACCGTACCCTAACACGTACGCTCACCCTAAACCGTTGTCGTACTCCAACCTGTCCCCTAAACTGTCCCCGTCCCCTAACACTAACCCTAACCCTAACCCTAACCCTAAACCTTACCCGAAGCCTTACCCTAACCCTTCCCCTAATCCTAACACTTACGATAACACTAAACCGTACCCTAACACGTACGCTCACTCTAAACCGTTGTCATACACTGACCTGTCCCCTAAATCGTCCCCGTCCCCATCCCCTAACCCTAACCCTAAACCTAAACCTTACCCGAAGCCTTACCCTAACCCGTCTCCTAATCCTAAACCGTACACTAACACTAACCCGTACCCTAACACGTACACTCACCCTAAACCGTTGTCGTACCCTAACCTGTCCCCTAAACCGTCCCCGTCCCCGTCCCCTAACCCTAACCCTAACCCTAACCCTTACCCGAAGCCTTACCCTAACCCATCCCCTAAACCTAACCCGTATGCTAACACTAACCCGTAGCCTAACACGTACGCTCACCATAAACCTTTGTCGTACCATAACCTGTCCCTTAAACGGTCCCCGTCCCCTAACCCTAACCCTAACCCTAACCCTAAACCTATCCCTTACCCGAAGCCTTACCCTAACCCGTCCCCTAATCCTAACCCGTACGCTAACACTAAACCGTACCCTAACACATACGCACACCCTAAACCGTAGTCGTACACTAACCTGTCCCCTAAACCGTCCCCGTCTCCTAACCCTAACCCTAACCCTAACCCTAACCCTAACCCGAAGCCTTACCCTACCACGTCCTCTAATCCTAACCCGTACGCTAACACTAACCCGTACCCTAACACGTACACTCACCCTAAACCGTTGTCGTACTCTAACCTGTCCCCTAAACCGTCCCCGTCCCCTAACCCTAACCCTAACCCTAACCCTAACCCTAATCCTAACCCAAAGACTTACCCTAACCCGTCCCCTAATCCTAAACCTTACACTAACACTAACCCGTACCCTAACACGTACACTCACCCTAAACCGTTGTCGTACCCTAACCTGTCCCCTAAACCGTCCCCGTCCCCTAACCCTAAATCTAACCCTAACCCTAACCCTTACCCGTAGCCTTACCCTAACCCATCCCCTAATCCTAACCCGTATGCTAACACTAACCCGTAGCCTAACACGTACGCTCACCATAAACCGTTGTCGTACCATAACCTGTCCCCTAAACGGTCCCCGTACCCTAACCCTAACCCTAACCCTAACCCTAACCCTATCCCTTACCCGAAGCCTTACACTAACACGTCCCCTAATCCTAACCCGTACGCTAACACTAAACCGTACCCTAACACATACGCACACCCTAAACCGTAGTCATACACTAACCTGTCCCCTAAAGCGTCCCCGTCTCCTAACCCTAACCCTAACCCTAACCCTAACCCTAACCCTTACCCGAAGCCTTACCCTAACACGTCTTCTAATCCTAACCCGTACGCTAACACTAACCCGTACCCTAACACGTACGCTCACCCTAAACCGTTGTCGTACTCTAACCTGTCCCCTAAAACGTCCCCGTCCCCTAACCCTAACACTAACCCTAACCCTAACACTTACCCGAAGCCTTACTCTAACCCGTCCCCTAATCCTAACCCGTACGCTAACACTAAACCATACCCTAACACATACACACACCCTAAACCGTTGTTGTACACTAACCTGTCCCCTAAAACGTCCACGTCTCCTAACCCTAACCATAACCCTAACCCTAACTCTAACCCTTACCCGAAGCCTTACCCTAACACGTCCTCTAATCCTAACCCGTACGCTAACACTAACCCGTACCCTAACACGTATGCTCACCCTAAACCGATGTCGTACCCTAACCTGTCCCCTAAACCGTCCCCGTCCCCTAACCCTAACCCTTACCCGAAGCCTTACCCTAATCCGTCCCCTAATCCTAACCCGTACGCTAACACTAACCCGTACCCTAACACGTACGCTCACCCTAAACCGTTGTCGTACACTAACCTGTCCCCTAAACCGTCGTCGTCCACTAACCCTAACGCTAACCCTAACCCTAACCCTAACCCGAACCCTTACCCGAAGCCTTAACCTAAACCGTCCCCTAATCCTAACCCTCATGCTAACTCTAACCCGTACCCTAACACGTACGCTCACCCTAAACCGTTGTCGTACCCTAACCTCTCCCCTAAACCGTCCCAGTCCCCTAACCCTAACACTAACCCTAACCCTAACCCTTACCCGAAGCCTTACCCTAACCCGTCCCCTAATCCTAACCCATACGCTAACACTAACCAATACCCTAACACGTACGCTCACCCTAAACCGTTGTCGTACCCTAACCTGTCCCTTAAACCGTCCCCGTCCCCTAACCCTAACCCTAACCATAACCCTAACCCTTACCCGAAGCCTTACCCTAACCCGTCCCCTAATCCTAACCCGTATGCTAACTCTAACCTGAACCCTAACACGTACGCTCTCCCTAAACCGTTGTCGTACCCTAACCTGTCCCCTAAACCGTCCCAGTTCCCTAACCCTAACCCTAACCCTAACCTTAACCCTAACCCTTATCCGAAGCCTTACCGTAACTCGTCCCCTAATCCTAACTCATACGCTAACACTAACCCGTACCCTAACACGTACGCTCACCCTAAACCGTTGTCGTACTCCAACCTGTCCCCTAAACTGTCCCCGTCCCCTAACACTAACCCTAACCCTAACCCTAACCCTAAACCTTACCCGAAGCCTTACCCTAACCCGTCCCCTAATCCTAACACTTACGATAACACTAAACCGTACCCTAACACGTACGCTCACTCTAAACCGTTGTCATACACTGACCTGTCCCCTAAATCGTCCCCGTCCCCGTCCCCTAACCCTAACCCTAACCCTAAACCTAAACCTTACCCGAAGCCTTACCCTAACCCGTCCCCTAATCCTAAACCGTACACTAACACTAACCCGTACCCTAACACGTACACTCACCCTAAACCGTTGTCGTACCATAACCTGTCCCCTAAACCGTCCCCGTCCCCGTCCCCTAACCCTAACCCTAACCCTAACCCTTACCCGAAGCCTTACCCTAACCAATCCCCTAATCCTAACCCGTATGCTAACACTAACCCGTAGCCTAACACGTACGCTCACCATAAACCTTTGTCCTACCATAACCTGTCCCTTAAACGGTCCCCGTCCCCTAACCCTAACCCTAACCCTAACCCTAACCCGAAGCCTTACCCTACCACGTCCTCTAATCCTAACCCGTACGCTAACACTAACCCTTACCCTAACATGTACGCTCACCCTAAATCGTTGTCGTACCCTAACATGTCCCCTACACTGTCCCCGTCCCCTACCCCTAACCCTAACCCTAACCCTAACCCTAACCCTTACCCGAAGCCTTACCCTAACCCGTCCCCTAATCCTAACCCATACGCTAACACGAACCCATACCCTAACACGTACGCTCACCCTAAACCGTTGTCGTACCCTAACCTATCCCCTAAACCGTCCCCGTCCCCTAACCCTAACCCTAACCCTAACACTTACCCGAAGCCTTACACTAACCCGTCCCCTAATCCTAAACCGTACGCTAACACTAAACCGTACCCTAACACGTACGCTCACCCTAAACCGTTGTCGTACCCTAACCTGTCCCCTAAACCGTTCCCGTCCCCTAACACTAACACTAACCCTAACCCTAACCCTTACCCAAAGCCTTACCGTAACCCGTCCCATAATCCTAACCCGTACGCTAACACTAAAGCGTACCCTAACACATACACACACCCTAAACCGTTGTCGTACACTAACCTGTCCCCTAAACCGTTCCCGTCTCCTAACCCTAACCCTAACCCTAACCCTAACCCTAACCCTTAACCGAAGCCTTACCCTAACCCGTCCACTAATCCTAACCCGTACGCTAACACTAACCCTTACCCTAACACGTACGCTCACCCTAAACCGTTGTCGTACCCTAACCTGTCCCCTAAAACGTCCCCGTCCCCTAACCCTAACCCTAACCCTAATCCTTACCCGAAGCCTTACACTAACCCGTACCCTAAACCTAACCCGTACGCTAACACTAACCCGTACCCTAACACGTACGCTCACTCTAAACCATTGTCGTACCCTAACCTGTACCCTAAACCATCCCCGTGCCCTATCCCTAACCCTAACCCTTACCCTAACCCTTACCCGAAGCCTAACACTAACCCATCACCAAATCCTAACCCGTACGTTAACCCTAACCCGTACCCTAACACGTACGCTCACCCTAAACCGTTGTCGTACCCTAACCTGTCCCCTAAACCGTCCCCGTCCCCTAACCCTAACCCTAACCCTAACCCAAACCCTAACCCTTACCCGAAGCCTTACCCTAACCCTTCCCCTAATCCTAACCCATACGATAACACTAACCTGTACCCTAACACGTACACTCACACTAAACCGTTGTCATACACTAACCTGTCCCCTAAACCGTCCCCGTCCCCTAACCCTAACCCTAACCCTAGCCCTAACACTTACCCGAAGCCTTACCCTAACCCGTCCCCTAATCCTAACCCGTACGCTAACACTAACCCGCTCCCTAACACGTACGCTCAACCTAAACCTTTGTCGTACCCTAACCTGTCCCCTAAACCGTCCCCGTCCCCTAACCCTAAACCTAACCCTAACCCTTACCCAAAGCCTTACCCTAACCCGTACCCTAATCCTAAACCGTACGCTAACACTAACCCATAGCCTAACACGTACGCTCAACATAAACCGTTGTCGTACCCTAACCTGTCCCCTAAACCGTCCCCATCCCCTAACCCTAACCCTAACCCTAACACTAACCCTTACCTGAAGCCTTACACTAAACCGTCCCCTAATCCTAACCCGTACGCAAACACTAAACCGTATCCTAACACATACACACACCCTAAACCTTTGTTGTACACTAAACTGTCCCCTAAACCGTCCCCGTCTCCTAACCCTAAACCTAACCCTAACACTAACCCTAACCCTTACCCGAAGCCTTACCCTAACACGTCCTCTAATCCTAACCCGTACGCTAACACTAACCCGTACCCTAACACGTACGCTCAACGTAAACCGTTGTCGTACCCTAACCTGTCCCCTAAACCGTCCCCGTCCCCTAAACCTATCCCTAACCCTATCCCTAACCCTGACCCGAAGCCTTGCCCTAACCCGTCCCCTAATCCTAACCCGTACGCTAACACTAACCCATATCCTAACACGTACGCTCACCCTAAACCGTTGTCGTACCCTAACCTGTCCCCTAAACCGTCACCGTCCCCTCACCCTATCCCTAACCCTAACCCTAACCCAAACCCGAACCCTTACCCGAAGCCTTACCCTAAACCGTCCCCTATTCCTAACCCGTACGCTAACACTAACCCGTACCCAAACACGTACGCTCACCCTAAACAATTGTCGTACCCTAACCTCTCCCCTAAACCGTCCCCGTCCCCTAACCCTAACACTAACCCTAACCCTAACCCTTACCCGAAGCCTTACCCTAACCCGTCCCCTAATCCTAACCCATACGCTAACACTAACCCATACCCTAACACGTACGCTCACCCTAAACCGTTGTCGTACCCTAACCTGTCCCTTAAACCGTCCCCGTCCCCTAACCCTAACCCTAACCATAACCCTAACCCTTACCCGAAGCCTTACCCTAACCCGTCCCCTAATCCTAACCCGTATGCTACCTCTAAACCGAACCCTAACACGTACGCTCACCCTAAACCGTTGTCGTACCCTAACCTGTCCCCTAAACCGTCCCAGTTCCCTAACCCTAACCCTAACCCTAACCTTAACCCTAACCCTTATCCGAAGCCTTACCCTAACTCGTCCCCTAATCCTAACTCGTACGCTAACACTAAACCGTACCCTAACACGTACGCTCACCCTAAACCGTTGTCGTACTCCAACCTGTCCCCTAAACTGTCCCCGTCCCCTAACACTAACCCTAACCCTAACCCTAAACCTTACCCGAAGCCTTACCCTAACCCGTCCCCTAATCCTAACACTTACGATAACACTAAACCGTACCCTAACACGTACGCTCACTCTAAACCGTTGTCATACACTGACCTGTCCCCTAAATCGTCCCCGTCCCCGTCCCCTAACCCTAACCCTAAACCTAAACCTTACCCGAAGCCTTACCCTAACCCGTCCCCTAATCCTAAACCGTACACTAACACTAACCCGTACCCTAACACGTACACACACCCTAAACCGTTGTCGTACCCTAACCTGTCCCCTAAACCGTCCCCGTCCCCGTCCCCTAACCCTAAACCTAACCCTAACCCTTACCCGAAGCCTTACCCTAACCCATCCCCTAAACCTAACCCGTATGCTAACACTAACCCGTAGCCTAACACGTACGCTCACCATAAACCTTTGTCGTACCATAACCTGTCCCTTAAACGGTCCCCGTCCCCTAACCCTAACCCTAACCCTAACCCTAAACCTATCCCTTACCCGAAGCCTTACCCTAACCCGTCCCCTAATCCTAACCCGTACGCTAACACTAAACCGTACCCTAACACATACGCACACCCTAAACCGTAGTCGTACACTAACCTGTCCCCTAAACCGTCCCCGTCTCCTAACCCTAACCCTAACCCTAACCCTAACCCTAACCCGAAGCCTTACCCTACCACGTCCTCTAATCCTAACCCGTACGCTAACACTAACCCGTACCCTAACACGTACACTCACCCTAAACCGTTGTCGTACTCTAACCTGTCCCCTAAACCGTCCCCGTCCCCTAACCCTAACCCTAACCCTAACCCTAACCCTAATCCTAACCCAAAGACTTACCCTAACCCGTCCCCTAATCCTAAACCTTACACTAACACTAACCCGTACCCTAACACGTACACTCACCCTAAACCGTTGTCGTACCCTAACCTGTCCCCTAAACCGTCCCCGTCCCCTAACCCTAAATCTAACCCTAACCCTAACCCTTACCCGTAGCCTTACCCTAACCCATCCCCTAATCCTAACCCGTATGCTAACACTAACCCGTAGCCTAACACGTACGCTCACCATAAACCGTTGTCGTACCATAACCTGTCCCCTAAACGGTCCCCGTACCCTAACCGTAACCCTAACCCTAACCCTAACCCTATCCCTTACCCGAAGCCTTACACTAACACGTCCCCTAATCCTAACCCGTACGCTAACACTAAACCGTACCCTAACACATACGCACACCCTAAACCGTAGTCATACACTAACCTGTCCCCTAAAGCGTCCCCGTCTCCTAACCCTAACCCTAACCCTAACCCTAACCCTAACCCTTACCCGAAGCCTTACCCTAACACGTCTTCTAATCCTAACCCGTACGCTAACACTAACCCGTACCCTAACACGTACGCTCACCCTAAACCGTTGTCGTACTGTAACCTGTCCCCTAAAACGTCCCCGTCCCCTAACCCTAACACTAACCCTAACCCTAACACTTACCCGAAGCCTTACTCTAACCCGTCCCCTAATCCTAACCCGTACGCTAACACTAAACCATACCCTAACACATACACACACCCTAAACCGTTGTTGTACACTAACCTGTCCCCTAAAACGTCCACGTCTCCTAACCCTAACCATAACCCTAACCCTAACTCTAACCCTTACCCGAAGCCTTACCCTAACACGTCCTCTAATCCTAACCCGTACGCTAACACTAACCCGTACCCTAACACGTATGCTCACCCTAAACCGATGTCGTACCCTAACCTGTCCCCTAAACCGTCCCCGTCCCCTAACCCTAACCCTTACCCGAAGCCTTACCCTAATCCGTCCCCTAATCCTAACCCGTACGCTAACACTAACCCGTACCCTAACACGTACGCTCACCCTAAACCGTTGTCGTACACTAACCTGTCCCCTAAACCGTCGTCGTCCACTAACCCTAACGCTAACCCTAACCCTAACCCTAACCCGAACCCTTACCCGAAGCCTTAACCTAAACCGTCCCCTAATCCTAACCCTCATGCTAACTCTAACCCGTACCCTAACACGTACGCTCACCCTAAACCGTTGTCATACCCTAACCTCTCCCCTAAACCGTCCCCGTCCCCTAACCCTAACACTAACCCTAACCCTAACCCTTACCCGAAGCCTTACCCTAACCCGTCCCCTAATCCTAACCCATACGCTAACACTAACCAATACCCTAACACGTACGCTCACCCTAAACCATTGTCGTACCCTAACCTGTCCCTTAAACCGTCCCCGTCCCCTAACCCTAACCCTAACCATAACCCTAACCCTTACCCGAAGCCTTACCCTAACCCGTCCCCTAATCCTAACCCGTATGCTAACTCTAACCTGAACCCTAACACGTACGCTCTCCCTAAACCGTTGTCGTACCCTAACCTGTCCCCTAAACCGTCCCAGTTCCCTAACCCTAACCCTAAACCTAACCTTAACCCTAACCCTTATCCGAAGCCTTACCGTAACTCGTCCCCTAATCCTAACTCGTACGCTAACACTAACCCGTACCCTAACACGTACGCTCACCCTAAACCGTTGTCGTACTCCAACCTGTCCCCTAAACTGTCCCCGTCCCCTAACACTAACCCTAACCCTAACCCTAACCCTAAACCTTACCCGAAGCCTTACCCTAACCCGTCCCCTAATCCTAACACTTACGATAACACTAAACCGTACCCTAACACGTACGCTCACTCTAAACCGTTGTCATACACTGACCTGTCCCCTAAATCGTCCCCGTCCCCGTCCCCTAACCCTAACCCTAACCCTAAACCTAAACCTTACCCGAAGCCTTACCCTAACCCGTCCCCTAATCCTAAACCGTACACTAACACTAACCCGTACCCTAACACGTACACACACCCTAAACCGTTGTCGTACCCTAACCTGTCCCCTAAACCGTCCCCGTCCCCGTCCCCTAACCCTAAACCTAACCCTAACCCTTACCCGAAGCCTTACCCTAACCCATCCCCTAAACCTAACCCGTATGCTAACACTAACCCGTAGCCTAACACGTACGCTCACCATAAACCTTTGTCGTACCATAACCTGTCCCTTAAACGGTCCCCGTCCCCTAACCCTAACCCTAACCCTAACCCTAAACCTATCCCTTACCCGAAGCCTTACCCTAACCCGTCCCCTAATCCTAACCCGTACGCTAACACTAAACCGTACCCTAACACATACGCACACCCTAAACCGTAGTCGTACACTAACCTGTCCCCTAAACCGTCCCCGTCTCCTAACCCTAACCCTAACCCTAACCCTAACCCTAACCCGAAGCCTTACCCTACCACGTCCTCTAATCCTAACCCGTACGCTAACACTAACCCGTACCCTAACACGTACACTCACCCTAAACCGTTGTCGTACTCTAACCTGTCCCCTAAACCGTCCCCGTCCCCTAACCCTAACCCTAACCCTAACCCTAACCCTAATCCTAACCCAAAGACTTACCCTAACCCGTCCCCTAATCCTAAACCTTACACTAACACTAACCCGTACCCTAACACGTACACTCACCCTAAACCGTTGTCGTACCCTAACCTGTCCCCTAAACCGTCCCCGTCCCCTAACCCTAAATCTAACCCTAACCCTAACCCTTACCCGTAGCCTTACCCTAACCCATCCCCTAATCCTAACCCGTATGCTAACACTAACCCGTAGCCTAACACGTACGCTCACCATAAACCGTTATCGTACCATAACCTGTCCCCTAAACGGTCCCCGTACCCTAACCGTAACCCTAACCCTAACCCTAACCCTATCCCTTACCCGAAGCCTTACACTAACACGTCCCCTAATCCTAACCCGTACGCTAACACTAAACCGTACCCTAACACATACGCACACCCTAAACCGTAGTCATACACTAACCTGTCCCCTAAAGCGTCCCCGTCTCCTAACCCTAACCCTAACCCTAACCCTAACCCTAACCCTTACCCGAAGCCTTACCCTAACACGTCTTCTAATCCTAACCCGTACGCTAACACTAACCCGTACCCTAACACGTACGCTCACCCTAAACCGTTGTCGTACTCTAACCTGTCCCCTAAAACGTCCCCGTCCCCAACCCTAACACTAACCCTAACCCTAACACTTACCCGAAGCCTTACTCTAACCCGTCCCCTAATCCTAACCCGTACGCTAACACTAAACCATACCCTAACACATACACACACCCTAAACCGTTGTTGTACACTAACCTGTCCCCTAAAACGTCCACGTCTCCTAACCCTAACCATAACCCTAACCCTAACTCTAACCCTTACCCGAAGCCTTACCCTAACACGTCCTCTAATCCTAACCCGTACGCTAACACTAACCCGTACCCTAACACGTATGCTCACCCTAAACCGATGTCGTACCCTAACCTGTCCCCTAAACCGTCCCCGTCCCCTAACCCTAACCCTTACCCGAAGCCTTACCCTAATCCGTCCCCTAATCCTAACCCGTACGCTAACACTAACCCGTACCCTAACACGTAAGCTCACCCTAAACCGTTGTCGTACACTAACCTGTCCCCTAAACCGTCGTCGTCCACTAACCCTAACGCTAACCCTAACCCTAACCCTAACCCGAACCCTTACCCGAAGCCTTAACCTAAACCGTCCCCTAATCCTAACCCTCATGCTAACTCTAACCCGTACCCTAACACGTACGCTCACCCTAAACCGTTGTCGTACCCTAACCTCTCCCCTAAACCGTCCCCGTCCCCTAACCCTAACACTAACCCTAACCCTAACCCTTACCCGAAGCCTTACCCTAACCCGTCCCCTAATCCTAACCCATACGCTAACACTAACCAATACCCTAACACGTACGCTCACCCTAAACCGTTGTCGTACCCTAACCTGTCCCTTAAACCGTCCCCGTCCCCTAACCCTAACCCTAACCATAACCCTAACCCTTACCCGAAGCCTTACCCTAACCCGTCCCCTAATCCTAACCCGTATGCTAACTCTAACCTGAACCCTAACACGTACGCTCTCCCTAAACCGTTGTCGTACCCTAACCTGTCCCCTAAACCGTCCCAGTTCCCTAACCCTAACCCTAACCCTAACCTTAACCCTAACCCTTATCCGAAGCCTTACCGTAACTCGTCCCCTAATCCTAACTCGTACGCTAACACTAACCCGTACCCTAACACGTACGCTCACCCTAAACCGTTGTCGTACTCCAACCTGTCCCCTAAACTGTCCCCGTCCCCTAACACTAACCCTAACCCTAACCCTAACCCTAAACCTTACCCGAAGCCTTACCCTAACCCGTCCCCTAATCCTAACACTTACGATAACACTAAACCGTACCCTAACACGTACGCTCACTCTAAACCGTTGTCATACACTGACCTGTCCCCTAAATCGTCCCCGTCCCCGTCCCCTAACCCTAACCCTAACCCTAAACCTAAACCTTACCCGAAGCCTTACCCTAACCCGTCCCCTAATCCTAAACCGTACACTAACACTAACCCGTACCCTAACACGTACACTCACCCTAAACCGTTGTCGTACCATAACCTGTCCCCTAAACCGTCCCCGTCCCCGTCCCCTAACCCTAACCCTAACCCTAACCCTTACCCGAAGCCTTACCCTAACCAATCCCCTAATCCTAACCCGTATGCTAACACTAACCCGTAGCCTAACACGTACGCTCACCATAAACCTTTGTCCTACCATAACCTGTCCCTTAAACGGTCCCCGTCCCCTAACCCTAACCCTAACCCTAACCCTAACCCTAACCCTAACCCTAACCCGAAGCCTTACCCTACCACGTCCTCTAATCCTAATCCGTACGCTAACACTAACCCGTACCCTAACACGTACACTCACCCTAAACCGTTGTCGTACTCTAACCTGTCCCCTAAACCGTCCCCGTCCCCTAACCCTAAACCTAACCCTAACCCTAAACCTAACCCTAACCCGAAGCCTTACCCTAACCTGTCCCCTAATCGTAAACCTTACACTAACACTAACCCGTACCCTAACACGTACACTCACCCTAAACCGTTGTCGTACCCTAACCTGTCCCCTAAACCGTCCCCGTCCCCTAACCCTAACCCTTACCCGAAGCCTTACCCTAATCCGTCCCCTAATCCTAACCCGTACGCTAACACTAACCCGTACCCTAACACGTACGCTCACCCTAAACCGTTGTCGTACACTAACCTGTCCCCTAAACCGTCGTCGTCCACTAACCCTAACCCTAACCCTAACCCTAACCCTAACCCGAACACTTACCCGAAGCCTTAACCTAAACCGTCCCCTAATCCTAACCCTCATGCTAACTCTAACCCGTACCCTAACACGTACGCTCACCCTAAACCGTTGTCGTACACTAACCTTTCCCCTAAACCGTCCCCGTTCCCTAACCCTAACCCTAACCCTAACCCTAACCCTAACCCTAACCCTTACCCGAAGCCTTACCCTAACCCGTCCCCTAATCCTAACCCGTACGCTAACACTAACCCGTACCCAAACACGTACGCTCACCCTAAACCGTTGTCGTACCCTAACCTGTCCCCTACACCGTCCCCGTCCCCTACCCCTAACCCTAACCCTAACCCTAACCCTTACCCGAAGCCTTACCCTAACCCGTCCCCTAATCCTAACACATACGATAACACTAACCGGTACCCTAACACGTACGCTCACCCTAAACCCTTGTCCTACCCCAACCTGTCCCCTAAACCGTCCCCGTCCCCTAACCCTAACCCTAACCCTAACCCTAAACCTTACCCAAAGCCTTACCCTAACCCGTCCCCTAATCCTAACCCGTACGCTAACACTAACCCGTACCCTAACACGTACGCTCACCCTAAACCGTTGTCGTACACTAACCTGTCACCTAAACCGTCTCCATCCCTGTCCCCTAACCCTAACCATAACCCTAACCCTAACCCTTACCCGAAGCCTTACCCTAACCCGTCCCCTAATCCTAACCCCTTGGCTAACACTAACCCATATCCTAACACGTATGCTCGCCTTAAACCGTTGTCGTACCCTAACCTGTCCCCTAAACCGTTCCCGTCCCCTAACCCTAACCGTAACCCTAACCCTTACCCGAAGCCTTACCGTAACTCGTCCCCTAATCCTAACCCATACGCTAACACTAAAGCGTACCCTAACACATACGCACACCCTAAACTGTTGTCGTACACTAACCTGTCCCCTAAACCGTCCCCGTCTCCTAACCCTAACCCTAACCCTAACCCTAACCCTAACCCTTACCAGAAGCCTTACCGTAACCCGTCGTCTAATCCTAACCCGTACGCTAACACTAACCCGTACCCTAACACGTACGCTCACCCTAAACCGTTGTCGTACCTAACCTGTCCCCTAAAACGTCCCCGTCCCCTAACCCTAACCCTAACCCTAACCCTTACCCGAAGCCTTACACTAACCTGTACCGTAAACCTAACCCGTACGCTAACACTAACCCGTACCCTAACACGTACGCTCACTCTAAACCATTGTCGTACCCTAACCTGTACCCTAAACCATCCCCGTCCCCTATCCCTAACCCTAACCCTAAACCTAACCCTTACCCGAAGCCTAACACTAACCCATCCCCTAATCCTAACCCGTACGCTAACCCTAACCCGTACCCTAACACGTACGCTCACTCTAAACCATTGTCGCACCCTAACCTGTACCCTAAACCATCCCCGTCCCCTATCCCTAACCCTAACCCTAGCCCTAACCCGAAGCCTTACCCTAACCCGTCCCCTAATCCTAACCCCTTGGCTAACACTAACCCATACCCTAACACGTATGCTCGCCTTAAACCGTTGTCGTACCCTAACCTGTCCCGTAAACCGTCCCCGTCCCCTAACCCTAACCCTAACCCTAACGCTAACCCTAACACTTACCCGAAGCCTTACACTAACCCATCCCCTAATCCTAACCCGTACGCTAACACGAACCCGTACCCTAACACGTACGCTCACGCTAAACCGTTGTCGTACCCTAACCTGTCCCCAAAACCGTTCCCGTCCCCTAACCCTAACCCTAACCCTAACACTTACCCGAAGCCTTACACTAACCCGTCCCCTAATCCTAAACCGTACGCTAACACTAAACCGTACCCTAACACGTACGCTCACCCTAAACCGTTGTCGTACTCTAACCTGTCCCCTAAACCGTCCCCGTCCCCTAACCCTAACCCTAACCCTAACCCTTACCCGAAGCCTTACCGTAACTCGTCCCCTAATCCTAACCCATACGCTAACACTAAAACGTACCCTAACACATACGCACACCCTAAAGTGTTGTCGTACACTAACCTGTCCCCTAAACCGTCCCCGTCTCCTAACCCTAACCCTAACCCTAACCCTAACCCTAACCCTTACCAGAAGCCTTACCGTAACCCGTCCTCTAATCCTAACCCGTACGCTAACACTAACCCGTACCCTAACACGTACGCTCACCCTAAACCGTTGTCGTACCCTAACCTGTCCCCTAAAACGTCCCCGTCCCCTAACCCTAACCCTAACCCTAAACCTTACCCGAAGCCTTACACTAACCTGTACCCTAAACCTAACCCGTACGCTAACACTAACCCGTACCCTAACACGTACGCTCACTCTAAACCATTGTCGTACCCTAACCTGTACCCTAAACCATCCCCGTCCCCTATCCCTAACCCTAACCCTAAACCTAACCCTTACCCGAAGCCTAACACTAACCCATCCCCTAATCCTAACCCGTACGCTAACCCTAACCCGTACCCTAACACGTACGCTCACTCGAAACCATTGTCGCACCCTAACCTGTACCCTAAACCATCCCCGTCCCCTATCCCTAACCCTAACCCTAGCCCTAACCCTTACCCGAAGCCTTACACTAACCCATCCCCTAATCCTAAACCGTACGCTAACCCTAACCCGTACCCTAACACGTACGCTCACCCTAAACCGTTGTCGTACCCTAACCTGTCCCCTATACCGTCCCCGTCCCCTAACACTAACCCTAACCCTAATCCTAACACTTACCCGAAGCCTTACCTTAACCCGTGCCCTAATCCTAACCCGTACGCTAACACTAACCCATACCCTAACACGTACGCTCACCTTAAACCGTTGTCGTACCCTAACCTGTCCCCTAAACCGTCAACGTCCCCGAACCCTAACCCTAACCCTAACCCGAACCCTTACCCGAAGCCTTAACCTAATCCGTCCCCTAATCCTAACCCATACGCTAACACTAACCCGTACCCTAACATGTACGCTAACCCTAAACCGTTGTCGTACCCTAACCTGTCCCCTAAACCGTCACCGTCCCCTAACCCTAACCCTAACCCTAACCATAACCCTAACCCTTACCCGAAGCATTACTCTAACCCATCCCCTAATCCTAACCCGTACGCTAACCTTAACCCGTACCCTAACACGTACACTCAACCTAAACCATTGTCGTACCATAACCAGTACCCTAAACCATCCCCGTCCCCTATCCCTAACCCTAACCCAAACCCTAACACTTACCCGAAGTCTTACACTAACCCATCCCCTAATCCTAACCCGTACGCTAACCCTAATTCTTACCCTAACACGTACGCTCACCCTAAACCGTTGTCGTACCCTAACCTGTCCCCTAAACCGTCCCAGTCCCCTAACCCTAACCCTAACCCTAACCCTAACCTTTACCCGAAGCCTTACCCTAACCCGTCCCCTAATCCTAAACCGTACGCTAACACTAATCCGTACCCTAACACGTACGCTCACCCTAAACAGTTGTTGTACACTAACCTGTCCCCTAAACCGTCCCCGTCCCCGTCCCCTAACCCTAACCCTAACCCTAACACTTACCCGAAGCCTTACCCTAACCCGTCCCCTAATACTAACCCATACGCTAACACTAACACGTACCCTAACACGTACGCTCACCCTAAAACGTTGTCATACCATAACCTGTCCCCTAAACCGTCCCCGTCCCCTAACCCTAAACCTAACCCTAACCCTAACCCTAACCCTTACACGAAGCCTTAACCTAATCCGTCCCATAAGCCTAACCCGAACGCTAACACTAACCCATACCCTAACACGTACGCTCACCCTAAACCTTTGTCGTACACTAAACTGTCCCCTAAACCGTCCCCGTTCCCTAACCCTAACCCTAACCCTAACCCTATCCTTAACCCTAACCCTTATCCGAAGCCTTACCCTAACCCGTCCCCTAATCCTAACCCGTACGCTAACACTAACCCGTACCCTAACACGTACGCTCACCCTAAAACGTTGTCGTACACTAACCTGTCCCCTAAACCGTCCCCGTCCCCGTCCCCTAACCCTAACCCTAACCCTAACCCTAAACCTTACCCGAAGCCTTACCCTAACCCGTCCCCTAATCCTAAACCGTAGGCTAACATTAACCCGTACCCTAAAACGTACACTCACCCTAAACCGTTGTCGTACCCTAACCTGTCCCCTAAACCGTCCCCGTCCCCTAACCCTAACCCTAACCCTAACCCTAACCCTAACCCTTACCCGAAGCCTTACCCTAACCCGTCCGCTAATCCTAACCCGTTGGCTAACACTAACACATACCCTAACACGTATGCTCGCCTTAAACAGTTGTCGTACCCTAACCTGTCCCGTAAACCGTCCCCGTCCCCTAACCCTAACCCTAACCCTAACCCTAACCCTAACACTTACCCGAAGCCTTACACTAAGCCATCCCCTAATCCTAACCCGTACGCTAACACGAACCCGTACCCTAACACGTACGCTCACGCTAAACTGTTGTCGTACCCTAACCTGTCCCCTAAACCGTTCCCTTCCCCTAACCCTAACCTTAACCCTAACACTTACCCGAAGCCTTACCCTAACCCGTCCCCTAATCCTAAACCGTACGCTAACACTAAACCGTACCCTAACACGTACGCTCACCCTAAACCGTTGTCGTACTCTAACCTGTCCCCTAAACCGTCCCGGTCCCCTAACTCTAACACTAACCCTAACCCTTACCCGAAGCCTTACCGTAACCCGTCCCCTAAACCTAACCCGTACGCTAACACTAAAGCGTACCCTAACACATACGCACACCCTAAACTGTTGTCGTACACTAACCTGTCCCCTAAACCGTCCCCGTCTCCTAACCCTAACCCTAACCCTAACCCTAAACCTTACCCAAAGCCTTACCCTAACCCGTCCCCTAATCCTAACACATACGATAACACTAACCGGTACCCTAACACGTACGCTCACCCTAAACCCTTGTCCTACCCCAACCTGTCCCCTAAACCGTCCCCGTCCCCTAACCCTAACCCTAACCCTAACCCTAAACCTTACCCAAAGCCTTACCCTAACCCGTCCCCTAATCCTAACCCGTACGCTAACACTAACCCGTACCCTAACACGTACGCTCACCCTAAACCGTTGTCGTACACTAACCTGTCACCTAAACCGTCTCCATCCCTGTCCCCTAACCCTAACCATAACCCTAACCCTAACCCTTACCCGAAGCCTTACCCTAACCCGTCCCCTAATCCTAACCCCTTGGCTAACACTAACCCATATCCTAACACGTATGCTCGCCTTAAACCGTTGTCGTACCCTAACCTGTCCCCTAAACCGTTCCCGTCCCCTAACCCTAACCGTAACCCTAACCCTTACCCGAAGCCTTACCGTAACTCGTCCCCTAATCCTAACCCATACGCTAACACTAAAGCGTACCCTAACACATACGCACACCCTAAACTGTTGTCGTACACTAACCTGTCCCCTAAACCGTCCCCGTCTCCTAACCCTAACCCTAACCCTAACCCTAACCCTAACCCTTACCAGAAGCCTTACCGTAACCCGTCGTCTAATCCTAACCCGTACGCTAACACTAACCCGTACCCTAACACGTACGCTCACCCTAAACCGTTGTCGTACCTAACCTGTCCCCTAAAACGTCCCCGTCCCCTAACCCTAACCCTAACCCTAACCCTTACCCGAAGCCTTACACTAACCTGTACCGTAAACCTAACCCGTACGCTAACACTAACCCGTACCCTAACACGTACGCTCACTCTAAACCATTGTCGTACCCTAACCTGTACCCTAAACCATCCCCGTCCCCTATCCCTAACCCTAACCCTAAACCTAACCCTTACCCGAAGCCTAACACTAACCCATCCCCTAATCCTAACCCGTACGCTAACCCTAACCCGTACCCTAACACGTACGCTCACTCTAAACCATTGTCGCACCCTAACCTGTACCCTAAACCATCCCCGTCCCCTATCCCTAACCCTAACCCTAGCCCTAACCCGAAGCCTTACCCTAACCCGTCCCCTAATCCTAACCCCTTGGCTAACACTAACCCATACCCTAACACGTATGCTCGCCTTAAACCGTTGTCGTACCCTAACCTGTCCCGTAAACCGTCCCCGTCCCCTAACCCTAACCCTAACCCTAACGCTAACCCTAACACTTACCCGAAGCCTTACACTAACCCATCCCCTAATCCTAACCCGTACGCTAACACGAACCCGTACCTTAACACGTACGCTCACGCTAAACCGTTGTCGTACCCTAACCTGTCCCCAAAACCGTTCCCGTCCCCTAACCCTAACCCTAACCCTAACACTTACCCGAAGCCTTACACTAACCCGTCCCCTAATCCTAAACCGTACGCTAACACTAAACCGTACCCTAACACGTACGCTCACCCTAAACCGTTGTCGTACTCTAACCTGTCCCCTAAACCGTCCCCGTCCCCTAACCCTAACCCTAACCCTAACCCTTACCCGAAGCCTTACCGTAACTCGTCCCCTAATCCTAACCCATACGCTAACACTAAAACGTACCCTAACACATACGCACACCCTAAAGTGTTGTCGTACACTAACCTGTCCCCTAAACCGTCCCCGTCTCCTAACCCTAACCCTAACCCTAACCCTAACCCTAACCCTTACCAGAAGCCTTACCGTAACCCGTCCTCTAATCCTAACCCGTACGCTAACACTAACCCGTACCCTAACACGTACGCTCACCCTAAACCGTTGTCGTACCCTAACCTGTCCCCTAAAACGTCCCCGTCCCCTAACCCTAACCCTAACCCTAAACCTTACCCGAAGCCTTACACTAACCTGTACCCTAAACCTAACCCGTACGCTAACACTAACCCGTACCCTAACACGTACGCTCACTCTAAACCATTGTCGTACCCTAACCTGTACCCTAAACCATCCCCGTCCCCTATCCCTAACCCTAACCCTAAACCTAACCCTTACCCGAAGCCTAACACTAACCCATCCCCTAATCCTAACCCGTACGCTAACCCTAACCCGTACCCTAACACGTACGCTCACTCTAAACCATTGTCGCACCCTAACCTGTACCCTAAACCATCCCCGTCCCCTATCCCTAACCCTAACCCTAGCCCTAACCCTTACCCGAAGCCTTACACTAACCCATCCCCTAATCCTAAACCGTACGCTAACCCTAACCCGTACCCTAACACGTACGCTCACCCTAAACCGTTGTCGTACCCTAACCTGTCCCCTATACCGTCCCCGTCCCCTAACACTAACCCTAACCCTAATCCTAACACTTACCCGAAGCCTTACCTTAACCCGTGCCCTAATCCTAACCCGTACGCTAACACTAACCCATACCCTAACACGTACGCTCACCTTAAACCGTTGTCGTACCCTAACCTGTCCCCTAAACCGTCAACGTCCCCGAACCCTAACCCTAACCCTAACCCGAACCCTTACCCGAAGCCTTAACCTAATCCGTCCCCTAATCCTAACCCATACGCTAACACTAACCCGTACCCTAACATGTACGCTAACCCTAAACCGTTGTCGTACCCTAACCTGTCCCCTAAACCGTCACCGTCCCCTAACCCTAACCCTAACCCTAACCATAACCCTAACCCTTACCCGAAGCATTACTCTAACCCATCCCCTAATCCTAACCCGTACGCTAACCTTAACCCGTACCCTAACACGTACACTCAACCTAAACCATTGTCGTACCATAACCAGTACCCTAAACCATCCCCGTCCCCTATCCCTAACCCTAACCCAAACCCTAACACTTACCCGAAGTCTTACACTAACCCATCCCCTAATCCTAACCCGTACGCTAACCCTAATTCTTACCCTAACACGTACGCTCACCCTAAACCGTTGTCGTACCCTAACCTGTCCCCTAAACCGTCCCAGTCCCCTAACCCTAACCCTAACCCTAACCCTAACCTTTACCCGAAGCCTTACCCTAACCCGTCCCCTAATCCTAAACCGTACGCTAACACTAATCCGTACCCTAACACGTACGCTCACCCTAAACAGTTGTTGTACACTAACCTGTCCCCTAAACCGTCCCCGTCCCCGTCCCCTAACCCTAACCCTAACCCTAACACTTACCCGAAGCCTTACCCTAACCCGTCCCCTAATACTAACCCATACGCTAACACTAACACGTACCCTAACACGTACGCTCACCCTAAAACGTTGTCATACCATAACCTGTCCCCTAAACCGTCCCCGTCCCCTAACCCTAAACCTAACCCTAACCCTAACCCTAACCCTTACACGAAGCCTTAACCTAATCCGTCCCATAAGCCTAACCCGAACGCTAACACTAACCCATACCCTAACACGTACGCTCACCCTAAACCTTTGTCGTACACTAAACTGTCCCCTAAACCGTCCCCGTTCCCTAACCCTAACCCTAACCCTAACCCTATCCTTAACCCTAACCCTTATCCGAAGCCTTACCCTAACCCGTCCCCTAATCCTAACCCGTACGCTAACACTAACCCGTACCCTAACACGTACGCTCACCCTAAAACGTTGTCGTACACTAACCTGTCCCCTAAACCGTCCCCGTCCCCGTCCCCTAACCCTAACCCTAACCCTAACCCTAAACCTTACCCGAAGCCTTACCCTAACCCGTCCCCTAATCCTAAACCGTAGGCTAACATTAACCCGTACCCTAAAACGTACACTCACCCTAAACCGTTGTCGTACCCTAACCTGTCCCCTAAACCGTCCCCGTCCCCTAACCCTAACCCTAACCCTAACCCTAACCCTAACCCTTACCCGAAGCCTTACCCTAACCCGTCCGCTAATCCTAACCCGTTGGCTAACACTAACACATACCCTAACACGTATGCTCGCCTTAAACAGTTGTCGTACCCTAACCTGTCCCGTAAACCGTCCCCGTCCCCTAACCCTAACCCTAACCCTAACCCTAACCCTAACACTTACCCGAAGCCTTACACTAAGCCATCCCCTAATCCTAACCCGTACGCTAACACGAACCCGTACCCTAACACGTACGCTCACGCTAAACTGTTGTCGTACCCTAACCTGTCCCCTAAACCGTTCCCTTCCCCTAACCCTAACCTTAACCCTAACACTTACCCGAAGCCTTACCCTAACCCGTCCCCTAATCCTAAACCGTACGCTAACACTAAACCGTACCCTAACACGTACGCTCACCCTAAACCGTTGTCGTACTCTAACCTGTCCCCTAAACCGTCCCGGTCCCCTAACTCTAACACTAACCCTAACCCTTACCCGAAGCCTTACCGTAACCCGTCCCCTAAACCTAACCCGTACGCTAACACTAAAGCGTACCCTAACACATACGCACACCCTAAACTGTTGTCGTACACTAACCTGTCCCCTAAACCGTCCCCGTCTCCTAACCCTAACCCTAACCCTAACCCTAACCCTAACCCTTACCAGAAGCCTTACCGTAACCCGTCCTCTAATCCTAACCCGTACGCTAACACTAACCCGTACCCTAACACGTACGCTCACCCTAAACCGTTGTCGTACCCTAACCTGTCATCTAAAACGTCCCCGTCCCCTAACACTAACCCTAACCCTAACCCTTACCCGAAGCCTTACACTAACCTGTACCCTAAACCTAACCCGTACGCTAACACTAACCCGTACCCTAACACGTACGCTCACTCTAAACCATTGTCGTACCCTAACCTGTACCCTAAACCATCCCTGTCCCCTATCCCTAACCCTAACCCTAGCCCTAACACTTACCCGAAGCCTTACACTAACCCATCCCCTAATCCTAACCCGTACGCTAACCCTAACCCGTACCCTAACACGTACGCTCACCCTAAACCGTTGTCGTACCCTAACCTGTCCCCTAAACCGTCCCCGTCCCCTAACACTAACCCTAACCCTAATCCTAACACTTACCCGAAGCCTTACCCTAACCCGTCCCCTAATCCTAACCCGTACGCTAACACTAACCCGTACCCTAACACGTACGCTCACCTTAAACCGTTGTCGTACCCTAACCTGTCCCCTAAACCGTCAACGTCCCCAAACTCTAACCCTAAACCTAACCCGAACCCTTACCCGAAGCCTTAACCTAATCCGTCCCCTAATCCTAACCCGTACGGTAACACTAACCCGTACCCTAACATGTACGCTCACCCTAAACCGTTGTCGTACCCTAACCTGTCCCCTAAACCGTCACCGTCCCCTAACCCTAACCCTAAACCTAACCCTAACCCGAACCCTTACCCGAAGCCTTACCCTAACCCGTCCCCAATCCTAACCCGTACGCTAACACTAACCCGTACCCTAACACGTACGCTCACCCTAAACCGTTGTCGTACACTAACCTGTCCCCTAAACCGTCGCCGTCCCCTAACCCTAACCCGAACCCTAACCCTAACCCTAACCCTTACCCGAAGCATTACTCTAACCCATCCCCTAATCCTAACACGTACGCTAACCCTAACCCGTACCCTAACACGTACGCTCACCCTAAACCATTGTCGTACCCTAACCAGTACCCTAAACCATCCCCGTCCCCTATCCCTAACCCTAACCCTAACCATAACACTTACCCGAATTCTTACACTAACCCATTCCCTAATCCTAACCCGTACGCTAACCCTAATCCTTACCCTAACACGTACGCTCACCCTAAACCGTTGTCGTACCCTAACCTGTCCCCTAAACCGTCCCAGTGCCCTAACCCTAACCCTAACCCTTACCCTAACCCTTACCCGAAGCCTTACCCTAACCCGTCCCCTAATCCTAAACCGTACGCTAACACTAACCCGTACCCTAACACGTACGCTCACCCTAAACAGTTGTTGTACACTAACCTGTCCCCTAAACCGTCCCCGTCCCCGTCCCCTAACCCTAACCCTAACCCTAACCCTAACCCTTACCCGAAGCCTTACCCTAACCCGTTCCCTAATACTAACCCGTACGCTAACACTAACACGTACCCTAACACGTACGCTCACCCTAAAACGTTGTCATACCATAACCTGTCCCATAAACCGTCCCCGTCCCCTAACCCTAAACCTAACCCTAAACCTAACCCTAACCCTTACACGAAGCCTTAACCTAACCCTTCCCATAAGCCTAACCCGTACGCTAACACTAACCCATACCCTAACACGTACGCTCACCCTAAACCTTTGTCGTACACTAAACTGTCCCCTAAACCGTCCCCGTTCCCTAACCCTAACCCTAACCCTAACCTTAACCCTAACACTTATCCGAAGCCTTACCCTAACCCGTCCCCTTATCCTAACCCGTACGCTAACACTAACCCGTACCCTAACACGTACGCTCACCCTAAACCGTTGTCGTACACTAACCTGTCCCCTAAACCGTCCCCGTCCCCTAACCCTTACCCTAACCCTAACCCTAAACCTAACACTTACCCGAAGCCTTACCCTAACCCGTCCCCTATTCCTAACCCATACGATAACACTAACGCGTACCCTAACACATACGCTCACCCTAAACTGTTGTCGTACCCTAACCTGTCCCCTAAATCGTCCCCGTCCCCGTCCCCTAACCCTAACCCTAACCCTAACCCTAACCCTTACCCGAAGCCTTACCCTAACCCATCCCCTAATCCTAAACCGTACGCTAACACTAACCCATACCCTAACACCTACGCTCACCCTAAACAGTTGTTGTACACTAACCTGTCCCCTAAACCGTCCCCGTCCCCGTCCCCTAACCCTAACCCTAACCCTAACCCTAACCCTTACCCGAAGCCTTACCCTAACCCGTCCCCTAATCCTAACCCGTACGCTAACACTAACCCGTAGCCTAACACGTACGCTCACCATAAACCGTTGTCATACTCTAACCTGTCCCCTAAACCGTCCCTGTCCCCTAACACTAACACTAACCCTAATCCTAACCCTAACCCTTACCCGAAGCCTTACCCTAACCCGTCCCCAAATCCTAACCCGTACGGTAACACTAAACCGTAACCTAACACGTACGCTCACCCTAAACCGTTGTCGTACCCTAACCTGTCCCCTAAACCGTCCCCGTCCCCTAACCCTAACCCTAACCCTAACCCTAACCCTTACCCGAAGCCTTATCCTAACCCGTTCCCTAATCCTAACCCGTACGCTAACAGTAACCAGTACCCTAACACGTACACTCACCCTAAACCGTTGTCGTACCCTAACCTGTCCCCTAAACGGTCACCGTCCCCTAGCCCTAACCTTGACCCTAACCCTAAGCCGAACCCTTACCCGAAGCCTTACCCTAACCCGTCCCCTAATCCTTACCCGAACGCTAACACTAATCCATACCCTAACACGTACGCTCACCCAAAACCGTTGTCGTGCCCTAACCTGTCCCCTAAACTGTCCCCGTCCCCTAACCCTAACCCTAACCCTAACCCTAACCCTTACCCGAAGCATTACCCTAACCCGTCCCCTAATCCTAACCCGTATGCTAACTCTAACCCATACCCTAACACGTACGCTCACCCTAAACCGTTGACGTACCCTATCCTGTCCCCTAAACCGTCCCCGTTCCCTAACACTAACCCTAACCCTAACCCTAACCCTAACCCTTACCCGAAGCCTTACCCTAACCCGTTCCCTATTCCTAAACCGTAGGCTAACACTAACCCATAGCCTAACACGTACGCTCACCATAAACCGTTGTCGTACCCTAACCTGTCCCCTAAACAGTCCCCATCCCCTAACCCTAACCCTAACCCTAACACTAACCCTTACATGAAGCCTTACCCTAACCCGTCCCCTAATCCTAACCCGTACACTAACAGTAAACCGTATCCTAACACATACACACACCCTAATCCGTTGTTGTACACTAACCTGTCCCCTAAACCGTCCCCGTCTCCTAACCCTAACCGTAAGCCTAACCCTAACCCTAACCCTTACCCGAAGCCTTACCCTAACACGTCCTCTAATCCTATCCCGTACGCTAACACTAAACCGTACCCTAACACGTACGCTCAACGTAAACCGTTGTCGTACCCTAACCTGTCACCTAAACCGTCCCCGTCCCCTAACCCTATCCCTAACCCTAATCCTAACCCTGACCCGAAGCCTTACCCTAACCCGTCCCCTAATCCTAACCCGTACGCTAACACTAACCCGTACCCTAACACGTACGCTCACCCTAAACCGTTGTCGTACCCTAACCTGTCCCCTAAACCGTCACCGTCCCCTCACCCTATCCCTAACCCTAACCCTAACCCTAACCCGAACACTTACCCGAAGCCTTACCCTAACCCATCCCCTAATCCTAACCCGTATGCTAACACTACCCCATAGCCTAACACGTACGCTCACCATAAACCGTTGTCGTACCATAACCTGTCCCCTAAACGGTCCCCGTCCCCTAACCCTAACCCTAACCCTAACCCTATCCCTTACCCGAAGCCTTACCCTAACCCGTCCCCTAATCCTAAACTGTACGCTAACACTAAACCGTACCCTAACACATACGCACACCCTAAACCGTAGTCGTACACTAACCTGTCCCCTAAACCGTCCCCGTCTCCTAACCCTAACCCTAACCCTAACCCTAACACTAACCCTTACCCGAAGCCTTACCCTAACACGTCCTCTAATCCTAACCCGTACGCTAACACTAACCCGTACCCTAACACGTACGCTCACCCTAAACCGTTGTCGTACTCTAACTTGTCCGCTAAACCGTCCCCGTCCCCTAACCCTAACCCTAACCCTAAACCTTACCCGAAGCCTTACCCTAACCCGCCCCTAAACCTAACCCTTACGATAACACTAAACCGTACCCTAACACGTACGCTCACCCTAAACCGTTGTCATACACTGACCTGTCCCCTAAACCGTCCCCGTCCCCGTCCCCGTCCCCTAACCCTAACCCTAACCCTAACACTTACCCGAAACCTTACCCTAACCCGTCCCCTAATCCTAAACCGTACACTAACACTAACCTGTACCCTAACACGTACACTCACCCTAAACCGTTGTCGTACCCTTACCTGTCCCCTAAACCGTCCCCGTCCCCTAACCCTAACCCTAACCCTAACCCTAACCCTAACCCTTACCCGAAGCCTTACCCTAACCCGTCCGCTAATCCTAACCCGTTGGCTAACACTAACACATACCCTAACACGTATGCTCGCCTTAAACCGTTGTCGTACCCTAACCTGTCCCGTAAACAGTCCCCGTCCCCTAACCCTAACCCTAACCCTAACCCTAACCCTAACACTTACCCGAAGCCTTACACTAACCCATCCCCTAATCCTAACCCGTACGCTAACACGAACCCGTACCCTAACACGTACGCTCACGCTAAACTGTTGTCGTACCCTAACCTGTCCTCTAAACCGTTCCCTTCCCCTAACCCTAACCCTAACCCTAACACTTACCCGAAGCCTTACCCTAACCCGTCCCCTAATCCTAAACCGTACGCTAACACTAAACCGTACCCTAACACGTACGCTCACCCTAAACCGTTGTCGTACTCTAACCTGTCCCCTAAACCGTCCCCGTCCCCTAACTCTAACCCTAACCCTAACCCTTACCCGAAGCCTTACCGCAACCCGTCCCCTAAACCTAACCCGTACGCTAACACTAAAGTGTACCCTAACACATACGCACACCCTAAACTGTTGTCGTACACTAACCTGTCCCCAAACCGTCCCCGTCTCCTAACCCTAACCCTAACCCTAACCCTAACCCTAACCCTTACCAGAAGCCTTACCGTAACCCGTCCTCTAATCCTAACCCGTACGCTAACACTAACCCGTACCCTAACACGTACGATCACCCTAAACCGTTGTCGTACCCTAACCTGTCATCTAAAACGTCCCCGTCCCCGTCCCCTAACCCTAACCCTAACACTTACCCGAAGCCTTACACTAACCTGTACCCTAAACCTAACCCGTACGCTAACACTAACCCGTACCCTAACACGTACGCTCACTCTAAACCATTGTCGTACCCTAACCTGTACCCTAAACCATCCCTGTCCCCTATCCCTAACCCTAACCCTAGCCCTAACCCTTACCCGAAGCCTTACACTAACCCATCCCCTAATCCTAACCCGTACGCTAACCCTAACCCGTACCCTAACACGTACGCTCACCCTAAACCGTTGTCGTACCCTAACCTGTCCCCTAAACCGTCCCCGTCCCCTAACACTATCCCTAACCCTAATCCTAACACTTACCCGAAGCCTTACCTTAACCCGTCCCCTAATCCTAACCCGTACGCTAACACTAACCCATACCCTAACACGTACGCTCACCTTAAACCGTTGTCGTACCCTAACCTGTCCCCTAAACCGTCAACGTCCCCGAACCCTAACCCTAACCCTAACCCGAACCCTTACCCGAAGCCTTAACCTAATCCGTCCCCTAATCCTAACCCATACGCTAACACTAACCCGTACCCTAACATGTACGCTAACCCTAAACCGTTGTCGTACCCTAACCTGTCCCCTAAACCGTCACCGTCCCCTAACCCTAACCCTAACCCTAACCATAACCCTAACCCTTACCCGAAGCATTACTCCAACCCATCCCCTAATCCTAACCCGTACGCTAACCTTAACCCGTACCCTAACACGTACACTCAACCTAAACCATTGTCGTACCATAACCAGTACCCTAAACCATCCCCGTCCCCTATCCCTAACCCTAACCCAAACCCTAACACTTACCCGAAGTCTTACACTAACCCATCCCCTAATCCTAACCCGTACGCTAACCCTAATTCTTACCCTAACACGTACGCTCACCCTAAACCGTTGTCGTACCCTAACCTGTCCCCTAAACCGTCCCAGTCCCCTAACCCTAACCCTAACCCTAACCCTAACCTTTACCCGAAGCCTTACCCTAACCCGTCCCCTAATCCTAAACCGTACGCTAACACTAATCCGTACCCTAACACGTACGCTCACCCTAAACAGTTGTTGTACACTAACCTGTCCCCTAAACCGTCCCCGTCCCCGTCCCCTAACCCTAACCCTAACCCTAACACTTACCCGAAGCCTTACCCTAACCCGTCCCCTAATACTAACCCATACGCTAACACTAACACGTACCCTAACACGTACGCTCACCCTAAAACGTTGTCATACCATAACCTGTCCCCTAAACCGTCCCCGTCCCCTAACCCTAAACCTAACCCTAACCCTAACCCTAACCCTTACACGAAGCCTTAACCTAATCCGTCCCATAAGCCTAACCCGAACGCTAACACTAACCCATACCCTAACACGTACGCTCACCCTAAACCTTTGTCGTACACTAAACTGTCCCCTAAACCGTCCCCGTTCCCTAACCCTAACCCTAACCCTAACCCTATCCTTAACCCTAACCCTTATCCGAAGCCTTACCCTAACCCGTCCCCTAATCCTAACCCGTACGCTAACACTAACCCGTACCCTAACACGTACGCTCACCCTAAAACGTTGTCGTACACTAACCTGTCCCCTAAACCGTCCCCGTCCCCGTCCCCTAACCCTAACCCTAACCCTAACCCTAAACCTTACCCGAAGCCTTACCCTAACCCGTCCCCTAATCCTAAACCGTAGGCTAACATTAACCCGTACCCTAAAACGTACACTCACCCTAAACCGTTGTCGTACCCTAACCTGTCCCCTAAACCGTCCCCGTCCCCTAACCCTAACCCTAACCCTAACCCTAACCCTAACCCTTACCCGAAGCCTTACCCTAACCCGTCCGCTAATCCTAACCCGTTGGCTAACACTAACACATACCCTAACACGTATGCTCGCCTTAAACAGTTGTCGTACCCTAACCTGTCCCGTAAACCGTCCCCGTCCCCTAACCCTAACCCTAACCCTAACCCTAACCCTAACACTTACCCGAAGCCTTACACTAAGCCATCCCCTAATCCTAACCCGTACGCTAACACGAACCCGTACCCTAACACGTACGCTCACGCTAAACTGTTGTCGTACCCTAACCTGTCCCCTAAACCGTTCCCTTCCCCTAACCCTAACCTTAACCCTAACACTTACCCGAAGCCTTACCCTAACCCGTCCCCTAATCCTAAACCGTACGCTAACACTAAACCGTACCCTAACACGTACGCTCACCCTAAACCGTTGTCGTACTCTAACCTGTCCCCTAAACCGTCCCGGTCCCCTAACTCTAACACTAACCCTAACCCTTACCCGAAGCCTTACCGTAACCCGTCCCCTAAACCTAACCCGTACGCTAACACTAAAGCGTACCCTAACACATACGCACACCCTAAACTGTTGTCGTACACTAACCTGTCCCCTAAACCGTCCCCGTCTCCTAACCCTAACCCTAACCCTAACCCTAACCCTAACCCTTACCAGAAGCCTTACCGTAACCCGTCCTCTAATCCTAACCCGTACGCTAACACTAACCCGTACCCTAACACGTACGCTCACCCTAAACCGTTGTCGTACCCTAACCTGTCATCTAAAACGTCCCCGTCCCCTAACACTAACCCTAACCCTAACCCTTACCCGAAGCCTTACACTAACCTGTACCCTAAACCTAACCCGTACGCTAACACTAACCCGTACCCTAACACGTACGCTCACTCTAAACCATTGTCGTACCCTAACCTGTACCCTAAACCATCCCTGTCCCCTATCCCTAACCCTAACCCTAGCCCTAACACTTACCCGAAGCCTTACACTAACCCATCCCCTAATCCTAACCCGTACGCTAACCCTAACCCGTACCCTAACACGTACGCTCACCCTAAACCGTTGTCGTACCCTAACCTGTCCCCTAAACCGTCCCCGTCCCCTAACACTAACCCTAACCCTAATCCTAACACTTACCCGAAGCCTTACCCTAACCCGTCCCCTAATCCTAACCCGTACGCTAACACTAACCCGTACCCTAACACGTACGCTCACCTTAAACCGTTGTCGTACCCTAACCTGTCCCCTAAACCGTCAACGTCCCCAAACTCTAACCCTAAACCTAACCCGAACCCTTACCCGAAGCCTTAACCTAATCCGTCCCCTAATCCTAACCCGTACGGTAACACTAACCCGTACCCTAACATGTACGCTCACCCTAAACCGTTGTCGTACCCTAACCTGTCCCCTAAACCGTCACCGTCCCCTAACCCTAACCCTAAACCTAACCCTAACCCGAACCCTTACCCGAAGCCTTACCCTAACCCGTCCCCAATCCTAACCCGTACGCTAACACTAACCCGTACCCTAACACGTACGCTCACCCTAAACCGTTGTCGTACACTAACCTGTCCCCTAAACCGTCGCCGTCCCCTAACCCTAACCCGAACCCTAACCCTAACCCTAACCCTTACCCGAAGCATTACTCTAACCCATCCCCTAATCCTAACACGTACGCTAACCCTAACCCGTACCCTAACACGTACGCTCACCCTAAACCATTGTCGTACCCTAACCAGTACCCTAAACCATCCCCGTCCCCTATCCCTAACCCTAACCCTAACCATAACACTTACCCGAATTCTTACACTAACCCATTCCCTAATCCTAACCCGTACGCTAACCCTAATCCTTACCCTAACACGTACGCTCACCCTAAACCGTTGTCGTACCCTAACCTGTCCCCTAAACCGTCCCAGTGCCCTAACCCTAACCCTAACCCTTACCCTAACCCTTACCCGAAGCCTTACCCTAACCCGTCCCCTAATCCTAAACCGTACGCTAACACTAACCCGTACCCTAACACGTACGCTCACCCTAAACAGTTGTTGTACACTAACCTGTCCCCTAAACCGTCCCCGTCCCCGTCCCCTAACCCTAACCCTAACCCTAACCCTAACCCTTACCCGAAGCCTTACCCTAACCCGTTCCCTAATACTAACCCGTACGCTAACACTAACACGTACCCTAACACGTACGCTCACCCTAAAACGTTGTCATACCATAACCTGTCCCATAAACCGTCCCCGTCCCCTAACCCTAAACCTAACCCTAAACCTAACCCTAACCCTTACACGAAGCCTTAACCTAACCCTTCCCATAAGCCTAACCCGTACGCTAACACTAACCCATACCCTAACACGTACGCTCACCCTAAACCTTTGTCGTACACTAAACTGTCCCCTAAACCGTCCCCGTTCCCTAACCCTAACCCTAACCCTAACCTTAACCCTAACACTTATCCGAAGCCTTACCCTAACCCGTCCCCTTATCCTAACCCGTACGCTAACACTAACCCGTACCCTAACACGTACGCTCACCCTAAACCGTTGTCGTACACTAACCTGTCCCCTAAACCGTCCCCGTCCCCTAACCCTTACCCTAACCCTAACCCTAAACCTAACACTTACCCGAAGCCTTACCCTAACCCGTCCCCTATTCCTAACCCATACGATAACACTAACGCGTACCCTAACACATACGCTCACCCTAAACTGTTGTCGTACCCTAACCTGTCCCCTAAATCGTCCCCGTCCCCGTCCCCTAACCCTAACCCTAACCCTAACCCTAACCCTTACCCGAAGCCTTACCCTAACCCATCCCCTAATCCTAAACCGTACGCTAACACTAACCCATACCCTAACACCTACGCTCACCCTAAACAGTTGTTGTACACTAACCTGTCCCCTAAACCGTCCCCGTCCCCGTCCCCTAACCCTAACCCTAACCCTAACCCTAACCCTTACCCGAAGCCTTACCCTAACCCGTCCCCTAATCCTAACCCGTACGCTAACACTAACCCGTAGCCTAACACGTACGCTCACCATAAACCGTTGTCATACTCTAACCTGTCCCCTAAACCGTCCCTGTCCCCTAACACTAACACTAACCCTAATCCTAACCCTAACCCTTACCCGAAGCCTTACCCTAACCCGTCCCCAAATCCTAACCCGTACGGTAACACTAAACCGTAACCTAACACGTACGCTCACCCTAAACCGTTGTCGTACCCTAACCTGTCCCCTAAACCGTCCCCGTCCCCTAACCCTAACCCTAACCCTAACCCTAACCCTTACCCGAAGCCTTATCCTAACCCGTTCCCTAATCCTAACCCGTACGCTAACAGTAACCAGTACCCTAACACGTACACTCACCCTAAACCGTTGTCGTACCCTAACCTGTCCCCTAAACGGTCACCGTCCCCTAGCCCTAACCTTGACCCTAACCCTAAGCCGAACCCTTACCCGAAGCCTTACCCTAACCCGTCCCCTAATCCTTACCCGAACGCTAACACTAATCCATACCCTAACACGTACGCTCACCCAAAACCGTTGTCGTGCCCTAACCTGTCCCCTAAACTGTCCCCGTCCCCTAACCCTAACCCTAACCCTAACCCTAACCCTTACCCGAAGCATTACCCTAACCCGTCCCCTAATCCTAACCCGTATGCTAACTCTAACCCATACCCTAACACGTACGCTCACCCTAAACCGTTGACGTACCCTATCCTGTCCCCTAAACCGTCCCCGTTCCCTAACACTAACCCTAACCCTAACCCTAACCCTAACCCTTACCCGAAGCCTTACCCTAACCCGTTCCCTATTCCTAAACCGTAGGCTAACACTAACCCATAGCCTAACACGTACGCTCACCATAAACCGTTGTCGTACCCTAACCTGTCCCCTAAACAGTCCCCATCCCCTAACCCTAACCCTAACCCTAACACTAACCCTTACATGAAGCCTTACCCTAACCCGTCCCCTAATCCTAACCCGTACACTAACAGTAAACCGTATCCTAACACATACACACACCCTAATCCGTTGTTGTACACTAACCTGTCCCCTAAACCGTCCCCGTCTCCTAACCCTAACCGTAAGCCTAACCCTAACCCTAACCCTTACCCGAAGCCTTACCCTAACACGTCCTCTAATCCTATCCCGTACGCTAACACTAAACCGTACCCTAACACGTACGCTCAACGTAAACCGTTGTCGTACCCTAACCTGTCACCTAAACCGTCCCCGTCCCCTAACCCTATCCCTAACCCTAATCCTAACCCTGACCCGAAGCCTTACCCTAACCCGTCCCCTAATCCTAACCCGTACGCTAACACTAACCCGTACCCTAACACGTACGCTCACCCTAAACCGTTGTCGTACCCTAACCTGTCCCCTAAACCGTCACCGTCCCCTCACCCTATCCCTAACCCTAACCCTAACCCTAACCCGAACACTTACCCGAAGCCTTACCCTAACCCATCCCCTAATCCTAACCCGTATGCTAACACTACCCCATAGCCTAACACGTACGCTCACCATAAACCGTTGTCGTACCATAACCTGTCCCCTAAACGGTCCCCGTCCCCTAACCCTAACCCTAACCCTAACCCTATCCCTTACCCGAAGCCTTACCCTAACCCGTCCCCTAATCCTAAACTGTACGCTAACACTAAACCGTACCCTAACACATACGCACACCCTAAACCGTAGTCGTACACTAACCTGTCCCCTAAACCGTCCCCGTCTCCTAACCCTAACCCTAACCCTAACCCTAACACTAACCCTTACCCGAAGCCTTACCCTAACACGTCCTCTAATCCTAACCCGTACGCTAACACTAACCCGTACCCTAACACGTACGCTCACCCTAAACCGTTGTCGTACTCTAACTTGTCCGCTAAACCGTCCCCGTCCCCTAACCCTAACCCTAACCCTAAACCTTACCCGAAGCCTTACCCTAACCCGCCCCTAAACCTAACCCTTACGATAACACTAAACCGTACCCTAACACGTACGCTCACCCTAAACCGTTGTCATACACTGACCTGTCCCCTAAACCGTCCCCGTCCCCGTCCCCTAACCCTAACCCTAACCCTAACACTTACCCGAAACCTTACCCTAACCCGTCCCCTAATCCTAAACCGTACACTAACACTAACCTGTACCCTAACACGTACACTCACCCTAAACCGTTGTCGTACCCTTACCTGTCCCCTAAACCGTCCCCGTCCCCTAACCCTAACCCTAACCCTAACCCTAACCCTAACCCTTACCCGAAGCCTTACCCTAACCCGTCCGCTAATCCTAACCCGTTGGCTAACACTAACACATACCCTAACACGTATGCTCGCCTTAAACCGTTGTCGTACCCTAACCTGTCCCGTAAACAGTCCCCGTCCCCTAACCCTAACCCTAACCCTAACCCTAACCCTAACACTTACCCGAAGCCTTACACTAACCCATCCCCTAATCCTAACCCGTACGCTAACACGAACCCGTACCCTAACACGTACGCTCACGCTAAACTGTTGTCGTACCCTAACCTGTCCTCTAAACCGTTCCCTTCCCCTAACCCTAACCCTAACCCTAACACTTACCCGAAGCCTTACCCTAACCCGTCCCCTAATCCTAAACCGTACGCTAACACTAAACCGTACCCTAACACGTACGCTCACCCTAAACCGTTGTCGTACTCTAACCTGTCCCCTAAACCGTCCCCGTCCCCTAACTTTAACCCTAACCCTAACCCTTACCCGAAGCCTTACCGCAACCCGTCCCCTAAACCTAACCCGTACGCTAACACTAAAGCGTACCCTAACACATACGCACACCCTAAACTGTTGTCGTACACTAACCTGTCCCCAAACCGTCCCCGTCTCCTAACCCTAACCCTAACCCTAACCCTAACCCTTACCAGAAGCCTTACCGTAACCCGTCCTCTAATCCTAACCCGTACGCTAACACTAACCCGTACCCTAACACGTACGATCACCCTAAACCGTTGTCGTACCCTAACCTGTCATCTAAAACGTCCCCGTCCCCGTCCCCTAACCCTAACCCTAACACTTACCCGAAGCCTTACACTAACCTGTACCCTAAACCTAACCCGTACGCTAACACTAACCCGTACCCTAACACGTACGCTCACTCTAAACCATTGTCGTACCCTAACCTGTACCCTAAACCATCCCTGTCCCCTATCCCTAACCCTAACCCTAGCCCTAACCCTTACCCGAAGCCTTACACTAACCCATCCCCTAATCCTAACCCGTACGCTAACCCTAACCCGTACCCTAACACGTACGCTCAACCTAAACCGTTGTCGTACCCTAACCTGTCCCCTAAACCGTCCCCGTCCCCTAACACTATCCCTAACCCTAATCCTAACACTTACCCGAAGCCTTACACTAACCCGTCCCCTAATCCTAACCCGTACGCTAACACTAACCCGTACCCTAACACGTACGCACACCTTAAACCGTTGTCGTACCCTAACCTGTCCCCTAAACCGTCAACGTCCCCAAACCCTAACCCTAACCCTAACACGAACCCTTACCCGAAGCCTTAACCTAATCCGTCCCCTAATCCTAACCCGTACGGTAACACTAACCCGTACCCTAACATGTACGCTCACCCTAAACGGTTGTCGTACCCTAACCTGTCCCCTAAACCGTCACCGTCCCCTAACCCTAACCCTAAACCTAACCCTAACCCGAACCCTTACCCGAAGCCTTACCCTAACCCGTCCACAATCCTAACCCGTACGCTAACACTAACCCATACCCTAACACGTACGCTCACCCTAAACCGTTGTCGTACACTAACCTGTCCCCTAAACCGTCGCCGTCCCCTAACCCTAACCATAACCCTAACCCTAACCCTAACCCTTACCCGAAGCCTTATCCTAACCCGTTCCCTAATCCTAACCCGTACGCTAACAGTAACCAGTACCCTAACACGTACACTCACCCTAAACCGTTGTCGTACCCTAACCTGTCCCCTAAATGGTCACCGTCCCCTAGCCCTAACCTTGACCCTAACCCTAAGCCGAACACTTACCCGAAGCCTTACCCTAACCCGTCCCCTAATCCTTACCCGAACGCTAACACTAATCCATACCCTAACACGTACGCTCACCCAAAACCGTTGTCGTGCCCTAACCTGTCCCCTAAACTGTCCCCGTCCCCTAACCCTAACCCTAACCCTAACCCTAACCCTTACCCGAAGCATTACCCTAACCCGTCCCCTAATCCTAACCCATATGCTAACTCTAACCCATACCCTAACACGTACGCTCACCCTAAACCGTTGACGTACCCTATCCTGTCCCCTAAACCGTCCCCGTTCCCTAACACTAACCCTAACCCTAACCCTAACCCTTACCCGAAGCCTTACCCTAACCCGTTCCCTATTCCTAAACCGTACGCTAACACTAACCCATAGCCTAACACGTACGCTCACCATAAACCGTTGTCGTACCCTAACCTGTCCCCTAAACAGTCCCCATCCCCTAACCCTAACCCTAACCCTAACACTAACCCTTACATGAAGCCTTACCCTAACCCGTCCCCTAATCCTAACCCGTACGCTAACACTAAACCGTATCCTAACACATACACACACCCTAATCCGTTGTTGTACACTAACCTGTCCCCTAAACCGTCCCCGTCTCCTAACCCTAACCCTAAGACTAACCCTAACCCTAAAACTTACCCGAAGCCTTACCCTAACACGTCCTCTAATCCTATCCCGTACGCTAACACTAAACCGTACCCTAACACGTACGCTCAACGTAAACCGTTGTCGTACCCTAACCTGTCCCCTAAACCGTCCCCGTCCCTTAACCCTATCCCTAACCCTAATCCTAACCCTGACCCGAAGCCTTACCCTAACCCGTCCCCTAATCCTAACCCGTACGCTAACACTAACCCATACCCTAACACGTACGCTCACCCTAAACCGTTGTTGTACCCTAACCTGTCCCCTAAATCGTCACCGTCCCCTCACCCTATCCCTAACCCTAACCCTAACCCTACCCGAACCCTTACCCGAAGCCTTACCCTAACCCATCCCCTAATCCTAACCCGTATGCTAACACTACCCCATAGCCTAACACGTACGCTCACCATAAACCGTTGTCGTACCATAACCTGTCCCCTAAACGGTCCCCGTCCTCTAACCCTAACCCTAACCCTAACCCTATCCCTTACCCGAAGCCTTAACCTAACCCGTCCCCTAATCCTAAACTGTACGCTAACACTAAACCGTACCCTAACACATACGCACACCCTAAACCATAGTCGTACACTAACCTGTCCCCTAAACCGTCCCCGTCTCCTAACCCTAACCCTAACCCTAACCCTAACCCTAACCCTTACCCGAAGACTTACCCTAACACGTCCTCTAATCCTAACCCGTACGCTAACACTAACCCGTACCCTAACACGTACGCTCACCCTAAACCGTTGTCGTACTCTAACTTGTCCGCTAAACCGTCCCCGTCCCCTAACCCTAACCCTAACCCTAACCCTAAACCTTACCCGAAGCCTTACCCTAACCCGTCCCCTAAACCTAACCCTTACGATAACACTAAACCGTACCATAACACGTACGCTCACCCTAAACCGTTGTCATACACTGACCTGTCCCCTAAACTGTCCCCGTCCCCGTCCCCTAACCCTAACCCTAACACTAACCCTAACCCTTACCCGAAACCTTACCCTAACCCGTCCCCTAATCCTAAACTGTACACTAACACTAACCTGTACCCTAACACGTACACTCACCCTAAACCGTTGTCGTACCCTAACCTGTCCCCTAAACCGTCCCCGTCCCCTAACCCTAACCCTAACCCTAACCGTAACCCTATCCCTTACTCGAAGCCTTACCCTAACCCGTCCCCTAATCCTAACCCGTACGCTAACACTAAACCATACCCTAACACATACGCACACCCTAAACCGTAGTCGTACACTAACCTGTCCCCTAAACCGTCCCCGTCTCCTAACCCTAACCCTAACCCTAACCCTAACCCTAACCCTTACCCGAAGCCTTACCCTAACACGTCCTCTAATCCTAACCCATACGCTAACACTAACCCGTACCCTAACACGTACGCTCACCCTAAACCGTTGTCGTACTATAACCTGTCCCCTAAAACGTCCCCGTCCCCTAACCCTAACCCTAACCCTAACCCTAACCCTTACCCGAAGCCTTACTCTAACCCGTCCCCTAATCCTAACCCGTACGCTAACTCTAACCCGTACCCTAACACATAGGCTCACGCTAAACCGTTGTTGTACACTAACCTGTCCCCTAAACCGTCCCCGTCTCCTAACCCTAACCATAAACCTAACCCTAACCCTAACCCTGACCCGAAGCCTTACCCTAACCTGTCCCCTAATCCTAAACCGTACGCTAACACTAACCCGTACCCTAACACGTACGCTCAACCTAAACCGTTGTCGTACCCTAACCTGTCCCCTAAACCTTCACCGTCCCCTCACCCTAACCCTAACCCTAACCCTAACCCTAACCCGAACCCTTACCCGAAGCCTTACCCTAAACCGTGCCCTAAACCTAACCCGTACGCTAACACTAACCCGTACCCTGACACGTACGCTCACCCTAAAACTTTGTCGTACCCTAACCTGTCCCCTAAACCGTTCCCGTCCCCTAACCCTAACAATAACCCTAACCCTAACACTTACCCGAAGCCTTACCCTAACCCGTCCCCTAATCCTAACCCGTACGCTAACACTAACCCGTACCCTAACACGTACGCTCACCATAAACCGTTGTCGTACGCTAACCTGTCCCTTAAACCGTCCCCATCCCCTAACCCTAACCCTAACCCTAACCCTAACCCTAACCCTTACCCGAAGCCTTACCCTAACCCGTCCCCTAATCCTAACCCGTATGCTAACTCTAACCCGTACCCTAACACGTACGCTCACCCTAAACCGTTGTCATATCCTAACCTGTCCCCTAAACCGTCCCCGTTCCCTAACCCTAACCCTAACCCTAACCTTAACCCTAACCCTTATCCGAAGCCTTACCCTAAACCGTGCCCTAATCCTAACTCGTACGCTAACACTAACACGTACCCTAACACGTACGCTCACCCTAAACCGTTGCCGTGCTCTAACCTGTCCCCTAAACCGTCCCCGTCCCCTAACCCTAAACCTAACCCTAACCCTTACCCGAAGCCTTCCCCTAACCCGTCCCCTAATCCTAACCCTTACGATAACATTAACCCATACCCTAACACATACGCTCACCCTAAACCATTTTCGTACCCTAACCTGTCCCCTAAACCGTCCCCGTCCCCTAACCCTAACCCTAACCCTAACGCTAACCCTTACCCGAAGCCTTACGCTAACCCGTCCCCTAATCCTAACCCGTACGCTAACACTAACCCGTAACCTAACACGTACGCTCACCCTGAACCGTTGTTATACACTGACCTGTCCCCTAAACCACCCCCGTCCCCGTCCCCTAACCCTAACCCTAACCCTAACCCTAACCCTTACCCGAAGCCTTACCCTAACCCGTCCCCTAATCCTAACCCGTCAACTAACACTAACCCGTACCCTAACACGTACGCTCACCCTAAACCGTTGTCGTACCCTAACCTGTCCCCTAAACCGTCCCCGTCCCCTAACCCTAACCCTAACCCTAACCCTAACCCTTTCCCGAAGCCTTACCCTAACCCATCCCCTAATCCTAACCCGTACTCTAACACTAACCCGTAGCCTAACACGTACGCTCATCATAAACCGTTGTCGTACCATAACCTGTCCCCTAAACCGTCCCCGTCCCCTAACCCTAACCCTAAACCTAACCCTAACCCTAACCCTTACCCGAAGCCTTACCCTAACACGTCCCCTATTCCTAACCCGTACGCTAACCCTAAACCATACCCTAACACATACGCACACCCTAAACCTTTGTCGTACCCTAACCTGTCCCCTAAACCGTCCCCGTCCCCTAACCCTAACCCTAACCCTAACCCTTACCCGAAGCCTTACCCTAACCCGTCCCGTAATCCTAACCCGTACGCTAACACTAACCCGTACCCTAACACGTACGCTCACACTAAACCGTTGTCGTACACTAACCTGTCCCCTAAACCGTCTCCGTCCCCTAACCCTAACCCTAACCCGAACCCTAACCCTAACCCGAACCCTTACCCAAAGTCTTACCCTAAACCGTCCCCTAATCCTAAACCTCATGCTAACTCTAACCCGTACCCTAACACGTACGCTCACCCTAAACCGTTGTCATACACTAACCTTTCCCCTAAACCGTCCCGGTTCCCTAACCCTAACCCTAACCCTAACCCTAACCCTTACCCGAAGCCTTACCCTAACCCGTCCCCTAATCCTAACCCGTACGCTAACACTAACCCGTACCCTAACATGTACGCTCACCCTAAATCATTGTCGTACCCTAACCTGTCCCCTACACCGTCCCCGTCCCCTACCCCTATCCCTAACCCTAACCCTAACCCTAACCCTTACCCGAAGCCTTACCCTAACCCGTCCCCTAATCCTAACCCATACGATAACACTAACCCGTACCCTAACACGTACGCTCACCCTAAACCGTTGTTGTACACTAACCTGTCCCCTAAACCGTCCCCGTCCCCTAACCCTAACCCTAACCCTAACCCTAAACCTTACCCAAAGCCTTACCCTAACCTATCCCCTAATCCTAACCCGTACGCTAACACTAACCCATACCCTAACACGTACGCTCACCCTAAACCGTTGTCGTACACTAACCTGTCCCCTAAACCGTCACCGTCCCCGTCCCCTAACCCTAACCCTAACCCTAACCCTAACCCTTACCCGAAGCCTTACCCTAACCCGTCCCCTAATCCTAACCCGTTGGCTAACACTAACCCGTACCCTAACACGTATGCTCACCTTAAACCGTTGTCGTACCCTAACCTGTCCCCTAAACCGTCCCCGTCCCCTAACCCTAACCCTAACCCTAACCCTAACCCTAACACTTACCCGAAGCCTTACACTAACCCGTCCCCTAATCCTAACCCGTACGCTAACACGAACCCGTACCCTAACACGTACGCTCACCCTAAACCGTTGTCGTACCCTAACCTATCCCCTAAACCGTCCCCGTCCCCTAACCCTAACCCTAACCCTAACACTTACCCTTAGCCTTACACTAACCCGTCCCCTAATCCTAAACCGTACGCTAACACTAAACCGTACCCTAACACGTAGGCTCACCCTAAACCGTTGTCGTACACTAACCTGTCCCCTAAACCGTCCCCGTCCCCTAACCCTAACCCTAACCCTAACCCTAACCCTTACCCAAAGCCTTACCGTAACCCGTCCCATAATCCTAACCCGTACGCTAACACTAAAGCGTACCCTAACACATACACACACCCTAAACCGTTGTCGTACACTAACCTGTCCCCTAAACCGTCCCCGTCTCCTAAACCTAACCCTAACCCTAACCCTAACCCTTACCCGAAGCCTTACCCTAACCCGTCCTCTAATCCTAACCCGTACGCTAACACTAACCCGTACCCTAACACGTACGCTCACCCTAAACCGTTGTCGTACCCTAACCTGTCCCCTGAAACGTCCCCGTCCCCTAACCCTAACCCTAACCCTAACCCTATCCCTTACTCGAAGCCTTACCCTAACCCGTCCCCTAATCCTAACCCGTACGCTAACACTAAACCATACCCTAACACATACGCACACCCTAAACCGTAGTCGTACACTAACCTGTCCCCTAAACCGTCCCCGTCTCCTAACCCTAACCCTAACCCTAACCCTAACCCTAACCCTTACCCGAAGCCTTACCCTAACACGTCCTCTAATCCTAACCCATACGCTAACACTAACCTGTACCCTAACACGTACGCTCACCCTAAACCGTTGTCGTACTATAACCTGTCCCCTAAAACGTCCCCGTCCCCTAACCCTAACCCTAACCCTAACCCTAACCCTTACCCGAAGCCTTATTCTAACCCGTCCCCTAATCCTAACCCGTACGCTAACTCTAACCCGTACCCTAACACGTAGGCTCACGCTAAACCGTTGTTGTACACTAACCTGTCCCTTAAACCGTCCCCGTCTCCTAACCCTAACCATAACCCTAACCCTAACCCTAACCCTGACCCGAAGCCTTACCCTAACCTGTCCCCTAATCCTAAACCGTACGCTAACACTAACCCGTACCCTAACAGGTACGCTCACCCTAAACCGTTGTCGTACCCTAAACTGTCCCCTAAACCTTCACCGTCCCCTCACCCTAACCCTAACCCTAACCCTAACCCTAACCCGAACCCTTACCCGAAGCCTTACCCTAAACCGTGCCCTAAACCTAACCCGTACGCTAACACTAACCCGTACCCTAACACGTACGCTCACCCTAAACCGTTGTCGTACCCGAACCTGTACCCTAAAACGTCCCCGTCCCCTAACCCTAACCCTAACCCTAACCCAAACCCTAACCCTTACCCGAAGCCTTACCCTAACCCTTCCCCTAATCCTAACCCATACGATAACAATAACCTGTACCCTAACACGTACGCTCACCCTAAACCGTTGTCATACACTAACCTGTCCCCTAAACCGTCCCCGTCCCCTAACCCTAACCCTAACCCTAGCCCTAACACTTACCCGAAGCCTTACCCTAACCCATCCCCTAATCCTAACCCGTACGCTAACACTAACCCGTACCCTAACACGTACGCTCACCCTAAACCGTTGTCGTACACTAACCTGTCCCCTAAACTGTCCCCGTACCCGTCCCCGTCCCCTAACTCTAACCCTAATCCTAACTCTTACCCGAAGCCTTACCCTAACCCGTCCCCTAATCCTAACCCGTACGCTAACACTAACCCGCACCGTAACACGTACGCTCAACCTAAACCTTTGTCGTACCCTAACCTGTCCCCTAAACCGTCCCCGTCCCCTAACCCTAAACCTAAACCTAACCCTTACCCAAAGCCTTACCCTAACACGTCCTCTAATCCTAACCCGTAGGCTAACACTAACCCGTACCCTAACACGTACGCTCAACGTAAACCGTTGTCGTACCCTAACCTGTCCCCTAAACCGTCCCCGACCCCTAAACCTATCCCTAACCCTATCCCTAACCCTGACCCGAAGCCTTAATCTAACCCGTCCCCTAATCCTAACCCGTACGCTAACACTAACCCGTACCCTAACACGTACGCTCACCCTAAACCGTTGTCGTACCCTAACCTGTCCCTTAAACCGTCCCCGTCCCCTAACCCTAACCCTAACCATAACCCTAACCCTTACCCGAAGCCTTACCCTAACCCGTCCCCTAATACTAACCCGTATGCTAACTCTAACCCGAACCCTAACACGTACGCTCACCCTAAACCGTTGTCGTACCCTAACCTGTCCCCTAAACCGTCCCCGTTCCCTAACCCTAACCCTAACCCTAACCCTAACCCTAACCCTTACCCGAAGCCTTACCCTAACCCGTCCCCTAATCCTAAACCGTACACTAACACTAAACCGTACCCTAACACGTACACTCACCCTAAACCGTTGTCGTACCCTAACCTGTCCCCTAAACCGTCCCCGTCCCCTAACCCTAACCCTTACCCGAAGCCTTACCCTAACCCGTCCCCTAATCCTAACCCGTACGCTAACACTAACCCGTACCCTAACACGTACGCTCACCCTAAACCGTTGTCGTACACTAACTTGTCCCCTAAACCGTCTCCGTCCCCGTCCCCTAACCCTAACCCTAACCCTAAACCTAACCCTTATCCGAAGCCTTACCCTAACCCGTCCCCTAATACTAACCCGTTGGCTAACACTAACCCATACCCTAACACGTATGCTCGCCTTAAAACGTTGTCGTACCCTAACCTGTACCGTAAACCGTCCCCGTCCCCTAACCCTAACCCTAACCCTAACACTAACCCTAACACTTACCCGAAGCCTTACACTAACCCATCCCCTAATCCTAACCCGTACGCTAACACGAACCCGTACCCTAACACGTACGCTCACACTAAACCATTGTCGTACCCTAACCTGTCCCCTAAACCGTTCCCGTCCCCTAACCCTAACCCTAACCCTAAAACTTACCCGAAGCCTTACACTAACACGTCCCCTAATCCTAAACCGTACGCTAACACTAAACCGTACCCTAACACGTACGCTCACCCTAAACCGTTGTCGTACTCTAACCTGTCCCCTAAACCGTCCCCATCCCCTAACCCTAACCCTAACCCTAACACTTACAAGAAGCCTTACCGTAACCCGTCCCCTAATCCTAACCCATACGCTAACACTAAAGAGTACCCTAACACATACGCACACCCTAAACTGTTGTCGTACACTAACCTGTCCCCTAAACCGTCCCCGTCTCCTAACCCTAACCCTAACCCTAACCCTAACCCTAACCCTTACCAGAATCCTTACCGTAACCCGTCCTCTAATCCTAACGCGTACGCTAACACTAACCCGTACCCTAACACGTACGCTCACCCTAAACCGTTGTCGTACGCTAACCTGTCCCCTAAAACGCCCCCGTCCCCTAACCCTAACCCTAACCCTTACCCGAAGCCTTACACTAACCTGTACCCTAAACCTAACCCGTACGCTAACACTAACCCATACCCTAACACGTACGCTCACTCTAAACCATTGTCGTACCCTAACCTGTACCCTAAACCATCCCCGTCCCCTATCCCTAACCCTAACCCTAAACCTAACCCTTACCCGAAGCCTAACACTAACCCATCCCCTAATCCTAACCCGTACGCTAACCCTAACCCGTACCCTATCACGTACGCTCACTCTAAACCATTGTCATACCCTAACCTGTACCCTAAACCATCCCCTTCCCCTTTCCCTAACCCTAACCCTAGCCCTAACCCTTACCCGAAGCCTTACCCTAACCCGTCCCCTAATCCTAACCCGTACGCTAACACTAACACGTACCCTAACAAGTACGCTCACCTTAAACCGTTGTCGTAACCTAACCTGTCCCCTAAACCGTCAACGTCCCCGAACCCTAACCCTAACCCTAACCCTAACACTTATCCGAAGCCTTACACTAACCCATCCCCTAATCCTAACCCGTACGCTAACCCTAATCCTTACCCTAACACGTACGCTCACCCTAAACCGTTGTCGTACCCTAAACTGTCCCCTAAACCGTCCAAGTCCCCTAACCCTAACCCTAACCCTAACCCTAACCCTTACCCGAAGCCTTACCCTAACCCGTCCCCTAATCCTAAACCGTACGCTAACACTAACCCGTACCCTAACACGTACGCTCACCCTAAACAGTTGTTGTACACTAACCTGTCCCCTAAACCGTCCCCATCCCCGTCCCCTAACCCTAACCCTAACCCTAACACTTACCCGAAGCCTTACCCTTACCCGTCCCCTAATACTAACACGTACGCTAACACTAACACGTACCCTAACACGTACGCTCACCCTAAACCGTTGTCGTACCCTAACCTGTCCCCTAAACCGTCCCCGTCCCCTAACCCTAACCCTAAACCTAACCCTTACCCGAAGCCTTACCCTAACCCGTCCCCTAATCCTAACCCGTACGCTAACACTAACCCGTAGCCTAACACGTACGCTCACCATAAACCGTTCTCGTACTCTAACCTGTCCCCTAAACCGTCCCTGTCCCCTAACACTAACACTAACCCTAACCATAACCCTAACCCTTACCCGAAGCCTTACCCTAACCCGTCCCCTAATCCTAACCCGTACGCTAACACTAAACCGTAACCTAACACGTACGCTCACCCTAAACCGTTGTCGTACCCTAACCTGTCCCCTAAACCGTCCCCGTCCCCTAACCCTAACCCTAACCCTAACCCTTACCCGAAGCCTTATCCTAACCCGTTCCCTAATCCTAACCCGTACGCTAACAGTAACCCATACCCTAACACGTACACTCACCCTAAACCGTTGTCGTACCCTAACCTGTCCCCTAAACCGTCAGCGTCCCCTAGCCCTAACCCTGACCCTAACCCTAACCCGAACCCTTACCTGAAGCCTTGCCCTAACCCGTCCCCTAATCCTTACCCGAACGCTAACACTAATCCATACCCTAACACGTACGCTCACCCAAAACCGTTGTCGTGCCCTTACCTGTCCCCTAAACCGTCCCCGTCCCCTAACCCTAACCCTAACCCTAACCCTTACCCGAAGCATTACCCTAACCCGTCCCCTAATCCTAACCCGTATGCTAACTCTAACCCATACCCTAACACGTACGCTCACCCTAAACCGTTGACGTACCCTAACCTGTCCCCTAAACCGTCCCCGTTCCCTAACCCTAACCCTAACCCTAACCCTAAACCTAACCCTTACCCGAAGCCTTACCCTAACCCGTCCCCTAATCCTAACCCGTACGCTAACACTAACCCGTACACTAACACGTACGCTCACACTAAACCGTTGTCGTACCGTAACCTGTCCCCTAAACCGGCCCCGTCACCTAACCCTAACCCTAACCCTAACCCTTAAACGAAGCCTTACCCTAACCCCTCCCCTAATCCTAACCCGTACGATAACACTAACCCGTACCCTAACACGTACGCTCACCCTAAACCGTTGTCGTACCCTAACCTGTCCCCTAAAACGTCCCCGTCCCCTAACCCTAACCCTAAACCTAACCCTAACCCTAAACCTTACCCGAAGCCTTACCCTAACCCGTCCCCTAATCCGAAACCGTACGCTAACACTAACCCATACCCTAACACGTACACTCACCCTAAACCGTTGTCGTACCCTAACCTGTCCCCTAAACCGTCCCCGTCCCCTAACTCTAACCCTAACCCTAACCCTTACCCGAAGCCTTACCCTAACCCGTCCCCTAATCCTAACCCGTACGCTAACACTAAACCGTACCCTAACACTTACGCTCACCCTAAACCATTGTCGTACACTAACCTGTCCCCTAAACCGTCCCCGTCCCCTAACCCTAACCCTAACCCTAACCCTAACCCTAACCCTTACCCGAAGCCTTACCGTAACCCGTCCCCTAATCCTAATCCGTACGCTAACACTAAACTGTATCCTAACACATACGCACACACTAAACCGTTGTCGTACACTAACCTGTCCCCTTAACCGTCCCCGTCTCCTAACCCTAACCCTAACCCTAACCCTAATCCCAACCCTTACCCGAAGCCTTACCCTAACCCGTCCTCTAATCCTAACCCGTACGCTAACACTAACACGTACCCTAACACGTACGCTCACCCTAAACCGTTGTCGTACCCTAACCTGTCCCCTAAACCGTCCCCGTTCCCTAACCCTAACCCTAACCCTAACCCTAACCCTAACCCTTACCCGAAGCCTTACCCTAACCCGTCCCATAAGCCTAACCCGTACGCTAACACTAACCCATACCCTAACACGTACGCTCACTCTAAACAGTTGTCGTACACTAACCTGTCCCCTAAACCATCCCCGTCCCCGTCCCCTAACCCTAACCCTAACTCGAACCCTTACCCGAAGCCTTACGCTAACCCGTCCCCTAATCCTAAACCGTACGCTAACACTAACCCGTACCCTAACACGGACGCTCACCCTAAACCGTTGTCGTACCCTAACCTGTCCCCTAAACCGTCCCCGTCCCCTAACCCTAACCCTAACCCTAACCCTTACCCGAAGCCTTACACTAAACCATCCCCTAATCCTAACCCGTACGCTTACCCTAACCCGTACCCTAACACGTACGCTCACCCTCAACCATTGTCGTACCCTAACCTGTACCCTAAACCATCCCTGCCCCTATCCCTAACCCTAACCCTAACCCTAACCCTTACCCGAAGCCTTACACTAACCCGTCCCCTAATCCTAACCGGTACGCTAACACTAACACGTACCCTAACACGTACGCTCACCCTAAAACCTTGTCGTACCCTAACCTGTCCCCTAAACCGTCCCCGTCACCTAACCCTAACCCTAACCCTAACCCTTACCTGAAGCCTTACCCAACCCGTCCCATACGCCTAACCAGTACGCTAACACTAACCCATACCCTAACACGTACGCTCACCCTAAACCGTTATCATACACTAACCTGCCCCCTAAACCGTCCCCGTCCCCTAACCCTAACCCTAACCTTAACCCTAACACTTACCCGAAGCATTACCCTAACCTGTCCCCTAATCCTAACCCGTACGCTAACCATAACCAGTACCCTAACACGTACGCTCACCCTAAACCGTTGCCGTACCCTAACCTGTCCCCTAAACCGTCCCCGTCCCCTAACCCTAACCCTAACCCTAACCCTAACCCTTACCCGAAGCCTTACCCTAACCCGTCCCCTAATCCTAACACGTACGCTAACACTAACCCGTAGCCTAACTCGTACGCTCACCATAAACCGTTGTCGTACTCTAACCTGTCCCCTAAACCGTCCCCGTCCCCTAACACTAACCCTAACCCTATCCCTAACCCTAACCCTTACCCGAAGCCTTACCCTAACACGTCCCCTAATCCTAACTCGTACGCTAACACTAAACCGTACCCTAACACGTACGGTCACCCTAAACCACTGTTGTACCCTAACCTGTCCCCTAAATCGTCCCCGTCCCCTAACCCTAACCCTAACCCTAACACTAACCCTTACCCGAAGCCTTATCCTAACCCGTCCCCTAATCCTAAACCGTACGCTAACAGTAACCCGTACCCTAACACGTACGCTCATCCTAAACCGTTGTCGTACGCTAACCTTTCCCCTAAACCGTCACCGTCCACTAACCCTAACCCTAACCCTAACCCTAACCCGAACCCTTACCCGAAGCCTTACCCTAACCCGTCCCCTAATCCTTACCCGAACGCTAACACAAATCCATACCCTAACACGTACCATCACCCAAAACCGTTGCCATGCCCTAACCTGTCCCCTAAACCTTCCCCGTCCCCTAACCCTAATCCTAACCCTAACCCTAACCCTTACCCGAAGCATTACCCTAACCCGTCCCATAATCCTACCCCGTATGCTAACTCTAACCCGTACCCTAACACGTACGCTCACGCTAAACCGACGTCGTACCCTAACCTGTCCCCTAAACCGTCCCCGTTCCCTAACCCTAACCCTAACCCTAACCCTTACCCGAATCCTTACCCTAACCCGTCCCCTAATCCTAACCCGTACGCTAACACTAACCCGTACCCTAACACGTACGCTCACCCTAAAACATTGTCGTACCCTAACCTGTACCCTAAACCATCCCCGTCCCCTATCCCTAACCTTAACCCTAACCCTAACCCTAACGCTTACCTGAAGCCTTACCCTAACCCGTCCCATAAGCCTGACCCGTACGCTAACACTAACCCATACCCTAACACGTACGCTCATCCTAAACTGTTGTCGTACTCTAACCTGTCCCCTAAACCGTACCCGTCCCCGTCCCCTAACCCTAACCCTAACCCGAACCCTTACCCGAAGCCTTAACCTAACCCATCCCCTAATCCTTACCCGTACGCTAACACTAACCCATACCCTAACACGGACGCTCACCCTAAACTGTTTTCGTACCCTAACCTGTCCCCTAAACCGTCCCCGTCCCCTAACCCTAACCCTAAACCTAACCCTAACCCTAACCCTTACCCGAAGCCTTACACTTATCCATCCCCTAATCCTAACCCGTACACTAACCCTAACACGTACCCTAACACGTACGCTCACCCTAAACAATTGTCGTACCCTAACCTGTACCCTAAACCATCCCCGCCCCTATCCCTAACCCTAACCCTAACCCTAACACTTACCCGAAGCCTTACCCTAACCCGTCCCCTAATCCTAACCGGTACGCTAACACTAACACGTACCCTAACACGTACGCTCACCCTAAAACGTTGTCGTACCATAACCTGTCCCCTAAACCATCCCCGTCCCCTCACCCTAACCCTAACCGTAATCCTTACCTGAAGCCTTACGCTAACTCGTCCCGTAATACTAACACATACGGTAACACTAACTCGTACACTAACACGTACGCTCACCCTAAACCGTTCTCGTACGCTAACCTGTCCCCTAAACCGTCCCCGTCCCCTATCCCTAAACCTCAACCTAACCCTTACCCGAAGCCTTACCCTAACCCGTCCCCTAATCCTAACACGTACGCTAACACTAACCCGTAGCCTAACACGTACGCTCACCATAAACCGTTGTCGTACTCTAACCTGTCCCCTAAACCGTCCCCGTACCCTAACACTAACCCTAACCCTAACCCTAAACCTAACACTTACCCGAAGCCTTACCCTAACCCGTCCCTAATCCTAAGCCGTGCGTTAACACTAAACCATACCCTAACACGTACGCTGACTCTAAACCGTTGTCGTACCGTAACCTGTCTCTTAAACCGTCCCCGTCCCCTAACCCTCACCCTAACCCTAACCCTTACCCGAAGCCTTATCCTAACCCGTCCCCTAATCCTAACCCGTACGCTAACAGTAACCCGTAGCCTAACACGTACGCTCACCCTAAACCGTTGTCGTACCCTAACCTGCCCCTAAACCGTCACCGTCCCCTAACCCTAACCCTAAACCTAACCCTAACCCGAACCTTTACCCGAAGCCTTACCCTAACCCGTCCCCTAATCCTTACCCGAACGCTAACACTAATCCATACCCTAACACATACACTCACCCAAAACCGTTGTCGTGCACTAAACTGTCCCCTAAACCGTCCCCGTCCCCTAACCCTAACCCTAACCCTAACCCTAACCCTAACCCTTACCCGAAGCCTTACCCTAACCCGTCCCCTAATCCTAACCCGTATGCTGACTCTAACCAGTACCCTAACACGTACGCTCACGCTAAACCGATGACGTACCCTAACCTGTCCCCTAAACCGTCCCCGTTCCCTAACCCTAACCCTAACCCTAACCCTAACCCTTACCCGAAGCCTTACCCTAACCCGTCCCCTAATCCTAAACCGTACGCTAACACTAAGCCGTAAACTAACACGTACGCTCACCCTAAACCGTTGTCGTACCCTAACCTGTCCCCTAAAACGTCCCCGTCCCCTAAACCTAACCCTAACCCTAACCCTTACCCGAAGCCTTACCCTAACCCGTCTCCTAAAACTAACACGTATGCTAACACTATCTCGTACCCTAACACGTACGCTCACCCTAAACCGTTGTCGTACCCTAACCTGTCCCCTAAACCGTCCCCGTCCCTAACCCTAACCCTAACCCTAACTCTTACCCTAAGCCTTACCCTAACCCGTCCCCTAATCCTAACCCGTACGCTAACACTAACCCGTAGCCTAACACGTACGCTCACCATAAACCATTGTCGTACCCTAACATGTCCCCTAAACCGTCCCCGTCCCCTAACCCTAACCCTAACCCTAAGCTTAACGCTTACCCGAAACCTTACCCTAACCCGTCCCCTAATCCTAACCCGTACGCTAACACTAAACCGTACCCTAACACATACGCTCACCCTAAACCGTTGTCGTACACTAACCTGTCACCTAAACCGTCCCCGTCCCCTAAACCTAACCCTAACCCTAACCCTTACCCTTACCCGAAGCATTACACTAATCCGTCACCTAATCCTAACCCGTACGCTAAAACTAACCCGTACACTAACACGTACGCTCACCCTAAACCGTTGTCGTACCCTAACCTGTCCCCTAAACCGTACCCGTCCCCTAACCCTAACCCTAACCCTAACCCTAAACCTAAACCTTACCCGAAGCCTTACCCTAACCCGTCCCCTAATCCGAACCCATACGCTAACACTAAACCGTACCCTAACACGTACGCTCACCCTAAACCGTTGTCGTACACTAACCTGTCCACTAAACCGTCCCCGTCCCCGTCCCCTACCCCTAACCCTAACCTTAACCCTAACCCTTACCCGAAGCCTTACACTAACCCGTCCCCTAATCCTAACCCGTACGCTAACAATAACCCGTACCCTAACACGTACGCTCACCCTAAAACGTTGTCGTACCCTAACCTGTCCCCTAAAACGTCCCCGTCCCCTAAACCTAACCCTAACCCTAACCCTAACACTTACCCGAAGCCTTAACCTAACCCGTCCCCTAATCCTAACCTGTACGCTAACACTAATCCGTACCCTAACACGTACGCTCACCCTAAACCGTTGTCGTACCCTAACCTGTCCCCTAAACCGTCCCCGTCCCCTAACCCTTACCCTAAACGTAACCTTACACGAAGCCTTACCCTAACCCATCCCCTAATCCTAACCCGTACGCTAACACTAAACCGTACCCTAACACGTACGCTCACCCTAAACCGTTGTCGTACCCTAACCTCTCCCCTAAACCGTCCCCATCCCCTAACCCTAACCCTAACCCTAACCCTAACCCTAAACCTTACCCAAAGCCTTACCCTAAGCGTCCCCTAATCCTAAACCGTACGCTAACAATAACCCGTACCCTAACACGTACGCTCACCCTAAACCGTTGTCGTACACTAACCTGTCCCCTAAACCGTTCCCGTCCCCGTCCCCTAACCCTAAACCTAACCCTAAACCTAACCCTTACCCGAAGCCTTACCCTAACCCGTCCCCTAATCCTAACCCGTACGCTAACACTAACCCGTACCCTAACATGTACGCTCACCCTAAACCGTTGTCGTACCCTAACCTGTCCCCTAAACCGTCCCCGTCCCCTAACCCTAACCCTAAAACTAACCCTTACCCGAAGCCTTACCCTAACCCATCCCCTAATCCTAACCCGTACGCTAACACTAAACCGTACTCTAACACGTACGCTCACCCTAAACCGTTGTCGTACCCTAACCTGTCCCCTAAACCTTCCCCGTCCCATAACACTAACCCTAACCCTAACCCAAACACTAACCCTTACACGAAGCCTTACCGTAACCCGTCCCCTAATCCTAACCCGTACACTAACAATAACCTGTACCCTAACACGTACGCTCACCCTAAACCGTTGTCGTAGCCTAACCTGTCCCCTAAACCGTCCCCGTCCCCTAACTCTAACCCTAACCCTAACCCTAAGTCTAACACTTACCCGAAGCCTTACCCTAACACGTCCCGTAATCCTAACCCGTACGCTAACACTAAACCATACCCTAACACGTACACTCACCCTAAACAGTTGTCGTACCCTAAACTGTCCCCTAAACCGTCGCCGTCCCCTAACCCTAACCCTAACCCTAACCCTAACCCTAACACTTACCTGAAGCCTTAACCTAACCCGTCCCTTATTCCTAACCCGTATGCTAACATTAACCCGTACCCTAACATGTACGCTCACCACAACCGTTGTCGTACCCTAACCTGTCCCCTAAACCATCCCCGTCTCCTAACCCTAACACTAATCCTAACCCTAACCCTAAACCTTATCCGAAGCCTTACCCTAAACCGTCCCCTAAACCTAACCCGTACGCTAACACTAACCCGTACCCTAATACGTACGCTTACCCTATACCGTTGTCGTACCCGAACCTGTCCCCTAAACCGTCCCCGTCCCCTAACCCTAACCCTAACCCTAAACCTATCACTTACCCGAAGCCTTACACTAACCCGTCCCCTATTCCTAAACCGTACGCTAACACTTACCAGTACCCTAACACGTACGCTCACCCTAAACCGTTGTCGTACCCTAACCTTTCCCCTAAACCGTCCCCGTCCCCTAACCCTAACCCTAAGCCTAACCCTAACCCTTACCCGAAGCCTTACCCTAACCCGTCCCCTAATCCTAACCCGTACGCTAACACTAACCCGTAGCCTAACACGTACGCTCAACCTAAACCGTTGTCGTACACTAACCTCTCCCCTAAACCGTCCCCGTCCCCGTCCCCTAACCCTATCCCTAACCCTAACCCTAACCCTTACCTGAAGCCTTACCCTAACCCGTCCCCTAATCCTAACCCGTACGCTAACACTAACCCGTACCCTAACACGTAGGCTCACCCTAAACCGTTGCCGTACCCTAACCTGTCCCCTAAACCGTCCCCGTCCGCTAACCCTAACCCTAACCCTAACCCTTACCCGAAGCCTTACCCTAACCCGTCCCCTAATCCTAACCCGTACTCTAACACTAAACCGTACCCTAACACGTACGCTCACCCTAAACCGTTGTCGTACACTAACCTGTCCCCTAAACCGTCCCCGTCCCCTAACCCTAACCCTAACCCTAACCCTAAGCCTAACCCTTACCCGAAGCCTTACCGTAACCCGTCCACTAATCCTAACCCGTACGCTAACACTAAACCGTACCCTAACACATACGCACACCCTAAACCGTTGTCGTACACTAACCTGTCCCCTAAACCGTCCCCGTCTCCTAACTCTAACCCTAACCCTAACCCTAACCCTGACCCTTACCCGAAGCCATACCCTAACCCGTCCTCTAATCCTAACCCGTACGCTAACACTAACTCGTACGCTAACAAGTACGCTCACCCTAAACCGTTGTCGTACCCTAACCGGTCCCCTAAACCGTCCCCGTCCCCTAACCCTAACCCTAACCCTAACCCTAAACCTTACCCGAAGCCTTACCCTAACCTGCCCCTAATCCTTACCCGTACGCTAACACTAACCCGTAGCCTAACACGTACGCTCACCCTAAAGCGTTGTCATACACTAACCTGTCCCCTAAACCGTCCCCGTCCCCTAACCCAAACCCTAACCCTAACCCTAACCCTAATCCTTACCTGAAGCCTTACCCTAACCCGTCCCGTAATCCTAACCCGTACGTTAATACTAACCTGTACACTAACACGTACGCTCACCCTAAACCGTTTTCGTACCCTAACCTGTCCCCTAAACCGTCCCCGTCCCCGTCCCCTAACCCTAACCCTAACGCTAACGCTAACACTTACCCGAAGCCTTACCCTAAACCGTCCCCTAATCCTAACCCGTACGCTAACAATAACCCGTACCCTAACACGTACGCACACCCTAAAACGTTGTCGTACCCTAACCTGTCCCCTATACCGTCCCCGTTCCCTAACCCTAACCCTAACCCTAACCCTAACCCTAACCCTTACCCGAAGCTTTACCCTAACACGTCCCGTAATCCTAACCCGTACGCTAACACTAACCGGTACCCTAACATGTACACTCACACTAAACCGTTGTCGTACCCGAACCTGGCCCCTAAACCATCCCCGTCCCCTAACCCTAACACTAACCCTAAACCTAACACTTAACCAAAGCCTTACCCTAACCCGTCCCCTAATCCTAAACCGTTCGCTAACACTAAACCGTACCCTAACACGTATGCTCACCCTAAACCGTTGTCGTATCCTAACCCGTCCCCTAAACCGTCCCCGTCACCTAACCCTAACCCTAACCCTAACCCTAACCCTTACCCGAAGTCTTACTCTAACCCGTCCCCTAATCCTAACCCGTACGCTAACCATAACCAGTACCCTAACACGTACGCTCACCCTAAACCCTTGTCATACCCTATTCTGTCCTCTATACCGTCCCCGTTCCCTAACCCTAACCCTAACCCTTACCCGAAGCCTTACCCTAACCCGTCCCCTAAACCTAACCCGTACGCTAACACTAACCCGTAGCCTAACACGTACGCTCACCCTAAACCGTTGTCGTACTCTAACCTGTCCCCTAAACCGTCCCCATCCCCTAACCCTAACCCTAACCCTAACCCTAACACTAAACCTTACCCGAAGCCTTACCCTAACCCGTCCCCTAATCCTAACCCGTATGCTAACTCTAACCCGTACCCTAACATGTACGCTCACCCTAAACCGTTGTCGTACACTAACCTGTCCCCTAAACCGTCCCCGTCCCCGTCCCCTAACCCTAAACCTAACCCTAACCCTAACCCTTACCCGAAGCCTTACACTAACCCATCCCCTAATCCTAACCCGTACGCTAACCCTAACCCGTACCCTAACACGTACGCTCACCCTAAACCATTGTCGTACCCTAACCTGTACCCTAAACCATCCCCGTCCCCTATCCCTAACCCTAACCCTAACCCAAACCCTTAACCGAAGCCTTACCCTAACCCGTCCCCTAATACTAACCGGTACGCTAACACTAACACGTACCCTAACACGTACGCTCACCCTAAAACGTTGTCGTACCATAACCTGTCCCCTAAACCGTCCCCGTCCCCTAACCCTAACCCTAACCCTAACACTAACCCTTACCCGAAGCCTTACACTAACCCGTCCCATAAGCCTAACCCATACGCTAACACTAACCCATACCCTAACACGTACGCTCACCCTAAACCGTTGTCGTACACTAACCTGTCCCCTAAACCGTCCCCGTCCCCTAACCCTAACCCTAAACCTAATCCTAACCCTTACCCGAAGTCTTACTCTAACCCGTCCCCTAATCCTAACTCGTACGCTAACCATAACCAGTACCCTAACACGTACGCTCACCCTAAACACTTGTCGTACCCTATTCTGTCCCCTAAACCGTCCCCGTTCCCTAACCCTAACCCTTACCAGAAGCCTTACACTAACCCGACCCCTAATCCTAACCTGTACGCTAACACTAACCCGTAGCCTAACACGTACGCTCACCCTAAACCGTTGTCGTACCCTAACCTGTCCCCTAAACCGTCCCCGTCCCCTAACCCTAACCCTAACCCTAACCCTAACCCTAACCCGAACCCTTACCCGAAGCCTTACCCTAACCCGTCCCCTAATCCTTACCCGAACGCTAACACTAATCCATACCCTAACATGTACGCTCACCCAAAACCGTTGTCGTGCCCTAACCTGTCCCCTAAACCGTCCCTGTCCCCTAACCCTAACCCTAAACCTAACCCTAACCCTTACCCGAAGCATTACACTAACCCGTCCCCTAATCCTAACGCGTATGCTAACTCTAACCCATACCCTAACACGTTCGCTCACCCTAAACCGTTGTCGTACCCTAACCTGTCCCCTAAACCGTCCCCGTTCCCTAACCCTAACCCTAACCCTAAGCCTAACCGTAACCCTTACCCGAAGCCTTACACTAACCCGTCCCCTAATCCTAACCCGTACGCTAAACCTAACCCGTACACTAACACGTACGCTCACCCTAAACCGTTGTCGTACCCTAAGCTGTCCCCTAAACCGTACCCGTCCCCTAACCCTAACCCTAACCCTAAACCTAAATCTTACCCGAAGCTTTACCCTAACCCGTCCCCTAATCCGAACCCGTACGCTAACACTAACCCGTACCGTAACACGTACGCTCACCCTAAACCGTTGTCTTACACTAACCTGGCCTCTAAACCGTCCCCGTCCCCGTCACCTACCCCTAACCCTAACCCTAACCCTAATCCTTACCCGAAGCCTTACCCTAACCCGTCCCCTAATCCTAACCCGTAGGCTAACTCTATCCCATACCCTAAAACGTATGCTCACCCTAAACCGTTGTCGTACCCTAATCTGTCCCCTAAACCGTCCCCGTCCCCTAACCCTAACCCTAACCCTAACACTTACCCGAAGCCTTACCCTAACCCGTCCCCTAATCCTAACCCGTACGCTAACACTAACCTGTACTCTAACACGTACGCTCACCCTAAACCATTGTCGTACCCTAACCTGTCCCCTAAACCGTCCCCATCCCCTAACCCTAACCCTAACCCTAACCGTTACCCAAATCCTTACCCTAACCCGTCCCCTAATCCTAACCCGTACGCTAACACTAACCCGTACCCTAACACGTACGCTCACCCTAAATATTTTTCGTACCCTAACCTGTCCCCTAAACCGTCCCCGTCCCCTAACCCTAACATTAACCCTAACCCTAACCCTTAACCAAAGCCTTACCCTAACCCGTCCCCTAATCTTAAACCGTACGCTAACACTAACCCGTACCCTAACACGTACGCTCACCCTAAACCGTTGACGTACCCTAACCTCTCCCCTAAACAGTCCCCATCCCCTAACCCTAACCGTAACCATAACCCTAACCCTAACCCTTACCCGAAGCCTTTCCCTAACCCGTCCCCTAATCCTAACCCGTATGCTAACTCTAACCCGTACCCTAACACGTACGCTCATCCTAAACCGTTGTCGTACCCTAACCTGTCCCCTAAAGCGTCCCCGTCACATACCCTAACCCTAACCCTAACCCTAAACCTTACCCGAAGCCTTACCCTAACTCGTCCCCTAATCCTAACCCGTACGCTAACAATAACCGGTACCCTAACACGTACGCTCACCCTAAACCGTTGTCGTACACTAACCTGTCCCCTAAACCGTCCCGGTCCCCGTCCCCTAACCCTAAACCTAACCCTAACCCTAACCCTTACCCGAAGCCTTACCCTAACCCATCCCCTAATCCTAACCCGTACGCTAACACTAAACCGTACTCTAACACGTATGCTCACCCTAAACCGTTGTCGTATCCTAACCTGTCCCCTAAATCTTCCCCGTCCCCTAACACTATCCCTAACCCTAACCCTAACCCTAACCCTTACCCGAAGCCTTACCGTAACCCGTCCCCTAATCCTAAACCGTACACTAACAATAACCTTTCCCATAACACGTACGCTCATCCTAAACCGTTGTCGTATCCTAACCTGTCCCCTAAACCGTCCCCGTCCCCTAACACTAACCCTAACCCTAACCCTAACCCTTACCCGAAGCCTTACCCTAACCCGTCCCGTAATCCTAACCCGTACGCTAACACTAACCCGTACCCTAACACGTACACTCACCCTAAACAGTTTTCGTACCCTAACCTGTCCCCTAAACCGTCGCCGTCCCCTAACCCTAACCCTAACCCTAAACCTAACCCTAACCCTTACCTGAAGCCTTAACCTAACCCGTCCCTTAATCCTAACCCGTACGCTAACACTAACCCGTTCCCTAACACGTACGCTCACCACAACCGTTGTCGTACCCTAACCTGTCCCCTAAACCATCCCCGTCCCCTAACCCTAACCCTAATCCTAACCCTAACCCTAAACCTTATACGAAGCCTTACCCTAACCCGTCCCGTAATCCTAACCCGTACGCTAACACTAACCCGTACCCTAACACGTACGCTCACCCTGAACCGTTGTCGTACACTAACCTGTCCTCTAAACCGTTCCCGGTCCCGTCCCCGTCCCCAAAACCTAACCTTAACCGTAACCCTTACCCGAAGCCTTACCCTAACCCGTCCCCTAATCCTAACCCGTAGGCTAACACTAACCGATACCCTAACACGTATGCTCACCCTAAACCGTTGTCGTACCCTAACCTGTCCCCTAAACCGTCCCCGTCCCCTAACCTTAACCCTAACCCTAACCCTAACCCTTACCCGAAGCCTTACCTTAACCCGTCCCCTAATCCTAACCCGTACGCTAACACTAACCTGTACTCTAACATGTACGCTCACCCTAAACCGTTGTTGTACCCTAAACTGTCCCCTAAACCGTCCCCGTCCCCTAACCCTAACCCTACCCCTAACCCTTACCCGAAGCCTTACCCTAACCATTCCCCTAATCCTAACCCGTACGCTAACACTAACCCGTACCCTAACACGTATGCACATGCTAAACATTTGTCGTACCCTAACCTGTCCCCTAAACCGTCCCCGTCCCCTAACCCTAACACTAACCCTAAACCTAACCCTTAACCAAAGCCTTACCCTAACCCGTCCCCTAATCCTAAACCATACACTAACACTAACCAGTACCCTAACACGTACGCTCACCCTAAACCGTTGACGTACCCTAAACTCTCCCCTAAACCGTCCCCATCCCCTAACCCTAACCCTAACCCTAACCCTAAACCTTACCCGAAGCCTTACCCTAACTCGTCCCCTAAACCTAACCCGTACGCTAAGAATAACCGGTACCCTAACACGTACGCTCACCCTAAACCTTTGTCGTACACTAACCTGTCCCCTAAACCGTCCCGGTCCCCGTCCCCTAACCCTAAACCTAACCCTAACCCTAACCCTTACCCGAAGCCTTACCCTAACACGTCCGCTAATCCTAACCCGAAGGCTAACACTAACCCGTACCCTAACACGTATGCTCACCCTAAACCGCTGTCGTACCCTAACCTGTCCCCTAATCCGTCCCCGTCCCCTAACCCTAACCCTAACCCTAAACCTAACACTTAACCGAAGCCTTACCCTAACCCGTCCCCTAATCCTAACCCGTACGCTAACACTAACCCGTACCCTAACACGTACGCTCACGTTAAACCGTTGTCGTACCCTAACCTGTCCCCTAAACCGTCCCCGTCTCCTAACCCTAACCCTAAACCTAACCCTTACCTGAAGCCTTACCCTAACGCATCCCGTAATCCTAACCCGTACGCTAACACTAAACCGTACCCTAACACGTACACTCACCCTAAACAGTTGTCGTACCCTAACCTGTCCCCTAAACCGTCGCCGTCCCCTAACCCTAACCCTAACCCTAACCCTAACCCTTACCTGAAGCCTTAACCTAACCCGTCCCTTAATCCTAAACCGTACGCTAACACTAACCCGTTCCCTAACACGTACGCTCACCACAACCGTTGTCGTACCCTAACCTGTCCCCTAAACCATCCCCGTCCCCTAACCCTGACCCTAATCCTAACCCTAACCCTAAACCTTATACAAAGCCTTACCCTAACCCGTCCCCTAATCCGAACCCATACGCTAACACTAACCCGTACCCTAACACGTACGCTCACCCTGAACTGTTGGCGTACACTAACCTGTCCTCTAAACCGTCCCCGTCCCCGTCCCCGTCCCCAAAACCTAACCCTAACCGTAACCCTTACCCGAAGCCTTACACTAACCCGTCCCGTCATCCTAACCCGTAGGCTAACACTAACCTGTACTCTAACATGTACGCTCACCCTAAACCGTTGTTGTACCCTAACCTGTCCCCTAAACCGTCCCCGTCCCCTAACCTTAACCCTACCCCTAACCCTTACCCGAAGCCTTACCCTAACCATTCCCCTAATCCTAACCCGTACGCTAACACTAACCCGTACCCTAACACGTATGCACATCCTAAACATTTGTCGTACCCTAACCTGTCCCCTAAACCGTCCCCGTCCCCTAACCCTAACACTAACCCTAACCCTAACCCTTAACCAAAGCCTTACCCTAACCCGTCCCCTAATCCTAAACCATACGCTAACACTAACCAGTACCCTAACACGTACGCTCACCCTAAACCGTTGACGTACCCTAACCTCTCCCCTAAACCGTCCCCATCCCCTAACCCTAACTCTAACCCTAACCCTAACCCTAATCCTTACCCGAAGCCTTACCCTAACCCGTCCCCTAATCCTAACCCGTATGCTAACTCTAACGCGTACCCTAACACGTACGCTCATCCTAAACCGTTGTCGTACCCTAACCTGTCCCCTAAAGCGTCCCCGTCCCCTAACCCTAACCCTAACCCTAACCCTAACCCTAAACCTTACCCGAAGCCTTACCCTAACCCGTCCCCTAATCCTAAACCGTACGCTAACAATAACCCATACCCTAACACGTACGCTCACCCTAAACCGTTGTCGTACACTAACCTGTCCCCTAAACCGTCCCCGTACCCGTACCTTAACCCTAAACCTAACCCTAACCCTAACCCTTACCCGAAGCCTTACCCTAACCCGTCCCATAATCCTAACCCGTACACTAACAATAACCTGTACCCTAACACGTACGCTCACCCTAAACAGTTGTCGTACCCTAACCTGTCCCCTAAACCGTCCCCGTCCCCTAACACTAACCGTAACCCTAACCCTAAGTCTAACCCTTACCCGAAGCCTTACCCTAACCCGTCCCGTAATCCTAACCCGTACGCTAACACTAAACCGTACCCTAACACGTACACTCACCCTAAACAGTTGTCGTACCATAACCTGTCCCCTAAACCGTCGCCGTCCCCTAACCCTAACCCTAACCCTAACCCTAACACTTACCTGAAGCCTTAACCTAACCCGTCCTTAATCCTAACCCGTACGCTAACACTAACCCGTACCCTAACATGTACGCTCACCACAACCGTTGTCGTAACCTAACCTGTCCCCTAAACCATCCCCGTCCCCTAACCCTAACCCTAATCCTAACCCTAACCCTAAAACTTATCCGAAGCCTTACCCTAAACCGTCCCCTAAACTTAACCCGTACGCTAACACTAACCCGTACCCTAACACATACGCTCACCCTATACCGTTGTCGTACCCGAACCTGTCCCCTAAACCGTCCCCGTCCCCTAACCCTAACCCTAACCCTAACACTTATCCGAAGCCTTACACTAACCCGTCCCCTATTCCTAAACCGTACGCTAACACTTACCAGTACCCTAACACGTACGCTCACCCTAAACCGTTGTCGTACCCTAACCTGTCCCCTAAACCATCACCATCCCCTAACCCTAACCCTAACCCTAACACTCACCCGAACCCTTACCCGAAGCCTTACCCTTACATATCCCCTAATCCTAACCCGTACGGAAACACTAACCCGTACTCTAACACGTACGCTCACCCTAAATATTTGTCGTACCCTAACCTTTCCCCTAAATCCTCCCCGTCCCCTAACCCTAACACTAAACCTAACCCTAACCCTTACCCAAAGCCTTACCCTAACCCGTCCCCTAATCCTAACGCGTACGCTAACAATAACCCGTACCCTAACACGTACGCTCAACCTAAACCGTTGTCGTACCCTAACCTGTCCCCTAAACCGTCCCCATTCCCTAACCCTAACCCTAACCCTAACCATAACCCTAACCCTTACCCGAAGCCTTACACTCACCCGTTCCCTAATCCTAACCCGTACGCTAACACTAACCCGTACCCTAACATGTACGCTCACCCTAAACCGTTGTCGTACACTAACCTGTCACCTAAACCGTCCCCGTCCCCTAACCCTAACCCTAACCCTAACCTTTACCCGAAGCCTTACCCTAACCCGTCCCCTAATCCTAACCCGTACGATAACCCTAACCCGTACCCTAACACGTACGCTCACCCTAAACCGTTGTCGTACCCGAACCTGTCCCCTAAACCGTCCCCGTCCCCTTACCCTAACCCTAAACCTAACCCTTACATGAAGCCTTACCCTAACCCGTCCCCTAATCCTAACCCGTACGCTAACACTAAACCGTACCCTAACACGTACGCTCACCCTAAAACGTTGTTGTAACCTAACCTGTCCCCTAAACCGTCACCGTCCCCTAACCCTAACCCTAACCCTAACCCTAACCCTAACCCGAACCCTTACCCGAAGCCTTACCCTAACCCGTCCCATAATCCTAACCCGTACGCTAACACTAACCCGTACCCTAACACGTACGCTCAGCCTAAACCTTTGTCGTACCCTAACCTGTCCCCTAAACCATCCCCGTCCCCTAACCCTAACACTAACCCTAACCCTAACCCTAACCCTAACCCTTACCTGAAGCCTTACCCTAACCCGTCCCGTAATCCTAACCCGTACGCTAACACTAACCCATACCCTAACACGTACACTCATCCTAAACAGTTGTCGTACCCTATCCTGTCCCCTAAACCGTCCCCGTCCCCTCACCCTAACCCTAAGCCTAACCCTAACCCTTACCCGAAGCCTTACCCTAACCCTTCCCCTAATCCTAACCCGTACGCTAACACTAACCCGTAGCCTAACACGTACGCTCACCCTAAACCGTTGTCGTACTCTAACCTGTCCCCTAAAGCGTCCCCGTCCCCTAATCCTAACACTAACCCTAACCCTAACCCTTACCCGAAGCCTTACACTAACCCGTCCCCTAATCCTAACCCTTACGCTAACACTAACCGTACCCTAACACGTAGGGTCACCCTAAACCGTTGTCGTACCCTAACCTGTCCCCTAAACCGTCCCCGTCCCCTAACCCTAACCCTAACCCTAACACTTACCTGAAACCTTACCCTAACCCGTCCCCTTATCCTAACCCTTACGCTAACACTAAACCGTACCCTAACACGTACGCTCACCCTAAACCGTTGTCGTACACTAACCTGTCCCCTAAACCGTCCCCGTCCCCTAACCCTAACCCTAACCCTAACCCTAAACCTAAACCTTACCTGAAGCCTTACCGTAACCCGTCCTCTAATCCTAACCCGTACGCTAACACTAACCCGTACCCTAACAAGTACGCTCTCCCTAAACCGTTGTCGTACCCTAACCTGTCCCCTAAACCGTCCCCGTCCCCTAACCCTAACCCTAACCCTAACCCTTACCCGAAGCCTTACCCTAACACGTCCCCTAATCCTAACCCGTACGCTAACACTAACCCGTACCCTAACACGTACGCTCACCCTAAATATTTGTCGTACCCTAACCTGTCCCCTAAACCGTCGCCGTACCCTAACCCTAACCCTAACCCTAACCCTAACACTAACCCTTACCTGAAGCCTTAACCTAAACCGTCCCTTAATCCTAACCCGTACGCTAACACTAACCCGTACACTAACATGTACACTCACCACAACCGTTGTCGTACCCTAACCTGTCCCCTAAACCATCCCCGTCCCCTAACCCTAACCCTAATCCTAACCCTAAACCTAAACCTTATCCGAAGCCTTACCCTAAACCGTCCCCTAAACTTAACCCGTACGCTAACACTAACCTGTACCCTAACACGTACGCTCAACCTGTACCGTTGTCGTACCCGAACCTGTCCCCTAAACCGTCCCCGTCCCCGTACCCTAACCCTAAACCTAACCCTAACCCTAACCCTTACCCGAAGTCTTACACTAACCCATCCCCTAATCCTAACCCGTACGCTAACCCTAACCGGTACCCTAACACGTACGCTCACGCTAAACCATTGTCGTACCCTAACCTGTACCCTAAACCATCCCCCTCCCCTATCCCTAACCCTAACCCTAACCCAAACCCTTACCCGAAGCCTTACCCTAACCCATCCCCTAATCCTAACCGGTACGCTAACACTAACACGTAACCTAACACGTACGCTCAACCTAAAACTTTGTCGTACCATAACCTGTCCCCTAAACCGTCCCCGTCCCCTAACCCTAACCCTAACCCTAACCCTAACACTAACCCTTACCCGAAGCCTTACACAAACCCGTCCCATAAGCCTAACCCATACGCTAACACTAACCCATACCCTAACACGTACGCTCACCCTAAACCGTTGTCGTACACTAACATCTCCCCTAAACCGTCCCCGTCCCCTAACCCTAACCCTAACCCTAACCCTAACCCTTACCCGAAGTCTTACTCTAACCCGTCCCCTAATCCTAACCCATACGCTAACCATAACCAGTACCCTAACACGTACGCTCACCCTAAACCCTTGTCGTACCCTATTCTGTCTCCTAAACCGTCCCCGTCCCCTAACCCTAACCCTAACCCTTACCCGAAGCCTTACACTAACCCGTCCCCTAATCTAACCTGTACGCTAACACTAACACGTAGCTTAACACGTACGCTCACCCTAAACCGTTGTCGTACCCTAACCTGTCCCTTAAACCGTCCCCGTCCCCTAACCCTAACCCTAACCCTAACCCTAACCCTTACCCGAAACCTTACACTAACACATCCCCTAATCCTAACCCGTACGCTAACCCTAACCCGTTCCCTAATACGTACGCTCACCCTAAACCATTGTCGTACCCTAACCTGTACCCTAAACCATCCCCGTCCCCTATCCCTAACCCTAACCCTAACCCTAACCCTTACCCGAAGCCTTACCCTAACCCGTCCACTAATCCTAACCGGTACGCTAACACTAACACGTACCCTAACACGTACACTCACCCTAAAACGTTGTCATACCATAACCTGTCCCCTAAACCGTCCCCGTCCCCTAACCCTAACCCTAACCCTAACCCTAATCCTAACACTTACCCGAAGCCTTACCCTAACCCGTCCCATAAGCCTAACCCGTACGCTAACACTAACCCATACCCTAACACGTATGCTCACCCTAAACCGTTGTGGTACCCTAACCTGTCCCCTAAACCGTCCCCGTCCCCTAACCTTATCCCTAACCCTAACCCTAACCCTTACCCGAAGCCTTACCCTAACCCGTCCCCTAATCCTAACCCGTACGCTAACACTAACCTGTACTCTAACACGTACGCTCACCCTAAACCGTTGTCGTACCCTAACCTGTCCCCTAAACCGCCCCGTCCCCTAACCCTAACCCTACACCTAACCCTTACCCGAAGCCTTACCCTAACCAGTCCCCTAATCCTAACCTGTACGCTAACACTAACCCGTACCCTAACACCTATGCACATCCTAAACATTTGTCATACCCTAACCTGTCCCCTGAACTGTCCCCGTCCCCTAACCCTAACACTAACCCTAACCCTAACCCTTAACCAAAGCCTTACCCTAACCCGTCCCCTAATCCTAAACCATACGCTAACTCTAACTCGTACCCTAACACATACGCTCATCCTAAACCGTTGTCGTACCCTAACCTGTCCCCTAAAGCGTCCCCGTCCCCTAACCCTAACCCTAACCCTAACCCTAACCCTAAACCTTACCCGAAGCCTTACCCTAACCCGTCCCATAATCCTAATCCTTACGCTAACAATAAAACATACCCTAACACGTACGCTCACCCTAAACCGTTGTCGTACACTAACCTGTCCCCTAAACCGTCCCCGTCCCCGTCCCCTAACCCTAAACCTAACCCTAACCCTAACCCTTACCCGAAGCCTTACCCTAACCCGTCCCATAATCCTAACCCGTACACTAACAATAACCTGTACCCTAACACGTACGCTCACCCTAAACAGTTGTCGTACCCTAACCTGTCCCCTAAACCGTCCCCGTCCCCTAACACTAACCCTAACACTAACCCTAAGTCTAACCCTTACCCGAAGCCTTACCCTAACCCGTCCCGTAATCCTAACCCATACGCTAACACTAAACCGTACCCTAACACGTACACTCACCCTAAACAGTTGTCGTACACTAACCTGTCCCCTAAACCGTCGCCGTCCACTAACCCTAACCCTAACCCTAACCCTAACCCTAACAGTTACCTGAAGCCTTAACCTAACCCGTCCCTTAATCCTAAACCGTACGCTAATACTAACCCGTACCCTAACACGTACACTCACCCTAAACAGTTGTCGTACACTAACCTGTCCCCTAAACCATCGCCGTCCCCTAACCCTAACCCTAACCCTAACCCTAACCCTAACACTTATCCGAAGCCTTACACTAACCCGTCCCCTATACCTAACCCGTACGCTAACACTTACCAGTACCCTAACACTTACGCTCACCCTAAACCGTTGTCGTACCCTAACCTCTCCCTTAAACTGTCCCCATCCCCTAACCCTAACCCTAATCCTAACCCTAACCCTAAACCTTATCCGAAGCCTTACCCTAACCCGTACCCTAATCCTAACCCGTACGCTAACACTAACACGTACCCTAACACGTACGCTCACCCTAAAACGTTGTCGTACCCTAACCTGTCCCCTAAACCGCCCCCTTCCCCTAACCCTAACCCTAAACCTAACCCTAACCCTAACCCGAACCCTTACCCGAAGCCTTACCCTAACCCGTCCCCTAATCCTAACCCGTACGCTAACACTAACCCGTATCCTAACACGTACACTCAGCCTAAACCTTTGTCGTACCCTAACCTGTCCCCTAAAACGTCCCCGTCCCCTAACGCTAACACTAACACTAACCCTAACCCTAAACCTTACCCTTACCTGAAGCCTTACCCTAACCCGTCCCGAAATCCTAACCCGTACGCTAACACTAACCCATACCCTAACACGTACACTCATCCTAAACAGTTGTCGTACCCTAACCTGTCCCCTAAACCGTCCCCTAACCCTAACCCTAACCCTAACCCTAACCCTTACCCGAAGCCTTACCCTAACCCGTCCCCTAGTCCTAACCCGTACGCTAACACTAACCCATAGCCTAACACGTACGCTCACCCTAAACCGTTGTCGTACACTAACCTGTCCCCTAAACCGTCCCCGTCCCCTAACCCTATCCCTAACCCTAACCCTAACCCTTACCCGAAGCCTTACCCTAACCCGTCCCCTAATCCTAACCCGTAGGCTAACACTAACCCATACCCTAACACATATGCTCACCCTAAACCGTTGTCCTACCCTAACCTGTCCCCTAAACCGTCCCCGTCCCCTAACCCTAACCCTAACCCTTACCCGAAGCCTTACCCTAACACGTCCCCTAATCCTAACCCGTACGCTAACACTAACCCGTACCCTAACAGATACGTTCACCCTAAACATTTGCCGTACCCTAACCTGTCCCCTAAACCGTCCCCGTCCCCTAACCCTAACACTAACCCTAAACCTAACCCTTAACCAAAGCCTTACCCTAACACGTCCCCTAATCCTAACCCGTACGCTAACACTAAACCGTACCCTAACACGTACGCTCACCCTAAACCGTTGTCGTACCCTAACCTGTCCCCTACACCGTCCCCATACCCTAAACCTAAACCTAACCCTAACCCTAACCCTAACCCTTACCCGAAGCCTTACCCTAACCCGTCTCCTAATCCTAACCCGTATGCTAACTCTAACCCGTACCCTAACATGTAGGCTCACCCTAAACCGTTGTCGTACACTAACCTGTCCCCTAAACCGTCCCCGTCCCCGTACCCTAACCCTAAACCTAACCCTAACCCTAACCCTTACCCGAAGCCTTACACTAACCCATCCCCTAATCCTAACCCGTACGCTAACCCTAACCGGTACCCTAACACGTACGCTCACGCTAAACCATTGTCGTACCCTAACCTGTACCCTAAACCATCCCCGTCCCTTATCCCTAACCCTAACCCTAACCCAAACCCTTACCCGAAGCCTTACCCGAAACCGTCCCCTAATCCTAACCGGTACGCTAACACTAACACGTACCCTAACACGTACGCTCACCCTAAAACGTTGTCGTACCATAACCTGTCCGCTAAACCGTCCCCGTCCCCTAACCCTAACCCTAACCCTAACCCTAACACTAACCCTTACCCGAAGCCTTACACTAACCCGTCCCATAAGCCTAACCCATACGCTAACACTAACCCATACCCTAACACGTACGCTCACCCTAAACCGTTGTCGTACACTAACCTCTCCCCTAAACCGTCCCTGTCCCCTAACCCTAACCCTAACCCTAACCCTAACACTTACCCGAAGTCTTACACTAACCCGTCCCCTAATCCTAACCCGTACGCTAACCATAACCAGTACCCTAACACGTACGCTCACCCTAAACCCTTGTCGTACCCTATCCTGTCCCCTAAACCGTCCCCGTCCCCTAACCCTAACCCTAACCCTTACCCGAAGCCTTACACTAACCCGTCCCCTAATCTAACCTGTACGCTAACACTAACCCGTAGCCTAACACGTACGCTCACCCTAAACCGTTGTCGTACCCTAACCTGTCCCTTAAACCGTCCCCGTCCCCGTCCCCTAACCCTAACCCTAACCCTAACCCTAACACTTACCCGAAACCTTACACTAACACATCCCCTAATCCTAACCCGTACTCTAACCCTAACCCGTACCCTAACACGTACGCTCACCCTAAACCATTGTCGTACCCTAACCTGTACCCTAAACCATCCCCGTCCCCTATCCCTAACCCTAACCCTAACCCTAACCCTTACCCGAAGCCTTACCCTAACCCGTCCACTAATCCTAACCGGTACGCTAACACTAACACGTACCCTAACACGTACACTCACCCTAAAACGTTGTCATACCATAACCTGTCCCCTAAATCGTCCCCGTCACCTAACCCTAACCCTAACCCTAACCCTAATCCTAACACTTACCCGAAGCCTTACCCTAACCCGTCCCATAAGCCTAACCCGTACGCTAACACTAACCCATACCCTAACACGTATGCTCACCCTAAACCGTTGTCGTATACTAAACTGTCCCCTAAACCGTCCCTGTTCCCTAAACCTAACCCTAACCCTAACCCTTACCCGAAGCCTTACCCTAACCCGTCCCCTAAACCTAACCCGTACGCTAACACTAACCCGTAGCCTAACACGTACGCTCACCCTAAACTGTTGTCGTACCCTAACCTATCCCCTAAACCGTCCCCGTCCCATAACACTAACCCTAACCCTAACCCTGACCCTAATCCTTACCTGAAGCCTTACGCCAACTCGTCCCGTAATCCTAACCCGTACGCTAACACTAACCCGTACCCTAACACGTACGCTCACCCTAAACCGTTGTCTTACCCTAACATGTCCCCTAAAGCGTCCCCGTCCCCTAACCCTAACCCTAACCCTAACGCTAACCCTTACCCGAAGCCTTACACTAACCCGTCCCCTAATCCTAACCCGTACGCTAATAATAACCCGTACCCTAACACGTACGCTCACCCTAAACCGTTGTCGTACCCTAACCTGTCACCTAAACCGTCCCCGTCCTCTAACCCTAACCCTAACCGAAAACCTTACCCGAAGCCTTACACTAACCCGTCCCCTAATCCTTACCCGAACGCTAACACTAATCCATACCCTAACACGTACGCTCACCCAAAACCGTTGTAGTACCCTAACCTGTCCCATAAACCGTCCCCGTCCCCTAACCCTAACCCTAACCCTAAACCTAACCCTTACCCGAAGCCTTAACCTAACCCGTCCCCTAATCCTAACCCGTACGCTAACACTAACCCGTACCATAACATGTACGCTCAGCCTAAACCTTTGTCGTACACTAACCTGTCCCCTAAACCGTCCCCGTCCCCTAACCCTAACACTAACCCTAACCATAACCCTAACCCTTACCCGAAGCCTTACACTCACTCGTCCCCTAATCCTAACCCGTACGCTAACACTAACCCGTACCCTAACACGTACGCTCACTCTAACCCGTTGTTGTACACTAACCTGTCCCCTAAACCGTCCCCGTCCCCTAACCCTAACCCTAACTCTAACCCTAACCCTTACCCGAAGCCTTACCCTAACCCGTCCCCTAATTCTAACCTGTACGATAACACTAACCCGTACCCTAACACGTATGCTCACCCTAAACCGTTGTCGTACCCGAACCTGTCCCCTAAACCGTCCCCGTCCACGTCCCCTAACCCTAACCCTAACCCTAACCCTTACCCTAAGCCTTACCCTAACCCGTACCCTAATCCTAACCCGTACGGTAACACTAACACGTACCCTAACACGTACGCTCACCCTAAAACGTTGTCGTATCCTAACCTGTCCCCTAAACCGTCCCCTTCCCCTAACCCTAACCCTAACCCTAACCCTAACCCTAACCCGAACCCTTACCCAAAGCCTTACCCTAACCCGTCCCCTAATCCTAACCCGTACGCTAACACTAACCCGTATCCTAACACGTACGCTCAGCCTAAACCTTTGTCGTACCCTAACCTGTCCCCTAAACCGTCCCCGTCCCCTAACCCTAACACTAACACTAACCCTAACCCTAAACCTAACCCTTACCTGAAGCCTTACCCTAACCCGTCCCGAAATCCTAACCCGTACGCTAACACTAACCCATAGCCTAACACGTACGCTCACCCTAAACCATTGTCGTACACTAACCTGTCCCCTAAACCGTCCCCGTCCCCTAACCCTATCCCTAACCCTAACCCTAACCCTTACCCGAAGCCTTACCCTAACACCTCCCCTAATCCTAACCCGTAGGCTAACACTAACCCATACCCTAACACGTATGCTCACCCTAAACCGTTGTCCTACCCTAACCTGTCCCCTAAACCGTCCCCGTCCCCTAACCCTAACCCGAACCCTTACCCGAAGCCTTACCCTAACCCGTCCCCTAATCCTACCCCTTACGCTAACACTAAACCGTACCCTAACACGTACGCTCACCCTAAACCGTTGTCGTACACTAACCTGTCCCCTAAACCGTCCCCGTCCCCTAACCCTAACCCTAACCCTAACCCTAGACCTTACCCGAAGCCTTACCGTAACCCGTCCCCTAATCCTAACCCGTACGCTAACACTAAACCGTACCCTAACACATATGCACACCCTAAACCGTTGTCGTACACTAACCTGTCCCCTAAACCGTCCCCGTCTCCTAACTCTAACCCTAACCCTAACCCTAACCCTGACCCTTACCCGAAGCCATACACTAACCCGTCCTCTAATCCTAACCCGTACGCTAACACTAACCCGTACCCTAACAAGTACGCTCACCCTAAACCGTTGTCGTACCCTAACCTGTCCCCTAAACCGTGCCCGTCCCCTAACCCTAACCCTAACCCTAACCCTAACCCTTACCCGAAGCCTTACCCTAACACGTCCCCTAATCCTAACCCGTACGCTAACACTAACCCGTACCCTAACAGATACGTTCACCCTAAACATTTGTCGTACCCTAACCTGTCCCCTAAACCGTCCCCGTCCCCTAACCCTAACACTAACCCTAAACCTAACCCTTAACCAAAGCCTTACCCTAACCCGTCCACTAATCCTAAACCGTACGCTAACACTAAACCGTACCCTAACACGTACGCTCACCCTAAACCGTTGTCGTACCCTAACCTGTCCCCTACACCGTCCCCATCCCCTAAACCTAACCCTAACCCTAACCCTAACCGTAACCCTTACCCGAAGCCTTACCCTAACCCGTCTCCTAATCCTAACCCGTATGCTAACTCTAACCCGTACCCTAACATGTAGGCTCACCCTAAACCGTTGTCGTACACTAACCTGTCCCCTAAACCGTCCCCGTCCCCGTACCCTAACCCTAAACCTAACCCTAACCCTAACCCTTACCCGAAGCCATACACTAACCCATCCCCTAATCCTAACCCGTACGCTAACCCTAACTGGTACCCTAACACGTACGCTCACGCTAAACCATTGTCGTACCCTAACCTGTACCCTAAACCATCCCCGTCCCTTATCCCTAACCCTAACCCTAACCCAAACCCTTACCCGAAGCCTTACCCGAAACCGTCCCCTAATCCTAACCGGTACGCTAACACTAACACGTACCCTAACACGTACGCTCACCCTAAAACGTTGTCGTACCATAACCTGTCCGCTAAACCGTCCCCGTCCCCTAACCCTAACCCTAACCCTAACCCTAACACTAACCCTTACCCGAAGCCTTACACTAACCCGTCCCATAAGCCTAACCCATACGCTAACACTAACCCATACCCTAACACGTACGCTCACCCTAAACCGTTGTCGTACACTAACCTCTCCCCTAAACCGTCCCCGTCTCCTAACCTAACCCTAACCCTAACCCTAACCCTTACCCGAAGTCTTACACTAACCCGTCCCCTAATCCTAACCCGTACGCTAACCATAACCAGTACCCTAATACGTACGCTCACCCTAAACCCTTGTCGTACCCTATCCTGTCCCCTAAACCGTCCCCGTCCCCTAACCCTAACCCTAACCCTTACCCGAAGCCTTACACTAACCCGTCCCCTAATCTAATCTGTACGCTAACACTAACCCGTAGCCTAACACGTACGCTCACCCTAAACCGTTGTCGTCCCTAACCTGTCCCTTAAACCGTCCCCGTCCCCTAACCCTAACCCTAACCCTAACCGTAACCCTAACCCTTACCCGAAACCTTACACTAACACATCCCCTAATCTTAACCCGTACGCTAACCCTAACCCGTACCCTAACACGTACGCTCACCCTAAACCATTGTCGTACCCTAACCTGTATCCTAAACCATCCCCGTCCCCTATCCCTAATCCTAACCCTAACCCTAAACCTTACCCGAAGCCTTACCCTAACCCGTCCCCTAATCCTAACCGGTACGCTAACACTAACACGTACCCTAACACGTACACTCACCCTAAAATTTTGTCGTACCATAACCTGTCCCCTAAACCGTCCCCGTCCCCTAACCCTAACCCTAACCCTAACCCTAACCCTAACCCTTACCCGAAGCCTTACCCTAACCCATCCCATAAGCCTAAACCGTACGCTAACACTAACCCATACCCTAACACGTACGCTCACCATAAACCGTTGTCGTACACTAACCTGTCCCCTAAACCGTCCCCGTCCCCTAACCCTAACCCTAACCCTAACCCTAAACCTTACCCGAAGCCTTACTCTAACCCGTCCCCTAATCCTAACCCGTACGCTAACCAAAACCAGTACCCTAACACGTACACTCACCCTAAACCGTTGTCGTACTCTAACCTGTCCCCTAAACCGTCCCCTAACCCTAACCCTAACCCTAACCCTAACCCTTACCCGAAGCCTTACACTAACCCGTCCCCTAATCCTAACCCGTACGCTAACACTAACCCGTAGCCTAACACGTACGCTTACCCTAAATCGTTGTCGTACACTAACCTGTCCCCTAAACCGTCCCCGTCCCCTAACCCTAACCCTAACCCTAACCCTGATCCTTACCTGAAGACTCTCGCTAACTCGTCCCGTAATCCTAACCCGTACGCTAACACTAACCCGTACCCTAACACGTACGCTCACCCTAAAGTGTTGTCGTACCCTAACATGTCCCCTAAACCGTCCCCATCCCCTAATCCTAACCCTAAACCTAACCCTAACGCTAACCCTTACCCGAAGCCTTACCCTAACCCGTCCCCTAATCCTAACCCGTACGCTAACAATAACCCATACCCTAACACGTACACTCACCCTAAAGAGTTGTCGTACCGTAACCTGTCCCCTAAACCGTCGCCGTCCCCTAACACTAACCCTAACCCTAACCCTAACCCTAACCCTTACCTGAAGCCTTAACCTAACCCGTCCCCTAAACCTAACCCGTACGCTAACACTAACCCGTACCCTAACACGTACGCTCACCCTAAACCGTTGTCGTACCCGAACCTGTCCCCTAAACCGTCCCCATTCCCTAAACCTAACCCTAACCCTAACCCTAACCCTTACCTGAAGCCTTAACTTAACCCGTCCCCTAAATCTAACCCGTACGCTAACACTAACCCGTACCCTAACACGTACGCTCAGCCTAAACCGTTGTCGTACCCTAACCTGTCCCCTAAACCGTCACCGTCCCCTAACCCTAACCCTAACCCTAACCCTAACCCGAACCCTTACCCGAAGCCTTACACTAATCCGTCCCCTAATCCTAACCCGTACGCCAACACTAACCCGTACCCTAACACGTACGCTCAGCCTAAACCTTTGTCGTACACTAACCTGTCCCCTAAACCGTCCCCGTCCCCTAACCCTAATACTAACCCTAACACTAAACCTAACCCTTAATAGAAGCCTTACCCTAACCCGTCCCGTAATCCTAACCCTTACGCTAACACTAACCCGTACCCTAACACGTACACTCACCCTAAACAGTTGTCGTACCCTAACCTGTCCCCTAAACCGTCGCCGTCCCCTAACCCTAACCCTAAACCTAACCCTTACCTGAAGCCTTACCCTAACCCGTCCCTTAATCCTAACCCGTACGCTAACACTAATCTGTACCCTAACATGTACGCTCACCCTAAACCTTTGTCGTACCCTAACCTGTCCCCTAAACCATCCCCGTCTCCTAACCCTAACCCTAATCCTAACCCTAACCCTAACCCTTACCCGAAGCCTTACACTAAACCGTCCCCTAAATCTAACCCGTAACCTAACACTAACCCGTACCCTAACACGTACGCTCACCCTAAACCGTTGTCGTACACTAACCTGTCCCCTAAACCGTCCCCGTCCCCTAACCCTAACCCTAACCCTAACCCTAATCCTTACCTGAAGACTTACGCTAACTCGTCCCGTAATCCTAACCCGTACGCTAACACTAAACCGTACCCTAACACGTACGCTCAACCTAAAGCGTTGTCGTACCCTAACATGTCCCCTAAACCGTCCCTGTCCCCTAACCCTAACCCTAAACCTAACCCTAACGCTAACCCTTACCTGAAGCCTTACACTAACCCGTCCCCTAATCCTAACCCGTACGCTAACAATAACCCGTACCCTAACACGTACACTCACCCTAAACCGTTGTCGTACCCTAACCTGTCCCCTAAACCGTCCCCGTCCCCTAACCCTAACCCTAACCCTAACCCTTACCCGAAGCCTTACCCTAACCCGTCCCCTAATCCTAACCCGTACGCTAACACTAACCCGTAGCCTAACAGGTATGCTCACCCTAAACCGTTGTCGTACCCTAACCTGTCCCCTAAACCGTCGCCGTCCCCTAACACTAACCCTAACCCTAACCCTAACCCTAACCCTTACCTGAAGCCTTAACCTAACCCGTCCCCTAAACCTAACCCGTACGCTAACACTAACCCGTACCCTAACACGTAGGCTCACCCTAAACCGTTGTCGTATACTAACCTGTCCCCTAAACCGTCCCTGTCCCCTAAACCTAACCCTAACCCTAACCCTTACCCGAAGCCTTACACTAACCCGTCCCCTAAACCTAACCCGTACGCTAACACTAACCCGTAGCCTAACACGTACGCTCACCCTAAACTGTTGTCGTACCCTAACCTATCCCCTAAACCGTCCCCGTCCCCTAACACTAACCCTAACCCTAACCCTGACCCTAATCCTTACCTGAAGCCTTACGCCAACTCGTCCCGTAATCCTAACCCGTACGCTAACACTAACCCGTACCCTAACACGTACGCTCACCCTAAACTGTTGTCTTACCCTAACATGTCCCCTAAACCGTCACCGTCCCCTAACCCTAACCCTAACACTAACCGAACCCTTACCCGAAGCCTTACCCTAACCCATCCCCTAATCCTAACCCGTACGCTAACACTAACCCGTACCCTAACACGTACGCTCTCCCTAAACATTTGTCGTACCCTAACCTGTCCCCTAAACCGTCCCCGTCCCCTAACCCTAACACTAACCCTAACTCTAAGCCTTACACAAAGCCTTACCCTAACCCGTCCCCTAATCCTAAAGCGTACTCTAACACGAACCCGTACCCTAACACTTACGCTCACCCTAAACCGTTGTCATACCCTAACCTCTCCCTTAAACCGTCCCCATCCCCTAACCCTAACCCTAACCCTAAACCTAACCCTAACCCTTACCGAAGCCTTACCCTAACCCGTCCCCTAATCCTAACCCGTACGCTAACAGTAACCCGTACCCTAACACGTACGCTCACTCTAAACCGTTGTCGTACCCTAACCTGTTCCCTAAACCGTCCCTGTCCCCTAACCCTAACCCTAACCCTAACACTAACCCTAACCCTAACACTTACCCGAAGCCTTACCCTAACCCATTCCCTAATCCTTACCCGTACGCTAACACTAACCCATACCCTAACACGTACGCTCACCCTAAACCGTTGTCGTACCCTAACCTGTCACCTAAACCGTCCCCGTCCTCTAACCCTAACCCTAACCCTAACCCTAAACCTTACCCGAAGCCTTACCCTAACCCGTCCCCTAATCCTTACCCGAACGCTAACACTAATCCATACCCTAACACGTACGCTCACCCAAAACGGTTGTTGTACCCTAACCTGTCCCATAAACCGTCCCCGTCCCCTAACCCTAACCCTAACCCTAACCCTTACCCGAAGCCTTACCCTAACCCGTCCCCTAATCCTAACCCGTATGCTAACTCTAACCCGTACCCTAACACGTATGCTCACCCTAAACCGTTTTCGTACCCTAACCTGTCCCCTAAACCGTCCCCATTCCCTAACCCTAACCCTAACCCAAATCAAAACCCTAAACCTTACCCGAAGCCTTACACTCACCCGTCTCCTAATCCTAACCCGTACGCTAACACTAACCTGTACCCTCACACGTACGCTCACCCTAAACCGTTGTTGTACCATAACCTGTCCCCTAAACCGTCGCCGTCCCCTAACCCTAACCCTAACCCTAACCCTAACCCTTACCCGAAGCCTTACCCTAACCCGTCCCTTAATCCTAACCCGTACGCTAACACTAACCTGTACCCTAACACGTACGCTCACCCTAAACCTTTGTCGTACCCTAACCTGTCCCCTAAACCATCCCCGTCCCCTAACCCTAACCCTAATCCTAACCCTAAACCTAACCCTTACCCGAAGCCTTACCCTAAACCGTCCCCTAAATCTAACCCGTAACCTAACACTAACCCGTACCCTAACACGTACGCTCACCCTAAACCGTTGTCGTACCCGAACCTGTCCCCTAAACCGTCCCCATCCGCTAACACTAACATTAACCCTAACCCTAACCCTAACCCTTACCCGAAGCCTTACACTAACCCATCCCCTAATCCTAACCCGTATGCTAACCCTAACCCATACCCTAACACGTACGCTCATCCTAAACCATTGTCGTACCCTAACCTGTATCCTAAACCATCCCCGTCCCCTATCCCTAATCCTAACCCTAACCCTAAACCTTACCCGAAGCCTTACCCTAACCCGTCCCCTAATCCTAACCGGTACGCTAACACTAACACGTACCCTAACACGTACACTCACCCTAAAACTTTGTCGTACCATAACCTGTCCCCTAAACCGTCCCCGTCCCCTAACCCTAACCCTAACCCTAACCCTAACCCTAACCCTTACCCGAAGCCTTACCCTAACCCATCCCATAAGCCTAAACCGTACGCTAACACTAACCCATACCCTAACACGTACGCTCACCATAAACCGTTTTCGTACACTAACCTGTCCCCTAAACCGTCCCCGTCCCCTAACCCTAACCCTAACCCTAAACCTTACCCGAAGCCTTACTCTAACCCGTCCCCTAATCCTAACCCGTACGCTAACCAAAACCAGTACCCTAACACGTACACTCACCCTAAACCGTTGTCGTACTCTAACCTGTCCCCTAAACCGTCCCCTAACCCTAACCCTAACCCTAACCCTAACCCTTACCCGAAGCCTTACACTAACCCGTCCCCTAATCCTAACCCGTACGCTAACACTAACCCGTAGCCTAACACGTACGCTTACCCTAAATCGTTGTCGTACACTAACCTGTCCCCTAAACCGTCCCCGTCCCCTAACCCTAACCCTAACCCTAACCCTGATCCTTACCTGAAGACTCTCGCTAACTCGTCCCGTAATCCTAACCCGTACGCTAACACTAACCCGTACCCTAACACGTACGCTCACCCTAAAGCGTTGTCGTACCCTAACATGTCCCCTAAACCGTCCCCATCCCCTAATCCTAACCCTAAACCTAACCCTAACGCTAACCCTTACCCGAAGCCTTACCCTAACCCGTCCCCTAATCCTAACCCGTACGCTAACAATAACCCATACCCTAACACGTACACTCACCCTAAAGAGTTGTCGTACCGTAACCTGTCCCCTAAACCGTCGCCGTCCCCTAACACTAACCCTAACCCTAACCCTAACCCTAACCCTTACCTGAAGCCTTAACCTAACCCGTCCCCTAAACCTAACCCGTACGCTAACACTAACCCGTACCCTAACACGTACGCTCACCCTAAACCGTTGTCGTACCCGAACCTGTCCCCTAAACCGTCCCCATTCCCTAAACCTAACCCTAACCCTAACCCTAACCCGAACCCTTACCCGAAGCCTTACACTAATCCGTCCCCTAATCCTAACCCGTACGCCAACACTAACCCGTACCCTAACACGTACGCTCAGCCTAAACCTTTGTCGTACACTAACCTGTCCCCTAAACCGTCCCCGTCCCCTAACCCTAACACTAACCTTAACACTAAACCTAACCCTTAATAGAAGCCTTACCCTAACCCGTCCCGTAATCCTAACCCTTACGCTAACACTAACCCGTACCCTAACACGTACACTCACCCTAAACAGTTGTCGTACCCTAACCTGTCCCCTAAACCGTCGCCGTCCCCTAACCCTAACCCTAAACCTAACCCTTACCTGAAGCCTTACCCTAACCCGTCCCTTAATCCTAACCCGTACGCTAACACTAATCTGTACCCTAACATGTACGCTCACCCTAAACCTTTGTCGTACCCTAACCTGTCCCCTAAACCATCCCCGTCTCCTAACCCTAACCCTAATCCTAACCCTAACCCTAACCCTTACCCGAAGCCTTACCCTAAACCGTCCCCTAAATCTAACCCGTAACCTAACACTAACACGTACCCTAACACGTACGCTCACCCTAAACCGTTGTCGTACCCTAACCTGTCCCCTAAACCGTCCCCGTCCCCTAACCCTAACCCTAACCCTAACCCTAATCCTTACCTGAAGACTTACGCTAACTCGTCCCGTAATCCTAACCCGTACGCTAACACTAAACCGTACCCTAACACGTACGCTCAACCTAAAGCGTTGTCGTACCCTAACATGTCCCCTAAACCATCCCTGTCCCCTAACCCTAACCCTAAACCTAACCCTAACGCTAACCCTTACCTGAAGCCTTACACTAACCCGTCCCCTAATCCTAACCCGTACGCTAACAATAACCCGTACCCTAACACGTACACTCACCCTAAACCGTTGTCGTACCCTAACCTGTCCCCTAAACCGTCCCCGTCCCCTAACCCTAACCCTAACCCTAACCCTTACCCGAAGCCTTACCCTAACCCGTCCCCTAATCCTAACCCGTACGCTAACACTAACCCGTAGCCTAACAGGTACGCTCACCCTAAACCGTTGTCGTACCCTAATCTGTCCCCTAAACCGTCGCCGTCCCCTAACACTAACCCTAACCCTAACCCTAACCCTAACCCTTACCTGAAGCCTTAACCTAACCCGTCCCCTAAACCTAACCCGTACGCTAACACTAACCCGTACCCTAACACGTACGCTCACCCTAAACCGTTGTCGTACCCGAACCTGTCCCCTAAACCGTCCCCGTCCCCTAACCCTAACCCTAATCCTAACCCTTACCCGAAGCGTTACCCTAACCCGCCCCTATTCCTAACCCGTACGATAACACTAACGAGTACCCTAACACGTACGCTCACCCTAAACCGTTGTCGTACCCTAACCTGTCGCCTATACCGTCACCGTCCCCTAACCCTAACCCTAACCCTAACCCGAACCCTTACCCGAAGCCTTACCCTAACCCGTCCCCTAATCCTAACCCGTACGCTAACACTAACCCGTACCCTAACACGTACGCTCACCCTAAACATTTGTCGTACCCTAACCTGTCCCCTAAACCGTCCCCGTCCCCTAACCCTAACACTAACACTAACCCTAACCCTAAACCTTACCCAAAGCCTTACCCTAACCCGTCCCCTAACCCTAAATCGTACGCTAACACGAACCCATACCCTGACACTTACGCTCACCCTAAACCGTTGTCGTACCCTAACCTCTCCCTTAAACCGTCCCCATCCCCTAACCCTAACCCTAACCCTAAACCTAACCCTAACCCTTACCCGAAGCCTTACCCTAACCCGTCCCCTAATCCTAACCCGTACGCTAACAGTAACCCGTACCCTAATACGTACGCTCACTCTAAACCGTTGTCGTACCCTAACCTTTTCCCTAAACCGTCCCTGTCCCATAACCCTAACCCTAAACCTAACCCTAACCCTAACCCTTACCCGAAGCCTTACCCTAACCAATCCCCTAATCCTAACCCGTACGCTAACACTAACCCATACCCTAACACATACGCTCACCCTAAACCGTTGTCGTACCCTAACCTGTCCCCTAAACCGTCCCTGTCCCCTAACCCTAACCCTAACCCTAACCCTAACCCTAACCCTTACCCGAAGCCTTACTCTAACCTGTCCCCTAATCCTAATTCGTACGCTAACCATAACCAGTACCCTAATACGTACGCTCACCCTAAACCGTTGTCGTACCCTAACCTGTCCCCTAAACCGTCCCCGTCCCCTAACCCTAACCCTAACCTTAACCCTAACCCTTACCCGAAGCCTTACCCTAACCCGTCCCCTATTCCTAAACCGTACGCTAACACTAACGAGTACCCTAACACGTATGCTCACCCTAAACCGTTGTCGTACCCTAACCTGTCCCCTAAACCGTCCCCATCACCTAACCCTAACCCTAACCCGAAGCCTTACACTAACCCATCCCCTAATCCTAACCCGTACGCTAACCCTAACCCGTACCCTAACACGTACGCTCACCCTAAACCATTGTCGTACCCTAACCTGTACCCTAAACCATCCCCGTCACCTATCCCTAACCCTAACCCTAACCCAAACCCTTACCCGAAGCCTTACCCTAACCCGTCCCCTAATCCTAACCGGTACGCTAACACTAACACGTACCCTAACACGTACGCTCACCCTAAAATGTTGTCATACCATAACCTGTCACCTAAACCGTCCCCGTCCCCTAACCCTAACCCTAACCCTAACACTAACACTTACCCGAAGCCTTACACTAACCCGTCCCATAAGCCTAACCCGTACGCTAACACTAACCCATACCCTAACACGTACGCTCACCCTAAACCGTTGTCGTACACTAACCTGTCCCCTAAACCGTCCCCGTTCCCTAACCCTAACCCTAAACCTAACCCTTACCCGAAGCCTTACTCTAACCCGTCCCCTAATCCTAACCCGTAAGCTAACCATAACCAGTACCCTAACACGTACGCTCAACCTAAACACTTGTCGTACCCTATTCTGTCCCCTAAACCGTCCCCGTCCCCTAACCCTAACCCTAATCCTTACCCGAAGCCTTACACTAACCCGTCCCCTAATCCTAACCTGTACGCTAACACTAACCCGTAGCCTAACACGTACGCTCACCCTAAACCGCTGTCGTACCCTAACCTGTCCCCTAAACCGTCCCCGTCCCCTAACCCTAACCCTAACCCTAACACTTACCCGAAGCCTTACCCTAACCCATCCCCTAATCCTAACCCGTACGCTAACACTAACCCGTACCCTAACACGTACGCTCACCATAAACCGTTGTCGTACCCTAACCTGGCACCTAAACCGTCACCGTCCCCTAACCCTAAACCTAACCCTAACCCTAACCCGAACCCTTACCCGAAGCCTTACACTAATCCGTCCCCTAATCCTAAACCGTACGCTAACACTAACCCATACCCTAACACGTACGCTCAGCCTAAACCTTTGTCATACACTAACCTGTCCCCTAAACCGTCCCCGTCCCCTAACCCTAACACTAACCCTAACCCTAAAACTAACCCTTACCCGAAGCCTTACCCTAACCCGTCCCGTAATCCTAACCCTTACGCTAACACTAACCCGTACCCTAACACGTACACTCACCCTAAACAGTTGTCGTACCCTAACCTTTCCCCTGAACGGTCGCCGTCCCCTAACCCTAACCCTAACCCTAACGCTAACCCTTACCTGAAGCCTTACCCTAACCCGTCCCTTAATCCTAACCCGTACGCTAACACTAACCTCTACCCTAACACGTACGCTCACCCTAAACCATTGTCGTACCCTAACCTGTACCCTAAACCATCCCCGTCCCCTAACCCTAAGCCTAATCCTAACCCTAACCCTAACCCTTACCCGAAGCCTTACCCTAAACCGTCCCCTAAACCTAACCCATAACCTAACACTAACCCGTACCCTAACACGTACGCTTACCCTAAACCATTGTCGTAACCGAACCTGTCCCCTAAACCGTCCCCATCCCCTAACCCTAACATTAACCCTAACCCTAACCCTAACCCTTACCCGAAGCCTTACACTAACCCATCCCTTTATCCTAACCCGTATGCTAACCCTAACCCGAACCCTAACACGTACGCTCACCCTAAACCATTGTCGTACCCTAACCTGTACCCTAAACCATCCCCGCCCCCTATCCCTAACACTAACCCTAACCCTAACCCTTCCCGAAGCCTTACCCTAACCCGTCCCCTAATCCTAACCGGTACGCTAACACTAACACATACCCTAACACGTACGCTCACCCTAAAACTTTGTCGTACCATAACCGGTCCCCTAAACCATCCCCGTCCCCTAACCCTAACCCTAACCCTAACCCTAACCTTAAACCTAACCCTAACCCTTACCCGAAGCCTTACACTAACCCATCCCCTAATCCTAAACCGTACGCTAACACTAACCCATACCCTAACACATATGCTCACCCTAAAACGTTGTCGTTCACTTAGCAGTCCCCTAAACCGTCCCCGTCCCCTAACCCTAACCCTAACCCTAAGCCTAACCCTTACCCGAAGCCTTACTTTAACCCGTCCCCTTATCCTAACCCGTACGCTAACACTAACCCGTAGCCTAACACGTACGCTCACCCTAAACCGTTGTCGTACCCTAACATGTCCCCTAAACCATCCCGGTCCCCTAACCCTAACCCTAACCCTAACCCTAAACCTTACCCGAAGCCTTACCCTAACCCGTCCCCTAATCCTAACCCGTACGCTAACACTAACCCGTAGCCTAACACGTACGCTCACCCTAAACCGTTGTCGTACCCTAACATGTCCCCTAAACAGGCCCCGTCCCCTAACCCTAAACCTAAACCTAACCCTAACGCTAACCCTTACCCGAAGCCTTACACTAACCCGTCCCCTAATCCTAACCCGTACGCTAACAATAAACCATACCCTAACACGTACGCTCACCTTAAACAGTTGTCGTACCCTAACCTTTCCCCTAAACCGTCCCCGTCACCTAACACTAACCCTAACCCTAACCCTAACCCAAACCCTTACCTGAAGCCTTAACTTAACCCGTCCCTTAATCCTAACCCGTACGCTAACACTAACCCGTACCCTAACACGTACGCTCACCCTAAACCGTTGTCGTACCCTAACCTGTCCCCTAAACCATCCCCGTCCGCTAACCCTAACCCTAATCCTAACCCTAACCCTTATCCGAAGCCTTAACCTAAACCGTCCCCTAAACCTAACCCGTACGCTAACACTAACCCGTACCCTAACACGTACGCTCACCCTAAACCGTTGTCGTACCCGAACCTGTCCCCTAAACCGTCCCCGTCCCCTAACCCTAACACTAAACCTTACCCGAAGCCTTACCCTAACCCGTCCCATATTCCTAACCCGTAGGCTAACACTAATCAGTACCCTAACACGTACGCTCACCCTAAACCGTTGTCGTACCCTAAACTGTCGCCTAAACCGTGACCGTCCCCTAAGACTAACCCTAACCCTAACCCTAACCCGAACCCTTACCCGAAGCCTTACCCTAACCCGTCCCCTAATCCTAACCCGTACGCTAACACTAACCCGTACCCTAACACGTACGCTCACCCTAAACATTTGTCGTACCCTAACCTGTCCCCTAAACCGTCCCAGTCCCCTAACCCTAACACTAACCCTAACCCTAACCCTTACCCAAAGCCTTACCCTAACCCGTCCCCTAATCCTAAATCGTACGCCAACACGAACCCGTACCCTAACACTTACGCTCACCCTAAACCGTTGTCGTACCCTAACCTCTCCCTTAAACCGTCCCCATCCCCTAACCCTAACCCTAACCCTTAACCTAACCCTAACCCTTACCCGAAGCCTTACCCTAACCCGTCCCCTAATCCTAACCCGTACGCTAACAGTAACCCGTACGCTAACACGTACCCTCACTCTAAACCGTTGTCGTACCCTAACCTGTTCCCTAAACCGTCCCTGTCTCCTAACCCTAACCCTAACCCTAAGCATAAAACTTACCCGAAGCCTTACCGTAACCCGTCCCCTAATCCTTACCCGAACGCTAACACTAATCCATACCCTAACACGTACGCTCACCCAAAACCGTTGTCGTACACTAACCTGTCCCATAAACCGTCCCAGTCCCCTAACCGTAACCCTAACCCTAACCCTAACCCTAACCCTTACCCGAAGCCTTACCCTAACCCGTCCCCTAATCCTAACCCGTATGCTAACTCTAACCCGTACCCTAACACGTACGCTCACCCTAAACCGTTGTCGTACCCTAACCTGTCCCCTATACCGTCCCCATTCCCTAACCCTAACCTTAACCCTAACCATAACACTAACCTTTACCCGAAGCCTTACACTCACCCGTCCCCTAATCCTAAACCGTACGCTAACACTAACCCGTACACTAACACGTACGCTCAGCTTAAACCTTTGTCGTACCCTAACCTGTCCCCTAAACCGTCCCCGTCCCCTAACCCTAACACTAACCCTAACACTAACCTTAACCCTTACCTGAAGCCTTACCCTAACCCGTCCCGTAAACCTAACCCGTACGCTAACACTAACCCGTACCCTAACACGTACACTCACCCTAAACAGTTGTCGTACCCTAAACTGTCCCCTAAACCGTCCCCGTCCCCTAACCCTAACCCTAACCCTAACCCTTACCCGAAGCCTTACCCTAACCCGTCCCATAAGCCTAACCCGTACGCTAACACTAACCCGTAGCCTAACACGTACGCTCACCCTAAACCGTTGTCGTACACCAACCTGTCCCCTAAACCGTCCCCGTCCCCGTCCCCTAACCCTATCCCTAACCCTAACCCTAACCCTTACCCGAAGCCTTACCCTAACCCGTCCCCTAATCCTAAACCGTAGGCTAACACTAACCCGTACCCTAACACGTATGCTCACCCTAAACCGTTGTCCTACCCTAACCTGTCCCCTAAAATGTCCCCGTCCCCTAACCCTAACCCTAACCCTAACCCTAACCCTTACCCGAAGCCTTACCCTAACCCGTCCCCTAATCCTAACCCGAACGCTAACACTAAACCGTACCCTAACATATACGCAAACCTTAGCCGTTGTCGTACAATAACCTGTCCCCTAAACCGTCCCCGTCCCCTAACCCTAACCCTAACCCTAACCCTAACCCTGACCCTTACCCGAAGCCTTACCCTAACCCGGCCTCTAATCCTAACCCGTACGCTAACACTAACCCGTACCCTAACAATTAAGCTCACCCTAAACCGATGTCGTACCCTAACCTGTCCCCTAAACCGTCCCCATCCCCTAACCCTAACCCTAACCCTAACCCTAACACTTACCCGAAGCCTTACCCTAACCCGTCCCCAAATCCTTACCCGTACGCTAACACTAAACCGTAGCCTAACATGTACGCTCATCCTAAACCGTTGTCGTACACTAACCTGTCCCCTAAACCGTCCCCGTCCCCTAACCCTAACCCTAACCCTAACCCTAATCCTTACCTGAAACCTTACCCTAACCCGTCCCGTAATCCTAACCCGTACGCTAACACTAACCCGTACACTAACACGTACGCTCACCCTAAACCGTTTTCGTACGCTAACCTGTCCCCTAAACCGTCCCCGTCCCCGTCCCCTAACCCTAAACCGAACGCTAACGCTAACCCTTACCCGAAGCCTTACCCTAAACCGTCCCCTAATCCTAACCCGTACGCTAACAATAACCCGTACCCTAACACGTACGCACACCGTAAACCGTTGTCGTACCCTAACCTGTCCCCTAAACCGTCCCCGTCCCCTAACCCTAACCCTAAACCTAACACTAACCCTTACCCGAAGCTTTACCCTAACCCGTCCCGTAATCCTAACCCGTACCCTAACACTAACCGGTACCCTAACATGTACACTCACCCTAAACCGTTGTCGTACCCGAACCTGTCCCCTAAACCGTCCCCGTCCCCTAACCCTAACGCTAAACCTAACCCTAACCCTTACCCGAAGCCTTACCCTAACCCGTCCCCTAATCCTAACCCGTACGCTAACACTAACCAGTACCCTAGCACGTACGCTCACCCTAAACCGTTGTCGTACCCTAACCTGTCCCATAAACCGTCACCGTCCCCTAAGCCTAACCCTAACCCTAACCCTAACCCGAACCCTTACCCGAAGCCTTACCCTAACCCGTCCCCTAATCCTAAACCGTACGCTAACACTAAACCGTACCCTAACACGTACGCTCACCCTAAACCGTTGTCATACCCTAACCTGTCCCCTAAACCGTCCCCGTCCCCTAACCCTAACCCTAAACCTAACCCTTACCCGAAGCCTTACCCTAACCCATCCCCTAATCCTAACCCGTGCGCTAACACTAAACCATACCCTAACACGTACGCTCACCCTACACCGTTGTCGTACCCTAACCTGTCCCCTAAACCTTCCCCGTCCCCTAACCCTAACCCTAACACTAACCCTAACCCTAACCCTTACCCGAAGCCTTACCGTAACCCGTCCCCTAATCCTAACCCGTACGCTAACACTAAACCGTACCCTAACACCTACGCACACCCTAAAGCGTTTTCGTACACTAACCTGTCCCCTAAACCGTCCCCGTCTCCGAACCCTAACCCTAACCCTAACCCTTACCCGAAGCCTTACCCTAACCCGTCCCCTAATCCTAACCGGTACGCTAACACTAACACGTACCCTAACACGTACGCTCACCCTAAAAAGTTGTCGTAACATAACCTGTCCCCTAAACCGTCCCTGTCCCCTAACCCTAACCCTAACCCTAACCCTAACCCTAACCCTTACCCGAAGCCTTACCCTAACCCGTCCCAGAAGCCTAAACCGTACGCTAACACTAACCCATACCCTAACACGTACGCTCACCCTAAACTGTTGTCGTACACTAACCTGTCCCCTAAACCGTCCCCGTCCCCTAACCCTAACCCTAACCCTAACCCTAACCCTAACACTTACCCGAAGCCTTACTCTAACCCGTTTCCTAATCCTAACCCGTACGCTAACCATAACCAGTACCCTAACACGTACACTCACCCTAAACCGTTGTCGTACCCTAACCTGTCCCCTAAACCGTCCCCGTCCCCTAACCCTAACCCTAAACCTAACCCTAACGCTAACCCTTACCCGAAGCCTTACCCTAACCCGTCCCCTAATCCTAACTCGTATGCTAACAATAACCCATACCCTAACACGTACACTCACCCTAAACAATTGTCGTACCCTAACCTGTCCCCTAAACCGTCCCCACACCCTAACCCTAACCTTTACCCTAACCATAACCCTAAACCTTACCCGAAGCCTTACACTCACCCGTCACCTAATCCTAAACCGTACGCTAACACTAACCCGTACCCTAACACGTACGCTCACCCTAAACCGTTGTCGTACACTAACATGTCCCCTAAACCGTCCCCGTCCCCTAACCCTAACCCTCACCCTAAACCTTACCCGAAGCCTTACACTTACCCGTCCCCTAATCCTAACCCGTACACTAACACTAACCCGTACCCTAACACGTACGCTCACCCTAAACCGTTGTCGTACCCTAACCTGTCCCCTAAACCGTCCCCGTCCCCTAACCCTAACCCTAACCCAAACCCTTACTCGAAACCTTACCCTCACACTTCCCCAATCCTAACCCGTACGCTAACTCTAACCCGTACCCTAACACGTACGCTCACCCTAAACCGTTGTCATACCCTAACCTATTCCCTAAATCGTCCCCGTCCCCGTCCCCTAACCCTAACCGTAACCATTACCCGAAGCCTTACCCTAACCCGTCCCCTAATCCTAACACGTAGGCTAACACTATCCCGTACCCTAACACGTACGCTCACCCTAAACCGTTGTCGTACCTGAACCTGTCCCCTAAATCATCCCCGTCCCCTAACACTAACGCTAACGCTAACCCTAACCCTAAACCTTACCCGAAGCCTTACCCTAACCCGTCCCCTAATCCTAACCCGTACGCTCACCCTAACACTAACCCTAATCCTTACCCGAAACCTTACCATAAACCGTCCCCTAATCCTAACATGTACGCCCTCACTAAACCGTACCCTAAAACATACGCTCACCATTAACCGTTGTCGTACCCTAACCTGTCCCCTAAACCGTCCCCGTCCCCGTCCCCTAACCCAAACCCTAACCCTAACCCTAACACTTACCCGAAGCCTTACCCTAATCCGTCCCCTAATCCTAACCCGTACGCTAACACTAACCCGTACCCTAACATGTACGCTCACCCTAAACCGTTGTCGAACACTAACCTGTCCCCTAAACCGGCCCCTAACCCTAACCCTAACCCTAACCCTATCCCTAACCCTAACCCTTACCCGAAGCCTTACCCTAACCCGTCCCCTAATGCTAACTCGTACGCTAACACTGACCCGTACTCTAACACATACGCTCACCTTAAACCGTTGTCGTACCCTAACCTGTCCCCTAAAGCATCCCCGTCCCCTAACCCTAACACTAACCCTAAACCTTACCCAAAGCCTTACCCTAACCCGTCCCCTAATACTAACCCGTACGCTAACACTAACCCGTACCCTAACACGTACGCTCACCCTAAACCGTTGTGGTACACTAACCTGTCCCCTAAACCGTCCCTGTCCCCTAACCGTAACCCTAACCCTAACCCTAACACTAACCCTTACCCGAAGACTTACCCTAACCCGTCCCCTAATCCTAACCCGTATCCTAAGATTAACCCGTACCCTAATACGTACACTCACCCTAAACCGTTGTCGTACACTAACCTGTCCACTAAACCTTCCCCGTCCAAGTCCCCTAAGCCTAACCCTAACCCTAAACCTTACCCGAAGCCTTACACTAAACCCTCCCCTAATCCTAACCCGTACGCTAACACTAACCCATACCCTAACACATACGCTCACAATAAACATTTGTCGTACACTAACCTGTCCCCTAAACCGTCCCCGTCCCCTAAACCTAACCCTAACCCTAACCCTTACCCGAAGCCTTACCCTAACCCATCCCCTCCTCCTATCCCGTACGCTAACACTAACCCGTACCCTAACACCTACGCTCACCCTACCTGTTGTCATACCCTAACCTGTTCCCTAAACCGTCCCCGTCCCCTAACCCTAAACCTAACCCTAACCCTAACCCTTTCCTGAAGCCTTACCGTAACCGTGCCCTAATCCTAACCCGTACGCTAACACTAACCCGTAACCTAACACGTATGCTCACCCTAAACCTTTGTCGTACCCTATCCTGTCCCGTAAACCGTCACCGTCCCCTAACCCTAACCCTAACCTTAACCCTAACACTAACCCGAAGCCTTACCCTAACCCGCCCCCTAATACTAACTCGTACGCTAACACTAACGCGTACCCTAACACGTACGCTCACCCTAAACCGTTGTCGTACCCTAAGCTGTCCCCTAAACCGTCCCCGTCCGATAACATTAACCCTAACCATAACCCTAACCCTAACCCTTACCCGAAGCCTTACACTAACCCGTCCCATAATCCTAAACCGTACGCTAACCCTAACCCGTACCCTAACACGTACGCTCACCGCAAACCGTTGTCGTACCCTAACCTGTCCCCTAAACCGTCCCCGTCCCCTAACCCTAACCCGATCCCTAACCCTAAACCTTAACCCAAGCCTTATCCTAACCCGTCCCCTAATCCTAACCCGTACGCTAACACTAACCCGTACCCTAACACGTACGCTCACCCTAAACCGTTGTCGTACAATAACCTGTCCCCTATACCGTCCCCGTCCCCTAACCCTAACCCTATCCCTAACCCTAAACCTAACCCTTACCCGAAGCCTTACCCTAATCCGTTCCCTAATCCTAACACGTACGCGAACACTAACCCGTACCCTAACACGTACGCTCACCCTAAACCGTTGTCATACCCTAACCTGTCCCCTAAACCGTCCCCATCCCCTGACCCTAACCCTAACCCTAACGCTTACCCGAAGCCTTACACTTACCCTTCCCATAATCCTAACCCGTACGCTAACACTAAACCGTACCCTAACACGTACACTCACCCTAAATCGTTGTCGTACACTAACCTGTCCCCTAAACCGTCCCCGTCCCCTAACCCTAACCCTAACCCTAACCCTAAACCTTACCCAAAGCCTTACCCTAACCCGTCCCCTAATCCTAACCCGTACGCTAACACTAACCCGTACCCTAAAACGTACCCTCACACTAAACCATTTTTCGTACCCTAACCTGTCCCCTAAACCGTCCCCGTTCCTTAACCCAATCCCTAACCCTAACCCTAACCCTAAACCTTACCCGAAGCCTTACCCTAACCCGTCCCCTAATACTAAACCGTACGCTAACACTAACCCGTACCCTAACACGTACTCTCACCCTAAACCGTTGTCGTACCCTAACCTGTCCCCTAAACCGTCCCCGTCCCGTAACCCTAACCCTAACCCTAACCCTTACCCGAAGCCTTACACTTACCCATCCCATAATCCTAACCCGTACGCTAACACTAAACCGTACCCTAACACGTACGCTCACCCCTAAACCGTTGTCGTACCCTAAGCTGTCCCCTACACCGTCCCCGTCCCCTAACCCTAAAAATAACCCGATCCCTAACCCTAACCCTTACCCCAGGCCTTAATCTAACCCGTACCCTAATCCTAAACCGTACGCTAACACTAACCCCTACCCTTACACGTACGCTCACCCTAAACCGTTGTCGTACCCTAACCTGTCCCCTAAACCGTGCCAGTCCCCGTCCCCTAACCCTAACCCTAACTCTTACCCGAAGCCTTACCCAAACCCGTCCCCTATTCCTAACCCGTACGCTAACACTAACCCATACCCTAACACATACGCTCACCCTAAACCTTTGTCGTACAATAACCTGTCCCTTATACTGTCCCCGTCCCCTAACCCTAACCCTAACCCTAACCCTAACACTTACCCGAAGCCTTACCCTAACCTGTCCCCTAATCCTAACCCTTACGCTAACCTGTCCCCTAACACCTACGCTCACCCTAAACCGTTGTCGTACCCTAACCTGTCCCATAAACCGTCCCCGTACCCTAACACTAACCCTAACCCTAACCTTACCCGAAGCCTTAACCTAACCCGTCCCCTAATCCAAACCCTTAGGCTAACACTAATCCGTACCCAAACACGTACGCACACCCTAAACCGTTGTCGCACCCTAACCTGTCCCCTAAACCGTCCCCATCCCCGTCCCCTAACCCTAACACTAACCCTAACCCTAACCCTTACCCAAAGCCTTACCCTATCCCGTCCCCTAATCCTAACCCGTATGCTAACACTAACCCGTACCCTAACACGTACGCTCACCCTAAACCGTTGCCGTACACTAACCTGTCCCCTAAACTGTCCCCGTCCCCTAACCCTAACCCTAAACCTAACCCTTACCCGAAGCCTTACCCTAACCCGTCCCCTAATCCTAACCCGTACGCTAACACTAACCCGTACCCTAACACGTATGCTCACCGTAAACCGTTGTCGTACCCTAACCTGTCCCCTAAACCGTCCAACTCACCTAACACTAACCCTAACCCTTACCCTAACCCTAACCCTTACCCGAAGCCTTACCCTAACACGTCCCCTAATCCTAACACGTACGCTAACAGTAACCCGTACCCTAACACGTACGCTCACCCTAAACCGTTGTCGTACACTAACCTCTCCCCTAAACCGTCCCCGTCCCCTAACCCTAACCCTAACCCCAACCGTAACCCTTACCCGAAGCCTTACCATAACCCGTCACCTAATACTAACCCGTACGCTAACACTAACCCGTACCCTAACACGTACGCTCACCATAAACGGTTGTCGTACCCTAACCTGTCCCCTAAACCGTCCCCGTCCCCTAACACTAACCCTAACTCTAAACCTAACCCTTACCCGAAGCCTTACCCTAACCCGTCACATAATCCTAACCCTTAGGCTAACACTAAACCGTACCCTAACACGTACGCTCACCCTAAACCGTTGTCGCACCGTAACCTGTCCCCTAAACCGTCCCCATCCCCGTCCCCTAACCCTAACACTAACCCTAACTCTAACCCTTACCCGAAGTCTTACCCTAACCTGTCCCCTAATCCTAACCCGTACGCTAACACTAACCCGTACCCTAACACGTACGCTCACCCAAACCCGTTGTCGTACCCTAACCTGTCCCCTAAACCGTCCCCGTCCCCTAACCCTAACCCGATCCCTAACCCTAAACCTTAACCCAAGCCTTATCCTAACCCGTCCCCTAATCCTAAACCGTACGCTAACACTAACCTGTACCCTAACACGTACGCTCACCCTAAACCGTTGTCGTACCCTAACCTGTCCCCTAAACTGTCCGAGTCCCCGTCCCCTAACCCTAAGCCAAACCCTAACCCTTACCCGAAGCCTTACCCCAACCCGTCCCCTAATTCTAACCCATAAGCTAACACTAAACCGTACCCTAACACATACGCTCACCCTAAACCGTTGTCGTACAATAACCTGTCCCCTATACCGTCCCCGTCCCCTAACCCTAACCCTATCCCTAACCCTAAACCTAACCCTTACCCGAAGCCTTACCCTAATCCGTTCCCTAATCCTAACACGTACGCGAACACTAACCCGTACCCTAACACGTACGCTCACCCTAAACCGTTGTTGTACCCTAACCTGTCCCCTAAACCGTCCCCGTCCCCTGACCCTAACCCTAACCCTAACGCTTACCCGAAGCCTTACACTTACCCTTCCCATAATCCTAACCCGTACGCTAACACTAAACCGTACCCTAACACGTACACTCACCCTAAATCGTTGTCGTACACTAACCTGTCCCCTACACCGTCCCCGTCCCCTAACCCTAACCCTAACCCTAACCCTAAACCTTACCCAAAGCCTTACCCTAACCCGTCCCCTAATCCTAACCCGTACGCTAACACTAACCCGTACCCTAAAACGTACCCTCACACTAAACCATTTTTCGTACCCTAACCTGTCCCCTAAACCGTCCCCGTTCCTTAACCCAATCCCTAACCCTAACCCTAACCCTAAACCTTACCCGAAGCCTTACCCTAACCCGTCCCCTAATACTAAACCGTACGCTAACACTAACCCGTACCCTAACACGTACTCTCACCCTAAACCGTGGTCGTACCCTAACCTGTCCCCTAAACCGTCCCCGTCCCCTAACCCTAACCCTAACCCTAACCCTTACCCGAAGCCTTACACTTACCCATCCCATAATCCTAACCCGTACGCTAACACTAAACCGTACCCTAACACGTACGCTCACCCCTAAACCGTTGTCGTACCCTAAGCTGTCCCCTACACCGTCCCCGTCCCCTAACCCTAACAATAACCCGATCCCTAACCCTAACCCTTACCCCAGGCCTTAATCTAACCCGTACCCTAATCCTAAACCGTACGCTAACACTAACCCCTACCCTTACACGTACGCTCACCCTAAACCGTTGTCGTACCCTAACCTGTCCCCTAAACCGTGCCAGTCCCCGTCCCCTAACCCTAACCCTAACTCTTACCCGAAGCCTTACCCAAACCCGTCCCCTATTCCTAACCCGTACGCTAACACTAACCCATACCCTAATACATACGCTCACCCTAAACCTTTGTCGTACAATAACCTGTCCCTTATACTGTCCCCGTCCCCTAACCCTAACCCTAACCCTAACCCTAACCCTAACACTTACCCGAAGCCTTACCCTAACCTGTCCCCTAATCCTAACCCTTACGCTAACATGTCCCCTAACACCTACGCTCACCCTAAACCGTTGTCGTACCCTAACCTGTCCCATAAACCGTCCCCGTACCCTAACACTAACCCTAACCCTAACCTTACCCGAAGCCTTAACCTAACCCGTCCCCTAATCCAAACCCTTAGGCTAACACTAATCCGTACCCAAACATGTACGCACACCCTAAACCGTTGTCGCACCCTAACCTGTCCCCTAAACCGTCCCCATCCCCGTCCCCTAACCCTAACACTAACCCTAACCCTAACCCTTACCCAAAGCCTTACCCTATCCCGTCCCCTAATCCTAACCCGTATGCTAACACTAACCCGTACCCTAACACGTACGCTCACCCTAAACCGTTGTCGTACACTAACCTGTCCCCTAAACTGTCCCCGTCCCCTAACCCTAACCCTAAACCTAACCCTTACCCGAAGCCTTACCCTAACCCGTCCCCTAATCCTAACCCGTACGCTAACACTAACCCGTACTCTAACACGTATGCTCACCGTAAACCGTTGTCGTACCCTAACCTGTCCCCTAAACCGTCCAACTCACCTAACACTAACCCTAACCCTTACCCTAACCCTAACCCTTACCCGAAGCCTTACCCTAACACGTCCCCTAATCCTAACACGTACGCTAACAGTAACCCGTACCCTAACACGTACGCTCACCCTAAACCGTTGTCGTACACTAACCTCTCCCCTAAACCGTCCCCGTCCCCTAACCCTAACCCTAACCCCAACCGTAACCCTTACCCGAAGCCTTACCATAACCCGTCACCTAATACTAACCCGTACGCTAACACTAACCCTTACCCTAACACGTACGCTCACCATAAACGGTTGTCGTACCCTAACCTGTCCCCTAAACCGTCCCCGTACCCTAACCCTAACCCTAACCCTAACCGTAACCTTACCTGAAGCCTTACCCTAACCCGTCCCCTAATCCTAACCCGTACGCTAACACTAACCCGTACCCTAACACGTACGCTCACCCAAAACCGTTGTCCTACCCTAACCTGTCCCCTAAACCGTCCCCTAACCCTAACCCTAACCCTAATCCTAACCCTTACCCCAAGCCTTACACTAACCCGTCCCCTAATCCTATCCCGTACGCTAACACTAACCCATACCCTAACACGTACGCTCACCCTAAACCGTTCTCGTACCCTAAACTGTCCCCTAAAGCGTCCCCGTCCCCTAAACCTAACCCTAACCCTAACCCTTACCCTAACCCTTACCCGAAGCCTTACCCTAACCCGTCCCCTAATCGTAACCCATACGGAAACACTATCCCGTACCCTAACACGTACGCTCACCCTAAACCGTTGTCGTACCCTAACCTATCCCCTAAACCGTCCCCGTCCCCTAACCCTAACCCTAACCCTAACCCTAACCCTAACCCTTACCCGAAGCCTTACCCTAACCCGTCCCCTAATCCTAACCCGTACGCTAACACTATCCCGTACCCTAACACGTATGCTCACCCTAAATCATTGTCGTACCCTAACCTGTCCCCTAATCTGTCCCCGTCCCCTAACCCTAACCCTAACCCTTACCCGAAGCCTTACACTAACCCGTCCCCTAATCCTAAGCCGTACGCTAACACAAACCCGTACCCTAACACGTACGCTCACCGTAAACGGTTGTCGTACCCTAACCTGTCCCCTAAAGCGTCCCCGTCACCTAACACTAACCCTAACCCTTACCCTAACCCTAACCCTTACCCGAAGCCTTACCCTAACCCGTCCCATAATCCTTACCCGTACGCTAACATTAACCCGTACCCTAACACGTACGCTCACCCTAAATCTTTGTCGTACCGTAACCTGTCCCCTAAACCGTCCCCGTCCCCTAACCCTAACCCTAACCCTAACCCTAACCCTAACCCTTACCCGAAGCCTTACCCTAACCCGTCCCCTAATCCTAACCCGTACGCTAACACTATCCCGTACCCTAACACGTACACTAACGCTAAACCGTTGTCATACCCTAACCTCTCCCCTAAACCGTCCCCGTCCCCTAACCCTTATCCTAACCCTAACCCTAACCCTTACCCGAAATCTTACCCTTACCCGTCCCCTAATCCTAACCCGTACGCTAACACTAACCCGTACCCTAACACGTACGCTCACCCTAAACCGTTGTTGTACCCTAACCTGTCCCCTAAACCGTCCCCGTCACCTAACACTAACCCTAACCCTTACCCTATCCCTAACACTTACCCGAAACCTTACCCTAACCCGTACCCTAATCCTAACCCGTACGCTAACACTAAACCGTACCCTAACACGTACGCTCACCCTAAACCGTTGTCGTACCCTAAACTCCCCTCTAAACCGTCCCCGTCCCCTAACCCTAACCCTAACACTAACTTTTACCCGAAGACTTACCATAACCCGTCACCTAATCCTAACTCGTACGCTAACACTCACCCGTACCCTAACATGTACGCTCACCCTAAACCGTTGTCGTACTCTAACCTGTCCCCTAAACCGTCCCCGTACCCTAACCCTTACCCTAACCCTAACCCTAACCCTAACACTTACCCGAAGCCTTACCCCAACCCGTGCCCTAATCCTAACACGTACGCTAACACTAACCCATACCCTAACACGTACGCTCACCCTAAACAGTTGTCGTACCCTAACCTGCCCAATAAACCGTCCCCGTTCCCTAACCCTAACCCTAAACCAAACCCTAACCCTAACCCATACCCGAAGCCTTACCCTAACACGTCCCCTAATCCTAACCCGTACGCTAACACTAAAACGTACCCTAAAACGTACGCTCACCCTAAACCGTTGTCGTACCCTAAACTGTCCCCGAAACCGTCCCTGTCCCCGTCCCCTAACCCTAACCCTAACCCTAACCCTAACCCTTACCCGAAGCCTTACCCTAACCCATCCCCTAATCCTAACCCGTACGCTAACACTAACCCACACCCTAACAAATACACTCACCTAAACCGTTGTCGTACCCTAACCTGTCCCCTAAACCGTCCCCGTCCCCTAAACCTAACCCTAACCGTAATCCTAACCCTTACCCGAAGACTTACCCTAACCCGTCCCCTAATCCTAACCCGTACGCTAACACTAACCCGTACCCTAACATGTACGCACACCCTAAACCGTTGTCGTACCCTAACTTGTCACCGAAACCGTCCACGTCCCCTAACACTACCCTAAACCTAACCCTAATCCTAACCCTTACCCGAAGCCTTACAGTAACCCGTCCCCTAATCCTAACCCGTACGCTAACACTAACCCGTACCTTAACATGTACGCTCACCCTAAACCGTTGTCGTACCCTAAGCTGTCCCCTAAACCGTCCCCGTCCCCTAACCCTAACCCTAACCTTAAACCTAACGCTAACCCTTACCCGAAGCCTTACCCTAACCCATCCCCTAATCGTAACCCGTACGCTAACACTAACCCGTACACTAACACGTACGCTCTCCCTAAACCATTGTCATACACTAACCTGTCCCCTAAACCTTCCCCGTCCCCTAACCCTAACCCTAACCCTAACCCTATCCCTTACCCGAAGCCTTACACTTACCCGTCCCCTAATCCTAACCCGTACGCTAACACTAACTGGTACCCTAACACGTACGCTCACCGTAAACCATTGTCGTACCCTAACCTGTCCCGTAAACCGTCCCTGTCCCCTAACACTAAACCTAACCCTAACCCTAACCCTAACCCTTACCCGAAGCCTTACCCTAACCAGTCCCCTAATCCTAAACCGTACACTAACACTAACACTAATACGTACGCTCAACCTAAACCGTTGTCGTACCCTAACCTGTCCCCTAAACCGTCCCCATCCCCTAACCCTAACCCTATCCCTAACCCTAACCCTATACAAAGCCTTACCCTAAACCGTCCCATAATCCTAACCCGTACGCTAACACTAACCCGTACCCTAACACGTACGCTCACCCTACACCATTGTCGTACCCTAACCTGTCCTGTAATTTTTCCCCGTCCCCTAACATTAACCCTAACCCTAAGCCTAACACTAACCCTAAACCCTAACCCTAACCCTAACCCTAAGCCTTACCCAAAGCCTTTACCTAACCCGTCCCCTAATCCTAAACTGTACGCTAACACTAACCCGTACCCTAACACGTACGCTCACACTAAACCATTGACGTACACTAACCTGTCGCATAAACCCTCCCCGTGCCTTAACCCTAACCCTAAACCTAACCCTAACCCTAACCCTAACCATTACCCGAAGCCTTACCCTAACTCGTCCCCTAATGCTAACCGGTACGCTAACACTAACCCATACCCTAACTCGTACGCTCACCCTAAACTGTTGTCGTACACTAACCTGTCCCCTAAACCGTCCCCGTCCGCAAACCCTAACCCTAACCCTAACCCTAACCTTTACCCAAAGCCTTACCCTAACACGTCCCCTAATCCTAACCCGTACGCTAACACTAACCCGTACCCTAAAACGTACGCTCACCCTAAACTGTTGTCATATCCTAACCTTGCCCCTAAACCCTCCCCGTACCCTAACCCTAACCCTATGCCTAACCCGAACGCTTACCCGAAGCCTTACCCTAACCCGTCACCTAATCCTAACCCGTACGCGAAAGCTAACGTTACCCTAAAACGTATGCTCACCCTAAACCTTTGCCGTACCCTAACCTGTCTCCTAATCCGTCCCCGTCCCCTAAACCTAACCCTTAACCTAACCCTAACGCTTACCCGAAGCCTTACACTAACCCGTCCCCTAATCCTAACCCGTAGGCTAACACTAACCCTTACCCTAACACGTACGCTCACCCTAAACCGTTGCCGTACCCTAACCTTTCCCCTAAACCGTCGCCGTACCCTAACCTTTCCCCTAAACCGTCCCCGTCCCCTATCACTAAACCTGACCCTAACTCTAATCCTTACCCGAAGCCTTACCCTAACCCGTCCCCTAATCCTAAACCGTACGCTAACACTAACCCGTAACATAACACGTGCGCTCACCCTAAAACCTTGTCGTACCCTAACCAGTCCCCTAAACCGTCTCCATCCCCTAAAACTAACCCTAACCCTAACCCTTACCCGAAGCCTTACACTAAACCGTCCCCTAATCCTAACCCGTACGCTAACACTAACTGGTACCGTAACACGTACGCTCACCCTAAACATTTGTCGTAACATAACCTGTCTCCTAAACCGTCCCCTTCCCTAACCCTAAACCTAACCCTAATCCTAACCGGTCCCCTAAACCGTCCTCGTCCCCGTCCCCTAACCCTAAGCCTAACCCTAACGCTAACCCTTACCCGAAGCCTTACCCTAACCCGTCCCCTAATCCTAACCCGTACACTAACTCTAACCCGTACCCTAACATGTACGTTTACCCTAAACCATTGTCGTGCACTAACCTGTCCCCTAAACCGTCCCTGTCCCCTAACCCTAACCCTAACCCTAATCCTAACCAGTCCCCTAAACTGTCCCCGTCCCCGTCCCCTAACCCTAAGACTAAACCTAACGCTAACACTTACCCGAAGCCTTACACTAACCCGTACCATAATCCTAAACCGTACGCTAACACTAACCCATACCCTAACACGTACGCTCACCCTAACCCTTTGTCATACTCTAACCTGTCCCCTAAACCGTCCCCTTCCCCTAATCCTAACCCTAACCATAACCCTAACCATAACCCTTACCCGAAGCCTTACCCAAACCCTTCTCCTAATCCTAAGCCGTACGCTAACACTAACCCGTACCCTAACACGTACGCTCACCCTAAACCGTTGTCGTATCCTAACCTTTCCCCTAAACCGTCTCCGTCCCCTAACCCTAACACTAACCCTTTCCCTAACCCTAACCCTTACCCGAAGCCTTACCCTGACCGGTCACCTAATACGAACCTGTACGCTAACACTAACCCGTAGCCTTACACGTACGCTCACCCTAAACTGTTGCCGTACCCTAACCTGTCCCCTAAACCGTCCCCGTCCCCTAACCCTAAACGTAAACCTAACCCTAAACCTTTCCTGAAGCCTTACCCTAACCCGTCCCCAATCCTAACCCGTACACTAACACTAAACCATACACTAACACCTACACTCACCCTAAAATGTTGTCGTATCCTAACCTGTCCCCTAAACCCTCCCCGTCCCCTAACCCTAACCCTAAACCTAACCCTAAACCTTACCTGAAGCCTTACCCAAACCCGTCCCCTAATCCTAACCCGTACGCTAACACTAAACGGTACCCTAACACCTACACTCATCCTAAAACGTTGTCATATCCTAACCTGTCCCCTAAACAGTCCCCGTCCCCTAACCCTAACCCTAACACTAACCCTAACCCTTACCCGAAGCCCTAACCTAACCCATAGGCTAACAGTAAACCGTAGCCTAACACGTACGATCACCCTAAACCTTTGTCGTACCATTACCTGTCCCCTAAACTGTCCCCGTCCCCGTCCCCTAATCCTAACCCTAACCCTAACCCTAACACTTACCCGAAGCCATACCCTAACCCGTCCCCTAATCCTAACCCGTACCCTAACACGTACGCTCAGCCTAAACCATTGTCGTACCCTAAACTGTGACCTACAACGTCCCCGTCCCCGTCCCCGGCCCCTAACCCTAACCCTAAGCCTAACCCTTACCCGAATCCTTACAATAACCCGTCCCCTACTCCTAACCCGTACGATAACACTAACCCGTACCCAACACGTACGATCACCCTAAACCGTTGTCGTTCCCTAACCTGTCCCCTAAACCTTCCCCATCCCCTGACCCTAACCCTAACCCCAATCCTAAACCTGAACCTTACCCGAAACCTTACCCTAACCCGTCCCCTAATCCTAACACGTACGCTAACACTAACCCGTACCCTAACACGTAAGCTCACCCTAAAACTTTGTCGTACACTAACCTGTCCCTTAAACCGTCACCATCCGCTAACCCTAACCCTATCCCTAACCCTAAAACTTACCCGAAGCCTTACCCTAACCTGTCACATAATCCTAACCCGTACGCTAACACTAACCCATACCCTAACAGGTACGCTCACCCTAAACTGTTTTCATACCCTAACCTGTCCCCTAAACCGTCCCCGTCCCCCAACCCTAACCCTAACCCTAACCCTAAGACTTACTCGAAGCCTTACCCTAACCCGTCCCCTAATCCTAACCGGTACGCTAACACTAACCCTTACCCTAACATGTACAATCACCCTAAACCTTTGTCGTACCCTAACCTGTCCCATAAACCGTCCCCATCCCCTAACTCTAACACTAACCCTAACCCTAACCCTTAACCGAAGTCGTCCCCTAACCCGTCCCCTAATCCTAACCCGTACGTTAACACTAACCCGTACCCTAACATGTACAATCACCCTACACCGTTTTCGTACCCTAACCTGTCCCCTAAACCGTCCCCGTCCCCTAACCCTAACCCTAACCCTAACCCTTACCCGAAGCCTTACCCTAACCCATCCCCTAATCCTAACCCGTAGGCTAACACTAATCCGTACCCTAACACGTACGCTCACCCTAAACCATTGTCGTACCCTATCCTGTCCCCTAAACCGTCCCCGTCCCCTAACCGTAACCCTAAGCCTAAACTTTACCCGAAGCCTTACCCTAACCCGTCCCCTAATCCTAACCCGTACGCTAACACCTACGCTCACCCTAAACCGTTGTTGTACCCTAACCTGTCCCCTAAACTGTCCCCATCCCCTAACCCTAACCCTAACCCTAACCCTAAACCTTACCGGAAGCCTTACCCTAACCCATCCCCTAATCCTAACCCGTACGCTAACACTAACACATACCCTAACACGTATGCTCACCCTAAACCGTTGTCGTACCCTAACCTGTCCCCTAAACCATCCCCGTCCCCTAACCCTAACAATAACCCTAAAACTAAAGCTTACCCGAAGCCTTACCTAAACCCGTCCCATAATCCTAACCCGTACGTTAACACTAATCCGTACCCTAACACGTACACTCACCCTAAATCTTTGTCGTACAATAACCTGTCCCTTAAACCATCCCCATCCGCTAACCCTAACCCTCGCCCTAAACCTAACCCCTACCCGAAGCCTTACCCTAACCCGTCCCCTAATCCTAACCCTTACGCTAACACTAACCCATACCATAACACGTACGCTCACCCTAAACCGTTTTCGTACCCTAACCTGTCCCCTAAACCGTCCCCGTCCCCCAACCCTAACCCTAACCCTAATCCTTACCCGGAGCCTTAAACTAACCTGTCCCCTAATCCTAACTGGTACGCTAACACTAACCCGTACCCTAACACGTAGGCTCACCCTAAACGGTTGCGGTACCCTAAACTGTCACCTAAACCGTCCCCGTCCGTCCCCTAACCCTAACCCTAACCCTAACACTTACCCGAAGCCTTACCCTAAACCGTCCCCTAATCCTAACCCGTACGTTAACACTAAACCTTACCCTAACATGTACAATCACCCTAAACCGTTGTCGTACCCTAACCTTTCCCTTAAACCGTCCCCATCCCCTAACCCTAACACTAACCCTAACCCTAACCCTAACTATTAACCGAAGACTTCCCCTAACCCATCCCGTAATCCTAACCCAGACCCTAACACTAACCCGTACCCTAACACGAATGCTCAACCTAAACCGTTTTCGTACCCCAACCTGTCCCCTAAAGAGTCCCCATCACCTAACCCTAACCCTAACCCTTACCCTTACCCAAATCCTTACCCAAACCCGGCCCCTAATCCAAACTCGTACGCTAAAACTAAACCGTACCCTAACATGTACGCTCACCCTAAAACGTTGTCGTACCCTAACCTGTCACCTAAACCATCCCCGTCCCCTAACCCTAACCCTAACCCTAACCGGTCCACTAAACCGTACCCGTCCCCGTCCCCTGACCCTAACCCTAACGCTAACCCTTACCCGAAGCCTTACACTAACCCGTCCCCTAATCCTAACCCGTACGCTAACACTAACCCATACCCTAACACGTACGCTCACCCTAAATCGTTGTCGTATCCTAACCTTTCCCTTAAACCATTCCCGTCCCCTAACCCTAACACTATCCCTAAACCTAACCCTTACCAGAAGCCTTACCCTAACCCGTCCCCTAATACTAAGCCGTACGCTAATACTAAACAGTACCCTAACACGTACACTCACCCTAAAACGTTGTCGTACCCTAACCTGTCCCCTAAACCGTCCCAGTCCACTAACCCTAACCCTAAACCTAACCCTAACCCTAACCCTTACCCGAAGCCTTACCCTAACCCGTCCCCTAATCCTAACCGATACGCTAACACTAACCCGTACCCTAACACTTACGCTCACAGTAAAACATTGTCGTACACTAACCTGTCCCCTAAACCGTCCCGGTCCCATAACCCTAACCCTAACCCTAAACCTAACCCTTACCCGAAGCCTTACACTAACCCGTCCCCTAATCCTTACTCGTACGCTAACACTAACCCATACCTTAACACGCACACTCACCCTAAACCGTTGTCGTACCCTAACATGTCCCCTAAACCGTCCCTGTCCCCTAACCCTAACCCTAACACTATCCCTAAACCTAACCCTTACCTGAAGCCTTACCCTAAACCATCCCCTAATCCTAACCCGTACGCTAACACTAACCCATACCCTAACACGTACGCCGACCCTAAACCGTTGTCGTACCCTAAACTGTCCCCTAAACTGTCCCCATCCCTTAATCCTAACCCTAAAACGTATCCGAAGGCTTACCCTAACCAGTCCCCTAATCCTAACCCGTACGCTAACACTAACCCGTACCGTGACACGTACGCTAACCCTAAACCGTCGTCGTACCCTAACCTGTCCCCTAAACCGTCCCCATCCCCTAACCATAACCATAATCCTAACCCTTACCCGAAGCCTTACCCTAACCCGTCCCCTAATCCTAACCCGTACGCTAACACTAACCCGTACCCTAATGTAGGCTCACCCTACACCGTTTTCGTACACTACCCTGTCCCCTAAACAGTCCCCGTCCCCTAATCCTAACCCTAACCCTAACCCTAACCCTAACCCTAACGCATACCCGAAGCCTTACACTAACCCGTCCCCTAACCCTAACCCGTACGCTAACACTAACCCGTACCCTAACACGTACGCTCACCCTAAAACATTGTCGTACCCTAACCTGTCCCCTAAACCGTCCCCTAACCCTAACCCTAACCCTAACCCTTACCTGAGGCCTTACACTAAACTGTCCCCTAATCCTAACCCGTACGCTAACACTAACCCGTACCCTAACAGGTACCCTCACCCTAAACCGTTGTCGTACCCTAACTTGTCACCTAAACTGTCCTCGTCCCCTAACCCTAACCCTAACCCTAACCCTAACCCTAACACTTACCCGAAGCCTTACCCTAACCCATCCTCTAATCCTAACCCGTACATTAACACTAAACCTTACCCTAACATGTACAATCACCCTAAACCGTTGTCGTACCCTAACCTGTCCCCTAAACCGTCCCCATCCCCTAACCCTAACAATAACCCTAACCCTAACCCTAACATTTAACCGAAGCCTTCCTCTAACACGTCCCGTAATCCTAAACCGAACACTAACCCGTACCCTAACACGTATGCTCAACCTAAACCGTTTTCGTACCCCAACCTGTCCCCTAAACAGTCCCCATCCCCAAACCCTAACCCTAACCCTAACCCTTACCCTTACCCGAATCCTTACCCAAACCCGTCCCCTAATCCTAACACGTACGCTAAAACTAAACCATACCCTAACACGTACGCTCACCCTAAACCGTTGTCGTAGCCTAACCTGTCACCTAAACCGTCCCCGTCTCCTAACCCTAACCCTAACCCTAACCGGTCCCCTAAACCGTCCCCGTCCCTGTCCCCTGACCCTAACCCTAACGCTAACCCTTACCCGAAGCCATACACTAACCCGTCCCCTAATCCTAACCCATAAGCTAACACTAACCCGTACCCTAACACGTACGCTTACCCTAAAACATTGTCGTACCCTAACCTGTCCCCTAAACCGTCCCTGTCCCCTAACCCTAACCCTAACCATAACAATAACCCTTACCCGAAGCCTTAACGTAACCCGTCCCCTAATCCTAACCCGTACGCTAACACTAACCCATACCTTAACACGTACGCTCACCCTAAACCGTTTTCGTAACCTAACGTGTCCCCTAAACCGTCCCCGTCCCCTAATACTAACCCTAACTATAACCCAACCCTAACCCTTACCCGAAGCCTTACCCTAACACATTCCCTAATCCTAACCCGTACGCTAACACTAACCCGTACCCTAACACGTACGCTCACCCTAAACCGTTGTGGTACCCTAACATGTCCCATAAACCGTCCCCGTCCCCTAACCCTAAACCTATCCCTAACCCTAACCCTTACCCGAAGCCTTACACTAACCCGTCCCCTAATCCTAACCCGTACGCTAAAACTAACCCATACCCTAACACGTACGCTCACCCTAAACCATTCTTGTAACCTAACCTATCCTCTAAACCGTCCCCGTCCCCTAACCCTAACCCCAACCCCAACCCTAACCCTTACCCGCAGCCTTACCCTAACCCGTGCCCTAAACCTAACCCGTACACTAACACTAACCAGGACTCTAACATGTACGCTTAACCTAACCCCTTGTCGTACACTAACCTGTCCCCTAAACTGTCCCCGTCCTCTAATCCTAACCCTAACCCTAAACCTAACCCTAGCCCTTACCCTAAGCCTTAGGCTAACCCATCCCCTAATCCTAACCCGTACGATAACAGTAACCCGTACCCTAACACGTACGCTCACCCTAAATCGTTGTCATAACCTAACCTGTCCCCTAAACCGTTGCCGTCCCCTAACCCTAACCCTAACCCTAACCATAACCCTTACCCGAATCCTTACCCTAACCCGTCCCCTAATCCTAACCTGTATGCTAACACTAACCCGTACCCTAACACGTACGCTCACCCTAAAACATTGTCGTACCCTAACCTGTCCACTAAAACATCCACGTCCCCTAAACCTAAACCTAACCCTAACCCTAACCCTAAACCTAACACGAACCCTTACGCGAAGCCTTACACTAACCCGTTCCCTAATCCTAACCCGTACGCTAACACTAACCCGTTCCCTAACATGTACGCTCACCCTAAAGAGTTGTCGAACTCTAACCGGTCCCCTAAACCGTCCCCGTCCCCTAACCCTAACCCTAACCCTAACCCTGACCTATACCATAAACCGTCCCCGTGCCCGTCCCCTAACCCTAACCCTAACCCTAAATTTAACCCTTACCCGAAGCCTTACCCTAACCCGTCCCCTAATGCTAACCCGTACGCTAACACTAACCCGTACCCTAACATGTACACTCACCCTATGCCGTTGTCGTACCCTAACCTGTCCCCTAAACCGTCCCCCTCCCCTAACCCTAACCCTAACCCTAAACCTAACCCTTACGTGAAGCCTTACCGTAACCCGTCCCCTAATCCTAACCCGTATGCTAACACTAACCCGTACCCTGACACGTACGCTCACCCTAAACCGTTGTCGTAACCGAACCTGTCCCCTAAACCGTCCCCGTTCCCTAATCTTAACCCTATCCTTAAACCTAAACCTTACTCGAAGCCTTACCCTAACCCGACCATTAATCCTAACCCGTAGGCTATCACTAACCCATACCCTAACACGTACACTCACCCTAAATCATTGTCGTACCCTAACCTGTCCCCTCAACCGTCCCCATCCCCTATCCCTAACCCTAACCCTTACCCGAAACCTTACCGTAACCCGTCCCCTAATTCTAAACAGTACGCTAACACTAACCCATACCCTAACACGTACGCTCACCCTAAACCGTTGTCGTAACCTAACCTGTCCCCTAAACCGTCCCTGTCCCCTATCCCTAACCCTAACCTTAACTCTAACCCTAACCCTTACCCGAAGCCTTACCCTAACCCGTCCCCTATTCCTAACCCGTACGCTAACACTAACCCAAACCCTAACACGTACGCTAACCCTAAACCGTTGTCATACCCTAACCTGTCCCCTAAACCGTCCCCGTCCCCTAAACCTAACCTTAACCCTAACCCTAACCCTTACCCAAAGCCTTACCCTAACCCGTCCCCTAATCCTAACCCCTATGCTAACAATAACCCATACCCTAACACGTACGCTCACCCTAAACCATTGTCGTACCCTATCCTATCCCCTAAACCGTCCCGATCCCCTAACCCTAACCCTAACCCTATCCCTAACCCTTACCCGAAGCCTTACACTAACCCGTCCCCTAATCCTAACCCGTACGCTAACACTAACCCGTACCCTAACACATACGCTCACCCTAAATCATTGTCGTACCCTAACCTGTCCCCTAAACCGTCCCCGTCCCCTAACCCTAACCCTAACCCTTACACGAAGCTTTACCCTAACCCGTCCCCTAATCCTAACCCGTACGCTAACACTAACCCGTACCCTAACACGTACGCTCACCCTAAACCGTGGTCGTACCCTAACCTGTCCCCTACACTCTCCCCGTCCCCTAACCCTAACCCTAACCCTAACCCTGACCCTTACCCGAAGACTTACCCTAACCCGTACCCTAATCCTGACCCGTACGCTAACACTAACCCGTACCCTAACACGTACGCTCACTCTAAACCGTTGTCGTACCCTAACCTGTCCCCTAAACCGTCCCCGTACCCTAACCATAACCCTTACCCTAACCCCAACACTAAGCTTTACCCGAAGCCTTACCCTAAACCCTCCCCTAATCCTAACCCGCACGCGAACACTAACCCGTACCCTAACATGTACGCTCACCCTAAACCGTTGCCGTACCCTAACCTGTCCCCTAAACCTTCCCCGTCCCCTAAACCTAACCTTAACCCTAACCCTAACCCTTACCTGAAGCCTTACCCTAACCCGTCCCCTAATCCTAACCTGTACGCTAACAGTAACCCGTACTGTACCACGTACGCTCACCCTTAACCGTTGTCGTACCCTAACCTCTCCCCTAAACTGTCCCTGTCCCCTAACTCTAACCCTAACCCTTACCCGTAGACTTACCCTAACCCGTCCCCTAATGCTAACCCGTATGTTAACACTAACCCGTACCCTAACACGTACGCTCACCCTAAACCGTTGTCTTACCTAACCCGTCCCCTAAACCTTCCCCGTCCCATAACCCTAACCCTAACCCTTACCCGAAGCCTAACCCTAACCGGTCCCCTAATCCTAACCCGTACACTAACACTAACCTGTACCCTAACATGTACGCTCACCCTAAACCGTTGTCCTACCCTAACCTGTCCCCTAAACCCTCCCCGTCCCCTAACCCTAACCCTAACCCTAACCCTAACCCTTACCCGAAACCTTACCCTAACACGTCCCCTATACCTAATCCGTACGCTAACACTAACCCGTACCCTAACACCTACGCTCACCCTAAACCGCTGTGGTATCCTAACCTTTTCCCTAATCCGTCCCCGTCCCATAATGCTAAACCTAAATCTTTACAGATGCCTGTCCCTAAACCATCCCCAAATCCTAACCCATACGCTAACACTAAACTGTACCCTAACACGTAGGCTCACCCTAAATCGCTGTCGTACCCTAATCTGTACCCTAAACCGTCCCTTTCCCCAACCCTATCCCTCACCCTAACACTTACACGAAGCCTTACTCTAACCTGTCCCCTAATCCTAACCCAAATGCTAACACTGACCAGTACCCTAACATGTACGCTCACCCTAAAGCATTGTCGTACCCTAACCTGTACCCTAACACGTCCTCATCCACTAACCCTAACTCTAACACTTACCTGAAGCCTTACCCTAACACATCCCCTAATCCTAAACCATGCGCTAACACTAACCCATACCCTAACTCGTACGATCACACTAAACCGTTGTCGTACACTAACCTGTACTCTAAACCTTCCCTGTCCCCTAACCCTAACCCTAATCCTTACCGGAAAAGTTACCCTAACCCGTCCCCTAATCCTAACCCGTATGCTAACATTTACACCTACCCTAACTTGTATGCTCAATGAAAACCGTTGTCATACACTAACCTGTACCTAAACAGTCCCTGTCCCATAACCCTAACCCTAACCCTTATCCAAAGCCTTACCCTAACCCGTCACCTAAGCCTAACGGGTACGCTAACACTAACACATACCCTAACATGTACACTCACCCTAAACCATTGTCTTCCCCAAACCTGTACCTTAAATCGTCCCTGGCCCTGTCCCCTAACATTAACCATAACCCTAACCCTTACCCGAAGCCTTATCCTAACCCGTCCCCTAATCCTAATCCGTACGCCAACACTAACCCATACCCTTACACCTACGCTCACCTTAAATCGTTGTCGTACACTAAATTGTACCCTAAGCCGTTCCCATTCCCTAACCTAATCCCTAACCCTAACCATAAACCTAATCATTACCCGAAGCCTTAGTCTAAACTGTCCCCTAATCCTAAACCGTATGCTAGCACTAACACATACCCTAACATGTACACTCAACCTAAACTGCTGTCGTATTCTAACCTATACCCTAAACGGTTCCCATCCCCTAACCCTAACCCTAACCCGACGTCTTACCCTATCCCTTCCACTAATCATGGACCATACACTAACACTAAACCTTACCCTAACATGTATTCTCACACTAACACATTGTGGTACCCTAACCTGTACCTTGAACCGTCTCCATCTCCTAACCCTAACCCTAACCCTAACCCTTACCCTAAGCCTTACCCTAACCAGTCCCCTAATTCTAACCCATATGCTAACACTAACCTGTGCCCTAACATGTATGCTCACCCTAAACTGTTGTCGTACCCTAACCTGTACCCTAAACCGTCCCTGTCCCTGTTCCCTAACACTAACACATACCCGAATCATGTCTCTAAACCTTACACTAATCCTAACCCTTATGGTAGCACTAACATGTACCCTAAAACATACGCTCACCCTAAACTTTTGTCATTCCCTAACCTGTATCCTAAATGGTCCCAGTCCCCTAACAATAACCCTAAACCTAAACCTAAACCTAACCCTTACGTGAAGCTTTACCCTAACCCGTCCCTTAATCCTAACCCGTACGCTAATACTAACCCATAACCTAACACGTACGCTCACCCTAAATCATTGTCATACCCTAACCTGTACCATAAATCGTCGTTGTCCCCAACCTCAAACCGTTTCCCGAAACCTTATACTAACCCTTCCCCTAATCCTAACCCGTAAACTAACACTAACATGTACCCTAACACTTACGCTCACCCTATACCGTTGTCATACCTTAAATTGTACCCTAAACTGTCCCCATCCCCTAACCCTAACCCTAACCCGAACCCTTACCCAAAGCCTTACGCTAACCCATCGGTAATCCTAACCCGTACGCTATCACTAACCTGTATCCTAACATGTACACTCACACTAAACAATTGTCGTACCCTATCCTGTACCCTAAAACGTCCCCATCCCCTAAACCTAAATTTAAGCCTTAGCCGAAGCCTTACCCTATCACCTCCCATAATCCTAACCCGTTTGCAAACACTAACCCATACCTTAACACGTGTAGTCAACCTAAACTGTTGTCATACACTAAACTGTACCCTAAACCGTCCCCGTCCCCCAACCCGAACCCTAAATCTTACCCTTACCCGAAGTCTTACCTTAACCCGTCCCATAATCCGAAACTGTACGCTAACGCTAACCCATACCCTATCACGTACACTCACCCTAAACCGTTGTCATACCCTAACCTGTAACAAAAACCGTCCCCATCCCCTAACCTTAACCCTAACTCTTATCCGAAACCTTACCCTAACACGTCCTCTAATCTTAACCCATACGCTAACACTAACCCATAGCCTAAAATGTACGCTCAACCAAAACTCTTGTTTTACCCTACACTGTACCCTAAACCGTCCCCATCCCCTAACCCTAACACTTTCCCTAAACCTTACAGTAACCCGTCCCCTAATCTAAACCCGTACGCTAACACTAACTCTTACTCTAACTGCTATGCTCACCCTAAACCTTTGTCTTACACTAACCTGTACCCTAAACCGTCCCTGTCTCCATCCCCTAACCCTAACCCTAACCCTACCCCTAACCCTTACCTGAAGCCTTACCCTAACCCATCCCCTAATCCTAAACTGTACGCTAACCCTAACCAATACCCTAACACATACGCAGACCCTAAACCATTGTCCTACCATGATCTGAACCGTAAACCATCCCTGTGCCCTAACCCTAACTCTAAACCTAACCCTTTCCCAAAGCATTACACTAACCCGTCCACTAATCCTAACCCATACACTAACATGAACCCATCCCCTAACATATATGTTCTACTTAATTAGTTGTCGTACCCCAACCGGTATCCTAAACCTTCCCCATACCCTAACCCTAAACTTAACACTAACCCTTACCCGAAGCCTTACCCTAACACGTCATCTAACCCTAAACCGTACGCTAACACTAATACGTACCCTAACTGTTACGCTCACCCAAAAATGTTGTAGTACCTAACCTGTACACTAAACCATTCCTGTCCCCTAACCCAAATGCTAAAACTAACCCTTACACTAAACCTTACCCTAACCCTTCCCCTAACCCTAACCCGTACACTAACACTATCCCGTACTCTAATACATACGCTCACCCTAAACCTTACCCGTCCCCTGAGCCTAACCCTAAACCTAACCCTTACCCAAAGCCGAACCCTAACGCATCCCCTATTCCTAACCAGTTCACTTACACTAAACCATACCCAAACACGTACGCTCCCCTAAACCATTGTCGTACCCTAACATGTACCCTAAACCATCCCCTTCCCCTAACCCTACCCCTAACACTTATGCGAAGACTTACCCTAACCCGTCCCCTATTCCTAGCCCATACGGTGACACTAACCATTACCGTAACACGTATGCTCACCCTAAACCGTTTTCGTACCCTAACCTTTACCCGAATCCGTCCCTGTCCATTAACCCTAACCCTAAACCTTACGTGAAGCCTTACCTTAACCTGTCTCCTAATGTTAATCCATACACTAACACTAATCCGTACCCTCACACCTATGCTCACCCTAAATTGTTGTAGTAATATAACCTGTACCTTAAACCATCCCCATCCCCAAACCCTAACCCTAACCCCAACCCAGAGCACTTCCTCTTATGGTTCTTTACCTTAGGGAAATGAAATCAAAAAGACATATCTATGCCAAAGTTTGGGATGGCTCCTTTTACAAGAACCTCGTCTATGATACAAGTTAAATATCCCAGAAAGTGAAATTTGGATAAAGAATTAGTGGTACTTACCTACAACTGAATATCACTCAGCAATGAAATCTATGTCTTCAGGTCCAAAGCAACATAATGAGTGGATTCAGGTATGATGATTCTAAGTGAAATAAGTCACACAGAAAAAGAAACATCATAAGATGTCACTAATACACGGAACTTAATCTTGGCTACACATGAACTGAATTACAAAACAGAACAGGGTCTCAAATTTAGAAAACCTACTTATGCTTGCTTAATGGGAAAGGTGGGTTGGGCTGCTACATAAAACCAGAGACTGAAATTAGCACACATACCGTTCCTAAAACAAATATGTAATAGAATAGACCTACTCCTTGCTCAACGAAATGGACTTGACACCCCATATTCAAGACCTAGGAATATACCTGACTAGTAAGAATCTAAAAACCTATGGATTTATATGTCCCCGTAAGAGAATCAAGCGTGTGTACAGCAGCATAAACGCAGCAGTGAAAATCATCTAAATCCCATTATCAATATAAATTTCAAGAAAAACCACAATAACAGAGAAATACAGAACAATTCTTAAATATTTCAATCAGGGCTAGAGATGCAACCTGGATTCAGCACATCTACACCTAGAGCTGGGTGACACATAAGGCAGAACACTTGGGCTCATTGGTTTGTTGAGGTTCAGTGAGCAAAAGCAGACCCTTTGAAGTCATACTGCATGGTACCTATTCCATGAGGCCCAACTGTCCAGGTTAAATGGATTCTTCTTTCAGCTAAAAAATGCACGGGGAGCCCAGAATATTGTCCACTGTGTGATCTAGAAACGTTTTTAAAGGCATCTCAAATTTCATTCCCTTGTACTCGGGCTCGGCATTCAAGATGCTTTACTAACACTCACCCAACTAGGTGAGTCGGTGCCTTTAACCTCCTGTTTGGCCCAGTTTTCAATTTCTGCGGAAGATGAACAGGAATAGGGAGAACCAATGAGAAAGTAGCTGTAGATGTTTGGAAGGGCAAATTTAAGTCTCATTTCCCAACAGGAAGATGAATTAACCAAATGCTCAGCATACACTGCCGGAACCAGATTAGGGTCTGAAGCTATCTTGCGGTTTTGCAGTCAGCTCACAAGAAAGCGAGTTGGAGAAAGGAGCTCAGCGGCACTGTAATTCACAAACCTGCACAGTTATAAGTGACAGCAATCATCCAAAATTATATTGAAGTAAGGCTGCGAAGAGGACTTGAAAGTGAGGCAGAATTGCGGGAAACCAATCTGGGAGGAAGACTGGAGTTGCATTTAAAACATAGGAAAACAGGCAGAACGAGGACAATGATGCACTTGGCCAAAAAGTGCGTATGCGATTTTTCCTGAATATATATATTCAGGAAAAAACGCATACGCACTTTTTGGCCAACCAAGCAAGCCTGTAAAGGAAATCTGCACTACAATGAAATCTCACTGCCCCCCCGGGCAAAAGGGCCTTCTGAAAAAAGTGTAAAATCCAGTAAGGTAGGACAGGATATGGAGAACAGGGAGCCTTGTTATGCTGAATGGCAGGATGTAAATTGCCAACAGCCACCCTGGAGAAGTGTATGGTGTTTCCTGAAACACGTAAGAAATAAAGCAACACAGCCTATGGCAATTGCACTTATGGTCTTATTGCTTAGGGAAATTAAAATCAAAAACAGAGAGCCACCCCAAAGTTTGGGACGGCTGTGTTCCCAAGAAGCTCGTCGACAGTACCAGGTAAATATCCCAGAAAGCAAAAAATGGTTAAAGAAGTTGTGGCACGTACGTGCAATGCAATATCACTCAGCAATGAAATCTGTGTCATCAGGCCCGTAGCGGCATAGTAAGTGGATGCAGGTACGGTGACTCTACGTGAACTACATCACACAGAAAAAGAAACATCATAAGATATCACTAATACACGGAATGTAAACTTGACTACACATGAACTGAATTACAAAACAGAACAGGGTCGCAAATTTAGAAAACCAACTAGTGCTTGCTTATGGGGAAAGGTGCCTTGGGGTGCTGCATAAAACCAGAGACTGAAATTAGCACAGATAACATTCCATAAGCCAAATATGTAATAGAAAAGACCTACTCCTTGCTCAACGAAATGGACTCAACACCACTTATTCAACGCCTAGGAATATACCTGACTAGGAAGAATCTTAAAACCCATGCATTTATATGTTTCCATAAGAGAATCAATCGTGTGTACAGCGGCATAAACGCAGCAGTGAAAATCCGATAAATACCATTATGAAAATAAATTTCAAAAACAAAACACAAAGACAGTGAAATAGAGAGCAATTCTTAAATAATTCACTCAGGGCATGTGATGCAACCGGGATTTAACACATCTACACCCAGAGCTGGTTGAGACATAAGGCTGGACACTTCAGGTTGATAGCATTGGTGAGTTTCGGTGAGCAAATGCAGACCCTTTGAAGTCATACTGCATGGTACCTATTCCATGAGTCCCAACTCTCCAGGTTCAAGGGATTCTTTCTCTAGCTAAAACATGCATGGGAAACCCACAGTATGGTCCACCGTGTGATTGGGAAACGATTTAAAATGCATCTCAGTTTTCGTATCCTGGTCCTCGGGTTCAACATTCCAGATGCTTTACTAACACTCTCCCCGCTTGGAGAGTCAGTGCCTTTAACCTCCTGTTTGGCACAGCTTGCAATTTCTGTGCAAGATGAACAGGAATAGGGAGAACCAATGAGAGATTAGCTCTAGGTGTCTGCACGGGCAAATGTAACGCTCATTTCCCAACAGGAAGAGGAATTAACCAAAGGCTCAGTGTGCCCTGCCGGAAACAGATTAGGGCCTGAAGCAATCCTGCGGTTTTGCGCCCAGCTCACAAGAAAGCGAGTTGAAGAAAGGAGCTCAGCGGCACTGTAATTCACAAACCTGCAGAGTTATAAATGACAGCTATCCTCCAAAAATATATTGAAGTAAGCCTGCGAAGGGGACTTGAAAGCGGGGCAGAATTTCAGGAAAACGATTGCAGGGGCTAGACAGGAATTGCCCTGTAAGCATAGGAAAAAAGGCAGAACGTCGAAAATGATGCACTTGGCCAAAAAGGGCGTATGCGTTTTTTCCTGAACATATTCAGGAAAAAACGCATACGCCCTTTTTGGAAAACCAAGCAAGCCTGTAAAGGAAATCTGCACTACAATGAAGTCTCACTGCCCCCCTGGCAAAAGGGCCAACTGAAAAAAGTGTAAAATCCAGAAAGGTAGGACAGGATATGGAGAACAGGGAGCCTTGTTATGCTGATTGGCAGGCTGTAAATTGCCAGCAGCCACCCTGGAGAAGTGTATGGTGTTTCGTGAAACACGTAAGAAACAAAGCAACACAGCCTATGGCACTTCCACTTATGGTCCTATAGCTTACGGAAATGAAAATAAAAAACAGACAGCCACCCCAATATTTGGGACGGCTGTGTTCACAAGAAGCTCGTCTACAGTATCAGGTAAATATCCCAGAAAGCAAAAAATGGATAAAGAAGTTGTGGCACGTACGTACAATGCAATATCACTCAGCAATGAAATCTGTGTCATCAGGCCCGTAGCGGCATAGTGAGTGGATGCAGGTACGGTGATTCTACGTGAACTACGTCACACAGAAAAAGAAACATCATAAGATATCACTAATACACGGAATGTAAACTTGACTACACATGAACTGAATTACAAAACAGAACAGGGTCTCAAATTTAGAAAACCAACTAGTGCTTGCTTATGGGGAAAGGTGCGTTGGGGTGCTGCATAAAACCAGAGACTGAAATTAGCACAGATAACTTTCCATAAGCCAAATACGTAATAGACAGGACCTACTCCTTGCTCAACGAAATGGACCCAACACCACATATTCAACGTCTAGGAATATACCTGACTAGGAAGAATCTTAAAACCCATGGATATATATGTCTCCGTAAGAGAATCAAGCGTGTGTACAGCGGCCAAAACACAGCAGTGAAAATCCGATAAATCCCATTATCCAAATAAATTTCGAAAACAAAACACAAAGACAGTGAAATAGAGAGCAATTCTTAAATAATTCACTCAGGGCATGTGATGCAACCCGGATTGACCACATCTACACCCAGAGCTGGTTGAGACATAAGGCTGGACACTTCAGGCTGATAGCATTGGTGAGTTTCGGTGAGCAAATGCAGACCCTTTGAAGTCATACTGCATGGTACCCATTCCGTGGGTCCCAACTCTCCAGGTTCAAGGGATTCTTCCTCCAGCTAAAACATGCATGGGAAACCCAGAGTATCGTCCACCGTGTGATTGGGAAACGATTTAAAATGCATCTCAGTTTTCGTATCCTGGTCCTCGGGTTCACCATTCCAGATGCTTTACTAACACTCTCCCCGCTTGTAGAGTCAGTGCCTTTAACCTCCTCTTTGGCACAGCTTGCAATTTCTGTGCAAGATGAACAGGAATAGGGAGAACCTATGAGAGACTAGCTGTAGGTGTCTGCACGGGCAAATGTAACGCTCATTTCCCACCAGGAAGAGGAATTAACCAAAGGCTCAGCGTGCCCTGCTGGAAACAGATTAGAGCCTGAAGCAATCCTGCGGTTTTGTGCCCAGCTCACAGGAAAGCGAGTTGAAGAAAGGAGTTCAGGGGCAGTGTAATTCACAAACCTGCAGAGTTATAAATGACAGCTACCTTCCAAAAGTATATTGAAGTAAGCCTGTGAAGGGGACTTGAAAGCGGGGCAGAGTTTCAGGAAAACGATTGCAGGGGGTAGACTGGATTTGCCCTGAAAGCATAGGAAAAGAGGCACAACGTCGACAATGATGCACTTGGCCAAAAAGTGCGTATGCGTTTTTTTCCTGAATATATTCAGGAAAAAAACGCATACGCCCATTTTGGCCAACCAAGCAAGCCTGTAAATGAAATTTGCACTACAATGGAATCTCACTGCCCCCCCCCCCGGGCAAAAGGGCCATCTGAAAAAAGTGTAAAATCCAGAATGGTAGGACAGGATATGGAGAACAGGGAGACTAGTTATGCTGATTGGCAGGATGGAATTTGCCAACAGCCTCCCAGGAGAAGTGTATGGTGTTTCCTGAAACACGTAAGAAATGAAGCAACACAGCCTATGGTAATTGCACTTATGGTCCTATTGCTTAGGTAAATTAACATCAAAAACAGAGAGCCACCCCAAAGTTTGGGACGGCTGTGTTCCCAAGAAGCTCGTCTACAGTACCAGGTAAATATCCCAGAAAGCAAAAAATGGATAAAGAAGTTGTGGCACGTACGTGCAATGCAATATCACTCAGCAATGAAATCTGTGTCATCAGGCCCGCAGCGGCATAGTGAGTGGTTGCAGGTATGGTGATTCTACGTGAACTACATCACACAGAAAAAGAAACATCATAAGATATAACTAATACACGGAATGTAAACGTGACTACACATGAACTGAATTACAAAACAGAACAGGGTCTCAAATTTAGAAAACCAACTAGTTCTTGCTTATGGGGAAATGTGCCTAGGGGTGCTGCATAAAACCAGAGACTGAAATTACCACAGATAACTTTCCATAAGCCAAATATGTAATAGACAATACCTACTCCTTGCTAAACGAAATGGAACCAACACCACATATTCAATGCCTAGGAATATACCTCACTAGGAAGAATCTTAATACCCATGGATATATATGTCTCCGTAAGAGAATGAAGCATGTGTACAGTGGCCGAAACGCAGAAGTGAAAATCGGATAAATCCCATTATCAAATTAATTTCGAAAACAAAACACAAAGACAGTGAAATAGAGAGCAATTCTTAAATAATTCACTCAGGGCATGTGATGCAACCGGGATTGACCACATATACAGCCAGAGCTGGTTGAGACATAAGGCTGGACACTTCAGGCTGATAGCATTGGTGAGTTACGGTGAGCAAATGCAGACCCTTTGAAATCATACTGCATGGTACCTATTCCATGGGTCCCAACTCTCCAGATTCAAGGGATTCTTCCTCCAGCTAAAACATGCATGGGAAACCCACAGTATGTTCCACCGTGTGATTGGGAAACGAATTAAAATGCATCTGAGTTTTCGTATCCTGGTCCTCGGGTTCACCATTCCAGATGCTTTACTAATACTCTCCCCGCTGGGAGATTCAGTGCCTTTAACCTCCTGTTTGGCACAGCTTGCAATTTCTGTGCAAGATGAACAGGAATAGGGAGAACCAGTGAGAGACTAGCTATAGGTGTCTGCACGGGCAAATGTAACGCTCATTTCCCACCAGGAAGAGGAATTAACCAAAGGCTCAGCGTGCCCTGCCAGAAACAGATTAGGGCCTGAAGCAATCCTGCGGTTTTGTGCCCAGCTCACAATAAAGCGAGTTGAAGAAAGGAGCTCAGCGACACTGTAATTCACAAACCTGCAGAGTTATAAATGACAGCTATCCTCCAAAAATATATTGAAGTAAGCCTGCGAAGGGGACTTGAAAGCGGGGCAGAATTTCAGGAAAACGATTGCAGGGGGTAGACTGGAATTGCCCTGAAAGCATAGGAAAAGAGGCAGAACGTCGACAATGATGCACTTGGCCAAAAAGTGCGTATGCGTTTTTCCCTGAATATATTCAGGAAAAAACGCATACGCCCTTTTTGGCCAACAAAGCAAGCCTGTAAAGGAAATCTGCACTACAATGAAATCTCACTGCCCCCCGGGCAAAAGGGCCATCTGAAAAAAGTGTAAAATCCAGAAAGGTAGGACAGGATATGGAGAACAGGGAGCCTTGTTATGCTGTTTGGCAGGATGTAAATTGTGAACAGCCACCCTGGAGAAGTGTATGGTGTTTCCTGAAACACGTAAGAAATGAAGCAACACAGCCTATGGTAATTGCACTTATGGTCCTATTGCTTAGGTAAATTAACATCAAAAACAGAGAGCCACCCCAAAGTTTGGGATGGCTGTGTTCCCAAGAAGCTCGTCTACAGTACCAGGTAAATATCCCAGAAAGCAAAAAATGGATAAAGAAGTTGTGGCACGTACGTGCAATGCAATATCACTCAGCAATGAAATCTGTGTCATCAGGCCCGTAGCGGCATAGTGAGTGGATGCAGGTATGGTGATTCTACGTGAACTACATCACACAGAAAAAGAAACATCATAAGATATCACTAATACACGGAATGTAAACGTGACTACACATGAACTGCATTACAAAACAGAACAGGGTCTCAAATTTAGAAAACCAACAAGTTCTTGTTTATGGGGAAATGTGCCTTGGGGTGCTGCATAAAACCAGAGACTGAAATTAGCACAGATAACTTTCCATAAGCCAAATATGTAATAGACAATACCTACTCCTTGCTCAACGAAATGGAACCAACACCACATATTCAATGCCTAGGAATATACCTGACTAGGAAGAATCTTAATACCCATGGATATATATGTCTCCGTAAGAGAATCAAGCATGTGTACAGTGGCCGAAACGCAGAAGTGAAAATCGGATAAATCCCATTATCAAATTAATTTCGAAAACAAAACACAAAGACAGTGAAATAGAGAGCAATTCTTAAATAATTCGCTCATTGCATGTGATGCAACCGGGATTGACCACATCTACACCCAGAGCTGGTTGAGACATAAGGCTGGACACTTCAGGCTGATAGCATTGGTTAGTTTCGGGGAGCAAATGCAGTCCCTTTGAAGTCATATTGCATGGTACCCATTCCATGGGTCCCAACTCTCCAGGTTCAAGTGATTCTTCCTCCAGCTAAAACATGCATGGGAAACCCAGTGTATCGTCCACCGTGTGATTGGGAAACGATTTAAAATGCATCTCAGTTTTCGTATCCTGGTCCTCGTGTTCACCATTCCAGATGATTTACTAACACTCTCCCCGCTTGGAGAGTCAGTGCCTTTAACCTCCTGTTTGGCACAGCTTGCAATTTCTGTGCAAGATGAACAGGAATAGGGAGAACCAATGAGAGACTAGCTGTAGGTGTCTGCACGGGCAAATGTAACGCTCATTTCCCACCAGGAAGAGGAATTAACCAAAGGCTCAGCATGCCCTGCTGGAAACAGTTTAGTGCCTGAAGCAATCCTGCGGTTTTGTGCCCAGCTCACAAGAAAGCGAGTTGAAGAAAGGAGCTCAGGGCTACTGTAATTTACAAACCTGCAGAGTTATAAATGACAGCTATCCTCCAAACGTATATTGAAGTAAGCCTGCGAAGGTGACTTGAAACTGGGGCAGAATTTCAGGAAAACGATTGCAGGTGGTAGACTGGAATTGCCCTGAAAGCATAGGAAAAGAGGCACAACATCGTCAATGATGCACTTGGCCAAAAAGGGCATATGCTTTTTTTCCTGAATATATTCAGGAAAAAACGCATACGCCCTTTTTGGCCAACCAAGCAAGCCTGTAAAGGAAATCTGCACTACAATGAAGTCTCACTGCCCCCCTGGCAAAAGGGCCATCTGAAAAAAGTGTAAAATCCAGAAAGGTAGGACAGGATATGTAGAACAGGGAGCCTTGTTATGCTGATTGGCAGGATGTAAATTGCCCGCAGCCACCCTGGAGAAGTGTATGGTGTTTCCTGAAACACGTAAGAAACAAAGCAACACAGCCTATGGCACTTCCACTTATGGTCCTATAGCTTACGGAAATTAAAATCAAAAACAGACAGCCACCCCAATATTTGGGACGGCTGTGTTAACAAGAAGGTCGTCTACAGTATCAGGTAAATATCCCAGAAAGCAAAAAATGGTTAGAGAAGTTGTGGTACGTACGTACAATGCAATATCACTCAGCAATGAAATCTGTGTCATCAGGCCCGTAGCGGCATAGTGAGTGGATGTAGGTACGGTGATTCTACGTGAACTACGTCACACAGAAAAAGAAACATCATAAGATATCACTAATACACGGAATGTAAACTTGACTACACATGAACTGAATTACAAAACAGAACAGGGTCTGAAATTTAGAAAACCAACTAGTGCTTGCTTATGGGGAAACGTGCCTTGGGGTGCTGCATATAACCAGAGACTGAAATTAGCACAGATAACTTTCCATAAGCCAAATATGTAATAGACAAGACCTACTCCTTGCTCAACGAAATGGACCCAACACCACATATTCAACGCCGAGGAATATACCTGACTAGGAAGAATCTTAAAACCCATGGATATATATGTCTCCGTAAGAGAATCAAGCGTGTGTACAGCGGCTGAAACGCAGCAGTGAAAATCCGATAAATCCCATTATCCAAATAAATTTCGAAAACAAAACACAAAGACAGTGAAATAGAGAGCAATTCTTAAATAATTCACTCAGGGATTGTGATGCAACTGAGATTGACCACATCAACACCCAGAGCTGGTTGAGACATAAGGCTGGACACTTCAGGCTGATAGCATTGGTGAGTTTCGTTGAGCAAATGCAGAGCCTTTGAAGTCATACTGCATGGTACCCATTCCATGGGTCCCAACTCTCCAGGTTCAAGGGATTCTTCCTCCAGCTAAAACATGCATGGGAAACCCAGAGTATCGTCCACCGTGTGATTGGGAAACGATTTAAAATGCATCTCAGTTTTCGTAACCTGGTCCTCGGGTTCACTATTCCAGTTGCTTTACTAACACTCTCCCCACTTGGAGAGTCAGTGCCTTTAATCTCCTCTTTGGCACAGCTTGCAATTTCTGTGCAAGATGAACAGGAATAGGGAGAACCAATGAGAGACTAACTGTAGGTGTCTGCACGGGCAAGTGTAACGCTCATTTCCCACCAGGAAGAGGAATTAAACAAAGGCTCAGCGTGCCCTGCTGGAAACAGATTAGTGCCTGAAGCAATCCTGCGGTTTTGTGCCCAACTCACAAGAAAGCGAGTTGAAGAAAGGAGCTCAGGGGCACTGTAATTCTCAAACCTGCAGAGTTATAAATGACAGGTATCTTCCAAAAGTATATTGAAGTAAGCCTGCGAAGGGGACTTGAAAGCGGGGCAGAATTTCAGGAAAACGATTGCAGGGGGTAGACTGGAATTGCCCTGAAAGCATAGGAAAAGAGGCACAACGTTGACAATGATGCACTTGGCCAAAAACGGCGTATGCGTTTTTTCCTGAATATATTCAGGAAAAAACGCATACGCCCTTTTTGGCCAACCAAGCAAGCCTGTAAAGGAAATCTGCACTACAATGAAGTCTCACTGCCCCCCGGGCAAAAGGGCCATCTGAAAAAAGTGTAAAATCCAGAAAGGTTGGACAGGATATGGAGAACAGGGAGCCTTGTTATGCTGATTGGCAGGATGTAAATTGCCAGCAGCCACCCTGGAGAAGTGTATGGTGTTTCCTGAAACACCTAAGAAACAAAGCAGCACAGCCTATGGCACTTCCACTTATGCTCCTATAGCTTAGGGAAATTAAAATCAAAAACAGACAGCCACCCCAATGTTTGGGACGGCTGTGTTCACAAGAAGCTCGTCTACAGTACCAGGTAAATATCCCAGAAAGCAAAAAATAGATAAAGAAGTTGTGGCACGTACGTACAATGCAATATCACTCAGCAATGAAATCTGTGTCATCAGGCCCGTAGCGGCATAGTGAGTGGATGCAGGTACGGTGATTCTACGTGAACTACGTCACACAGAAAAAGAAACATCATAAGATATCACTAATACATGGAATGTAAACTTGACTACACATGAACTGAATTACAAAACAGAACATGGTCTCAAATTTAGAAAACCAACTAGTGCTTGCTTATTGGAAAGGTGCGTTGGGGTGCTGCATAAAACCAGAGACTGAAATTAGCACAGATAACTTTTCATAAGCCAAATATGTAATAGACAAGACCTACTCCTTGCTCAACGAAATGGACCCAACACCACATATTCAACGCCTAGGAATATACCTGACTAGGAAGAATCTTAAAACCCATGGATATATATGTCTCCGTAAGAGAATCAAGCATGTGTACAGCGGCCTAAACGCAGCAGTGAAAATCCGATAAATCCCATTATCAAAATAAATTTCAAAAACAAAACACAAAGACACTGAAATAGAGAGCAATTCTTAAATAATTCACTCAGGGCATGTGATGCAACCGTGACTGACCACATCTACACCCAGAGCTGGTTGAGACATAAGGCTGGACACTTTAGGCTGATAGCATTGGTGAGTTTCGGTGAGCAAATGCAGACCCTTTGAAGTCATACTGCATGGTACCCATTCCATGGGTCCCAACTCTCCAGGTTCAAGGGATTCTTCCTCCAGCTAAAACATGCATGGGGAACCCAGAGTATCGTCCACTGTGTGATTGGGAAACGATTTAAAATGCATCTCAGTTTTTGTATCCTGGTCCTCGGGTTCACCATTCCAGATGCTTTACTAACACTCTCCCCGCTTGGAGAGTCAGTGCCTTTAACCTCCTCTTTGGCATATCTTGCAATTTCTGTGCAAGATGAACAGGAATAGGGAGAACCAATGAGAGACTAGCTGTAGTTGTCTGCACGGGCAAATATAATGCTCATTTCCCACCAGGAAGTGGAATTAACCAAAGGCTCAGCGTGCCCTGCTGGAAACAGATTAGTGCCTGAAGCAATCCTGCGGTTTTGTGCCCAGCTCACAAGAAAGCGAGTTGAAGAAAGGAGCTCAGGGGCACTGTAATTCACAAACCTGCAGAGTTATAAATGACAGCTATCCTCCAAAAATATATTGAAGTAAGCCTGCAAAGGGGACTTGAAAGCGGGGCAGAATTTCAGGAAAACGATTTAAGGGTTAAACTGGAATTGCACTTAAAGAATAGGAAAAGAGGCAGAACGTCGATAATGATGCACTTGTCCAAAAAGTGCGGATGCTTTTTTCCCTAAATATATTCAGGAAAAAACGCATACGCACTCTTTGGCCAACCAAGCAAGCTTGTAAATAAATCTGCACTCAACTGAAGTCTCAGTGTCCCCCAGGGCAAAAGGGCCATTTAAAAAAATTGTAAAATCCAGAAACGGCGGACAGGCAATGGAGAACAGGGATCCTTATTATGCTGATGCATATGATGTAAATTGCCGACAGCCATTCTGGAGAAGTGTTATGTGTTTCCTGAAACACGTAAGAAACAAAGCAACACAGCCTATGGCACTTCCACTTATGGTCCTACAGCTTAGGGAAATTAAAATCAAAAACACCCAGCCACCTCAAAGTTTGGGACCTCTCTGTTCACAAGAACCTCGTTTACAGTACCAGGCAAATATCTCAGAGAGCAAACAATGGATAAAGAAGTTGTGGTACGTACGTACAATGGAATATCACTCAGCAATGAAATCTGTGTCTTCAGACCCATAGAGGCAAAGTGAGTGGATTCAGGTATGGTGATTCTACGTGAAATAAGTCACACATAAATAGAAACATCATAAAATATCACTAATACACAGTATGTAATCTTGACTACACATGAACTGAATTACAAAACAGAACAGTCTCAAATTTAGAAAACCAACTTGTGCTTGCTTGTGGAGAAAGGTGCGTTGGAGTGCTGCATAAAACCAGAGACTGAAATTAGCACAGATACCGTTCCATAAGCCAAATATGTAATAGACAAGACCTACTCCTTGCTCAACGAAATGGACTCAACACCACATATTCAACGCCTAGGAATATACCTGACGAGGAAGAATCTTAAAACCCATGGATTTATATGTCTCCGTAAGAGAATCAAGAGTGTTTACAGCAGCATTAACGCAGCAGTGAAAATCCGATAAATCCCAGTGTCAAAAAAGAATTTCAAAAACAAAACACAATGACAGTGAAATAGAGAGCAATTCTTAAATAACTCACACAGGGCATGTGATGCAACCTGGTTTACCACATCTACACCCAGAGCTGGGTGAGAGATAAGGCTGGACCCTTTGGGCTGATAGCATTGGTGAGGTTCAGTGAGCAAATGCAGACCCTTTGATGTCATACTGCCTGGTACCCATTCCATGGTTCCCAACTCTCCAGGTTCAAGGGATTCTTCCTCCAGCTAAAACATGCATGGGAAACCCAGAGTATGCTCCACCGTGTGACTGGGAAACCTTTTTACATGCATGTCTGTTTTCGTCCCCTGGTACTCAGGTTCACCATTCCAGACCCTTTACTTACACTCTCCCCATTTGGAGAGTCAGTGTCTTTAACCTCCTGTTTGGCACTGTTTGCAATTTCTGCGCAAGATGAACAGGAATACGGAGAACCAATGGGAGACTATCTGTAGGTGTGTGCACGGGCAAATATTTTTTTTAACATCTTTATTGGGGTATAATTGCTTTACAATGGTGTGTTAGTTTTTGCTATATAACAAAGTGAATCAGCTATACATATACATATGCTCCCTGTGTCTTCCCTCTTGTGTCTCCCTCCCTTCCTCTGTCCCCCTTCCACCCCTCCAGGCTGTCCCAATGCCCCGAGCTAATATCCCTGTGCCTTGCGGCTGCTTCCCCCTTGCTATCTACCTTACTACATTTGTTAGTGTGTATATGTCCATGACTCTCTCTCGCCCTGTCAAAACTCACCATTCCCCCTCCCCATATCCTCAATTCCGTTCTCCAGTAGGTCTGCGCCTCTATTCCTGTCTTATCCCTAGGTTCTTCATGACATTTTTTTCCTTTAAATTCCATATATATGTGTTAGCATACGCTATTTGTCTTTTTCTTTCTGACTTACTTCACTCTGTATGACAGACTCTAGGTCTATCCATCTCATTACAAATAACTCAGTTTCATTTCTTTTTAAGGCTGAGTAATATTCCATTGTGTATATGTGCCACATCTTCTTTATCCATTCGTCCGATGATGGGCGCTTAGGTTCTTTCCATCTCCGGGCTATTGTAAATAGAGCTGCAATGAACATTTTGGTACATGACTCTTTTTGAATTTTGGTTTTCTCAGGGTATATGCCCAGTATGCACGGGCAATTTTAACACTCATTTCCCATCAGGAATAGGAATTAACCAAAGGCTCAGTATGCCGTGCTGGAACAAAATTAGGGCCTGAAGCAATCCTGCGGTTTTGTGGCCAGCTCACGAGAAAGCGAGTTGAGGAAAGGAGCTCAGGGGCACTGTCATTCACATACCTGCAGACTTATAAATGACAGAAATCGTACAAAAATATATTGAATTAAGGCTGCGAAGAGGACTTGACAGTGGGGCAGAATTGCTGGAATCCGATTTCAGGAGGTAGACGTGAATTGCTCTGAAAGCATAAGAGAAGTGGCAGAACCTCGTCAATGAAGCACTTGGCCAAAAAGGGCATATGCATTTTTTCCAGGGCCATCATTCACGGGAGTAGGAGGCTCCCAGCATGCTCCAGTGGCCAACAGAGGGCCCACGTCGCCAAGGCGATGTGAGCTAGCCAGGCAGGAGTGACCTGACATCAGAGGGCCCACCTCACAGAATGGTAGGGAACCCAGCCAGGATCAGACTCTCCCCAGAGGGCCCACATCACCAAGGTGATGGGAACCAGGCAGGAGTGTCCTCACACCCGTGGGGCCACATCATCAAAAGTTGAGGTACCCAGCACATGTGGCCTCAAACCAGAGGACCCACATCACCATGGGTTTCGGAGTGAGGCAGGCAGGATTAACCTCACAACACATGTCCCATTGTATACAAAAGGTGTGGAAACCAGCAGTTGGATCTTCCTAGCAGGCGGCCCAGAGCACTGAGGCTATGAGATCCAGGCCGGCATGAACTCACAACAGAGGGCCCTCATTGTGATTCTGTAAGCAACCCAGCCGTTGTGACCTCAGAGCAGAAGGCCCACATCCCCATGGGGAAGGGAAACAAGCAGGAGTGTCATCGCAAGAGTGGGCACACATGAAAAAATGTGGGGAGCCCAGCAATTAGTGCCTGATGCCAGAGGGCCCTCATCACCGAGGGGCGGTGGCTCCCAGCCAGCTCCGACTGCTACCAGAGGGGCGACGTCGCCAATGCGGAGTGCGACAACCAGGCAGGAGTGACCTCAGAGCAGAGGGTCAACCTCACAGAAGTGTGAAGAACCAAAGAGGATCAGATTCTCACCAGAGGGCCCACATCACCAAGGGAATGGGAACCAGGCAGGAGTGTCCTCACACTAGTGGGGCCACATCACCGAAAAGTGAGGGACCCAGCACACGTGGCCTCAAACCAGAGGACACACATCACAAGGGAGCTGGGATTGAGGCAGGCAGGAGGAGCCTCAAAACAGAGGGACCATAGAATTAAAGAGGTGAAGAATCCCGCAGTTGGAACCTCCCAGCAGGCGGCCAGGAGCAGCGAGACTATGGGATCCAGGCCAGAGTGATCTCACACCAGAGGGCCGTCATCATGAAACTGTGAGCAACCTAGGCGTTGGGATCTCAGAGCAGAAGGCCCACATTCCCATGGGGTTGGGAACCTGTCAGAAGTGTACTCGCACCACAGGGCACACAGCAGAGAATTTAGCGAACCCAGGAGTTAGGGCCTGACGCCAGAGGGCCCTCATTACCAAGGGGAGGAGACTCCAATCAGGCACCAACACCCAACTGAGGGCCCACGTCGCCAAGGTGACGTGTGACAGCCAGGTAGGAGTGACCTCACCGCAGAGGGCCTACCTCACAGAAGGGTGAGGAACACAGCCAGGATAAGACTCTCACCAGAGGGCCCACATCACCAAGGTGATCAGAACCAGGCAGGAGAGTCTTCACACCAGTGTGGCCACATCATAGAAAGGTGAGGAACCCAGCACATGTGGCCTAAACCAGAAGACCCACATCTCCAAGGGGCTCGGAATGAGGCAGGCAGGAGTAGCCTCACAACACAGGGCCCATAGAATAAAAAAGCTGAGGAATCCAGCAATGGGAACCTCCCAGCAGGCGACCAAGAGCACCAAGTCTATGCGATTCAGGCCGCAGTAAACTCACAGCAGAGGGTCCACATCATGAAACTGCGAGCAACCCAGCCATTTGGACCTCAGAGCAGAAGGTCCACATCCCCAAGGTGTTGGGAGCATGGCAGGAGTGTCCTCGCACCACTTAGCACATATCAGAAAATGTGGGTACCCAGCAGTTAGGGCCTGACGCCAGAGGGCCCTCATCACTGAGGGGAGGAGGCTCCCAGCATGTTCCAACTACCACAAGAGGGCCCACGGCGCCAAGGCGGGGTGTGCCAGCCAGGCAGGAGTGACCTCACAGCAGACGGCCCACCTCAAAGAAGTGTGAGGAACCCAACCAGGATCAGACTCTCACCAGAGGGCCCATATCACCAAGGGGACGGGAACCAGGCACGAGTGTCCTCACACCAGTGGGGCCACATCACTAAAAGATGAGGAAACTGGCACATGTGGCCACAAACCAGAGGACCTACATCATCAAGGGGCTGGGAGTGACACAGGCAGGAGGAGCCTCCCAACACAGGGCCCAAAGAATAAAAAAGGTGAGGAACCCAGCAGTTGGAACTTCCCAGCAGGCGGCCCAGAGTACAGAGGCTATGGGATCTAGGAATGAGTGAACTAACACCAGAGAGCTAACATCAGGAAACTGTGAGCAACCCAGTCTTTGGAACCTCAGAGCAGAAGGCCCATATCACCATGGGGATGGGAACATTTCACGAGTGTCCTGGCATCACTGGGCTCACATCAGAAAACCTGGGGAGCCCAGCAGTTAGAGCCTGACGCCAGAGGGACCTCATCACCGAGGACAGGAGTCTCCAAAAGGATCCAACTGCCACCAGAGGGCCGACATCACCAAGGCAATGGGAGCAAGCCAGGCAGGAGTTACCTCAGAGCACAGGGCCCACCTCACAGAACGGTAAGGAACCCAGCCAGGATCAGACTCTCACCAGAGGGGCCACATCACCAAGGGGCTGGGAAACAGGCACGAGTGTCCTCACACCATTGGGGCCACATCATCGAAAGGTGAGGGACCCAGCACACGTGGCCTCACACCAGAGGACACACATCACAACGGGGCTGGGATTGAGGCAGGCAGGAGGAGCCTCAAAACAGAGGGCCCATAGAATAAAAAAGGTGAGGAATCCCGCAGTTGGAACCTCCCAGCAGGCGCCCAGGAGCAGCAAGCCTATGGGATCTAGGCCGGAATGAACGCACATCAGAGGGCCCTCATCATGAAACTGTGAGCACCCAGCCGTTGGGACCTCAGAGCAGAAGGCCCAAATTCCCATGGGGTTGGGAACCTGACAGGAGTGTACTCGCACCACAGGTCGCACATCCGCAAATTTTGGGAGCCCAGGAGTTAGGGTCTGACGCAAGAGGGCCCTCATTACTGACGGACGGAGACTCGCAGCAGACACTAACTCCCAACTGAGGGCCCACGGCACCAAGGTGATGTGTGCCAGCCAGGCAGGTGTGACCTCACCGCAGAGGGCCTACCTCACAGAAGGGTGAGGAAACCAGCCAGGATAAGACTCTCACCAGAGGGCCCACATCACCAAGGGGATCGGAACCAGGCAGGAGGGTCCTCACACAAGTGTGGCCACATTATAGAAAGGTGAGGAACCCAGAACATGTGGCCTAAAACAGGGGACCCACATCTCCAAGGGGCTAGGAGTGAGGCAAGCAGGAGTATCCTCACAAAACAGAGCCCACAGAATAAAAGTTGTGAGGAATCCAGCAGTTGGAACCGGCCAGTAGGCCGCCCAGAGCACAGAGTCTATGGGATCCAGGCCACAGCGAACTCACAGCAGAGGTCCCACATCATGAAACTGTGAGCAACCCAGCGGATGGGACCTCAGAGCAGAAGGCCCACATCCCTATGGGGATGGGAACCTGACAGGAGTGTCCTCGGCCCACTTCCACGAATCAGAAAATGTGGGAACCCAGCAGTTAGGACCTGAGGCCAGAGGACCCTCATCACCGAGGGGAGGAGGCTCCCAGCAGGCTCCAACTGCCACCATAAGGCCGATGTCAACAAGGCGGGGTATGCCAGCCAGGCAGGAGTGACCTCAGAGCAGAAAGCCCACCTCACAGAAGTGTGAGGAACCCAACAAGGATCAGACTGTCACCAGAGGGCCAACATCACCAAGGGAATGGGAACCAGGCAGGAGTGTCCTCACACCAGTGGGGCTACATCACCATAATTTGAGGGACCCAGCACACGTGGCCTCAAACCTGAGGACACACATCACCAAGGGGCTGGGAGTGAGGCAGGCCAGAGGATCCTCAAAACAGAGGGAACATAGAATAAAAAAGGTGAGGAATCCCACAGTTGGAACCTCCGGCAGGCAGCCAGGAGCAGCGAGGCTATGGGATCTAGGCCGGAGTGAACTCACACCAGAGGGCCCTCATCATGAAACTGTGAGCAACACAGCCATTGGGACCTCAGAGCAGAAGGCTCACATCCCCATGGGGATGGGAACCTGGCAGGAGTGTCCTTGCACCACTTAGCACGAATCAGAAAATGTGGGAACCCAGCAGTTAGGGCCTGAGGCCAGAGGGCCCTCATCACCGAGGGGAGGAGGCTCCCAGCAGGCTCCAACTGCCACCATATGGCCGACGTTGCCAAGGCGGGGTGTGCCAGCCAGGCAGGAGTGACCTCAGAGCAGAGGGCCCACCTCACAGAAGGGTGAGGAACCTAACCAGGATCAGACTCTCACCAGAGGGCCAACATTAACAAGGTGATGGGAACCAGGCAAGACTGTCCTAACACCAGTGGGGCCAACATCACCAAGGGAATGGGAACCAGGCAAGAGTGTCCTCACACCAGTGTGGCCACATTATAGAAAGGTGAGGAACACAGCACATGTGGCCTCAAACAAGGGGACACACATCACGAAGGGGCTGGGAGTGAGGCATGCAGGAGGAGACGCACAACCGAGGGCCCATAGAATAAAAAATGTGAGGAATCGAGAAGTAGGAAACTCCAAGCGGGAGGCCCAGAGCACTGACACTATGGGATACAGGCCAGAGTGAACACACAGCAAAGGGCCCACATCATGAAACTGTGAGCAACCCAGCAGTTGGGACCACAGAACAGAAGTCCCACATGCCCATGGGGATGGGAACCTGGCAGGAGTGACTCGCACCACTGGGCACACATCAGAAAATGTGTGGAGCCCAGCACTTAGGGCCTGACACCAGAAGGCCCTCATCACTGAGGGGAGGAGGCCCCAGCACGCTCCAACTGCCACCAGAGGGTCCACGTCGCCAAGGCGACGTGCGCCAGCCAGGCAGGATTGACCTCACAGCAGAGGGCCCACATCATGAAAGTGTGAGCAACCCAGCCGTTAGGACCTCAGAACAGAAGGCCCACACGCTCATGAGGATGGGAACCTGGCAGGAGTGCTCTCGCACCACTTAGCTCGTATCAGAAAATGTGGGAACCCTGCCGTTAGGGCCTGACGCCAGAGGGCCTCATCACCGAGGGAAGGAGGCTCCCAGCAGGCTCCAACTGCCACCAGGGTGCCGAAGTCCAAAAGGCGGGTTGTGCCAGCCAGGCAGGAGTGACCTCAGAGAAGAGGGCTCACCTCACGGATGTGTGAGGAACCCAACCAGGATCAGAGTCTCACCAGAGGGCCCACATCACCAAGGGGATGGGAACCAGGCAGGAGTGTGCACACACCAGTGGGGCCACATCATCAAAAGATGAGGAACCCATCACATATGGCCTCAAACCTGAGGACACACATCACCATGTGGCTGGGAGTGAGGCAGGTATCTGGAGGGGCACATTTAACTCTAATTTCCCACCAGGAAGAGGAATTAACCAAAAGCTCAGAGTGCCGTGCCGGACCCTGATTATGACCTGAAGCAAACCTGCAGTTCTGTGGCCAGCTTACAAGGAAGCGAGTTAAGAAAGGAGCTCAAGGGCACTGTAATTCACAAACCTGCAGAGATAAATGACAGCTATTGGCAAAAATATATCGAAGTAAGTCTGCAAAGAGGACTTGAAAACGAGGCAGAATTGCAGGAATCATATTTCAAGAGGTAGATTGGAATTGCATTTAAAGCATATGAAAAGCGGCAGATCTTTGACAGTGATGCACATGGACAAAAAGTGCGTATACATTTTTCCTGAATATATTCAGGAAAAAACGCATATGAACATTTTGGCCAACCAAGCACTCCAGCAATGGAAATCCACACTACAATGAAGTCACATTTCCCATTCGTCAAAAAGGCCATCTGAATAAAGTGTAAAAACCAGAAACACAGGACAGGCCATGGAGAACAGGGAGCCGTGTTATGCTGATGGGCGGGATGTAAATTGCCAACAGACACTCTGGAGATGTTCATGGTGTATCCTGAAACATCTAAAAAACAAAGCTACAGAGCCTAGGGCACTTCCACTTTTGGCCCTATAGCTTAGGAAAATTAAAATCAACAAGACACAGCCAACACAAAATTTAGGGCTGCTGTGTTTACAAGAACCTCGAGTCCAGTACAAATTAAATATCCCAGAAAGAAAAAAATGGATAAAGAAGTTGTGCTACTTACGTACAACGGAATATCACTCAGCAGTGAAATCAATGTCATCAGGCCTGTAGCAGCAAATTGAGTGGATTTAATTATGATGATTCTAAGAGAAATATGTCACACAAAGAAAGATAATTATCATAAGATATCACTAATAGAGGGAGTGTAAACTTGGCTACACATAAACTGAATTACAAAACCGAACAGAGTCTCACATTTAGATAAAAACCTTATGCTTGCTTAAGGGGAAAGTTGAGTTGGGCTGCTGTATAAAAACAGATTGAAATTAGCACACATACCATTCCATAAGCCAAATACGTAATAAACAAGACCTACTCTTTGCTCAACGAAATAGACTCATCCATGGTGTATCACCTCACACCTATTAGAATGGGCATCATCAGAAAATCTACAAACAACAAATGCTGGAAATGGTGTGGAGATAAGGAATCCTCTTCCACTATTGTTGGGAATGTAAATTGATACAGTCACTGTGGAGAACATTATGGAGTTTCTTATAAAACTAAGAATAGAATTACCATATGATACAGCAATCCCTCTACTGGGCATATACCCAGACAAAACCATAAATCAAAAAGAGACATTCACCACAATATTCATTGCATCACTATTTACACTATCCAGGTAATGGAAGCAACCTAAATGCCCACAGACAGACGAATGCATAAAGATGTGGTACATATATAAAATGGAATATTACTAAGCCATAAAAAGGAATGAAATTGGGACATTTGTAGAGACGTTGATGGATCTAGAGGAAGTCATACAGAGTGAAGTAAGTCAGAAAGAGAAAAACAAATCTTGTATATTAATGCATATATGTGGAACCTAGAAAAATTGTACAGATGAACCGTTTTGCAAGGCAGAAATAGAGCAACACATGTATACAACAAACGTATGGACAACAAGGGGGGAAAGCTGTTGGGGATGGTGGTGGGAGGAGTTGAGATATTGGGATTGGTATGCATACATTTATATGTATAAAGTAGATAACCAAAAAACCTGCTGTATAAAAATATAAAATTAAATTCAAAATAAAAAAATAAAATTAAAAAAAGTAAAACAGAGAAAATATTCTTCCCTTCACATACATGTATTTATATGAATAAATTATTTCCATGCTTATATCTGTAAATACACAAAAGAGGAATAAAATCTACCTTGAACCAAAAACGAAAAAAAGATAAAAAAGAACAGAACCCACCAGTTACACAGAGGAAAACCGTTTCAGGGCACTTGCTCCAATTGCAAACAATTCTGAAGTTGGTCAGTGGTGGGGAATCATCTCCCATTCAGCCAGCATGCTCCTCGCAACAAGCGTCCTCACTGCAAAGCTGGGGGACCGTGCCGAGGTATCTGTGAGTAAACGTGGGCCGAGCCCCAGGCCAGCTGCTGCTGAAATGTCCCCGCCCTTCCAAGGCTAAACACCTGAATATGTACAAGGACTTGAAAACCTAGAGGAAGGGCCATGGAGCCACATGAGGGACAGCATGCCAGCCGACTTGGTGCCTGCAGGCCAGCCAGGATGGTCCTGGCCCTGGGTGCTCTTCTGGAAGCTCTCCATTTCCCTGCCTGAGATACCCCTGCTGTCCCGGCCCCCACTGCTTTCTTCCTTCCTCACCTGTGCCCAGGGAGAAATTCCAGCAGCAGGTGTGGGTGACACATCCTCTTCTTTAGCAGGTAGCATCTTGGCAACTGCTGCAGAAAGTCCAGCAGAGCCCCACTCACACTGGGACACCCACAAAGCCGTGGCCTCTCACTCCCTCCCACCAGCCCAGCCCCGAGACTGCTGACAGGGCAGAGAAAATGGCGTCAGGCACAGCTGCAGGGGCTCTTGCTGCCTGGAGCGGTGTTTATATTGATCTCAACCCAGGCACACCTGGGGAGGGCTGGCCGGCACGGTCAGGCTTCCCAGGCCAGCCAATAATCACCCCTCAGGGGCTCACAGTTGCAGAAAATGGAACTTGCTGAATTGGCCAGGTCCAAGGAACAGGTGTGGGCTCCTGAGAGTCAGGATAGACAAGGGGCTGCAGCTCTGGCTTGTTTTCTAATTATATTATCTGGCCCATGAGTGGGAGACAACTTCAAGAAAACCCTCTCCTAATGAGAGGAACCCAGGAGTCAGGGAGAGGAGGGGTGGGTGGTGGTTGGAGACAGAGGCCTGGTGCCCCGGGTGCAGTGGAAGTCTCTGGAAGACCAGGTGGAGGAGGCCGCACAGAGTGATGCCCAGGGTCACAGACCTGTCAGAGCTGCTGTTTGTTAGTTCAAGTCCTGCTCTGAGGTGCTCTGTGTCAGATCTGAGCGACAGGTGAGCTGGGAGTGCTCTGCAATGAGGGCTATGTGCACGGTTACTGTGTGCCCAGCCCTGCCAAGGTACCTGCAAGGGTAGCTCTGTATCCTGGGAGGGGCCTGACCACGGGAGCCCCATGGACTGCAGAGGACCTGCCCAGGGAATCCCATATCCTGGGAGGGGCCTGAACACGAGAGCCCCGTGGGCTGGGGTGGGGGTAGGGTACCTGCCCAGGTGAGCTCCATATCCTGGGATTGGCCTGACCTCGAGAGCCCCATGGGCTGCTGGAGTCCTGGTAAAGGATGTCAGGACAGTCAGTGAAGCCACTGAGGATATACCTCCAGTAGTTCCTAAATCCTACACCCTGCTGGTCATTCTACCAACCACCAGGACTTGGTATTCTGTATTACTCTTCAATGATGCCTTCTTTTGTATTCCATTAGTCCCAGAGTCACAAGAAATTTTGGCTTGTCAGTGACAGGACTCAACATACAACTAAAACAATACTTCCAGGCTGTCTTGCCCCAAGGGTTCAAAAATTCCCACACCATCTTTGGGGAAAGCTCAGCTAAAGACCTAAAACTTCTACCTCTGGAAAAGGAAACACTCCTTCAATATTCAGACAACATTCTGATCGCCAGCCCTACTAAGGAGGCCTCAGAACTACCAAGCCAATAAAGGATAGAAGTTGTCCACGAAAAAGCTCAAATATCACAGACTACGGTGACCTGCCTGGGCTTCATTCTCACAGAAGGTCGGAGAAGCCCATCCCAGGAAAGGGAAGAAACAATTTATAGCCTTACCCCTTTCTGAAACTAGAAGACAGCTTAGGGGTTCCTGGGGAAGCCAGGGTTTCCTGCCTCTGGATCCCTAACTACAGTCTACTAGCTGGGCCTCTATATGAAACACTGAAAGGAAAAGATGATGATCCTTTTGAATAGAATCCAGAAGTGGCCTTTCAAGAATGGAAAGAGCAGTCAATTCAGACCCTTGCCCTGGAACTCCCTAATTTAGCTAAACCCTTTGACCTTTACATTCCTGGTGAAAGGTGAATCGCCATTGGAGCATTAGTGCAAAAACTGGGACCACTTGAAATGGAACAATGCAAGAATGCCATCCAGGTAGGATAAACTATGGTCACCAACGGGCTTGGCCCACTGCCATAACTGGCCAAGATACTGGTGGTATCTGAAAACCTGGAAATCAGCAGCCCAAAAGGCCACCTCCCTTCTAAGGGAAACGGACCCCACGTGGTGATCCTAACCCCCAACCATGCCCTGAAGTTGCAGGGTTTGCTCCGTGGGCACACTGACCTCGATTGAGGAGGCCCTCCAACTCCAACCTCCAGAGAGATAACCGGGGGCAACGGGGCACCATGACGACCCGTGTGACCATCACTTGACCTGGAGTTTCTCTCATAAAACAACAAGAGTGTGTCCCAAAAGAGTAGACTACTGCTTGCAGTACTTACTGTACCCAGAGGGGAGCTAATAATCTTGGCGGGGGAACCGTATATCATGCTGTCACCATAGAAAAGCCTACAGACACCCTGATGATGGTGGCCAATAAGACCGGCTGGACTCCTGTTTACTTCCAAAGGCTCTTGACTCAGTGACCATCATGATCCTTCATCACCACTAACCCTGGACTGTCTGGGAGCTGAGCGGGCAGGGTCCTGACACCTGGTGCTGTTTTTACGTTAATTCAGGGGCCTAATGGAAGAAAGCACAGACTGTTGGTCAGAGCATCTAGGCTGGCAGAAACGGTCAGTCAGAGCATCTAGGCTGGCAGAAATGGTCAGCCTAAGGTGGCTGAACAAATGTGGGGCGGGGTGAAACTGGACCTCACAGCGCCACTGCACATCTCCTTTCTGGACCCTTAAAGGTCATTAGAATCTATAACACTTCCAATACTGGTGCTCAGGCGGACGAGCAGGGAGGCAGGAGGCCTGGGGACAATCAACGTCACCTGGAGGCTGCTGGGGAGAAGTTCTGACCCTCGCCCACGGGTATGAGGCCTCCTAACTCAGCACTCAGCAGTTAGAGAAGAAGGGTCTGCACCCGCAGCACTCCAAGAATGAGGAAAGGGACAAAAGGCAGAAGAGGAGTTTGTCCCAGGCAAAGCCCCTTAAAAATGCCTGGGAGATAAAAATAGAATCTGGGCAATAAAATAAAGTCTAACCTTTTTTATCCTTTGTGCTTTGTCTAATTTCAGGTGCTCCTAGGGTCTCGCATACAGAGGTTCCACACCCGGCACTTCAGACCAGATTTCCTAGAGCAGAATGGCTCGATGACACTTCAGCTCCTGGAGCCCAGTTCAGACTCCGTGACATAGAGCCTGAGCTGCAGCCAACCAGGTCCTCGAGAGCTCAGCCCCCTCCCTCCCAGTGACTCTGACAGGATCTCTACACAGCAGCCCAGCCCACAGCCCACAGGGTAGCACCTCTCCATTCTCTGATCAAAATATAAAGTTTCCTTTGCTTTTGAACCAAACTCAGTCTCGATCTATTGGCTCCAATGACACTGGGCAGGGGGACACTTGTTGGCGTCCACTCTGGAGGATCAGTAACAGAAATTGAGAACATTGTAACTTCAATGAACAGATGTGTGAGCCAAACTGTAATTAACATAGAACAGTGTATAAGGCTCGGGTAAAATAAGATGTTTCGAACACTTCCATTTGATATTTCCATTACTTTATTATAAGCAAGTTCAGTGAAAAGGTCTGTCTTCTTTGTCAGGTCAATATTAGAGAAACAAAGTGACTTCTTTCCAAGGATGTACATCTAATAATCTTGGTTAAAGCTTCAATCTTGTTTTAAATGCTTTTGCATTTAAAATGATACCTCTCTTTCAGCTCCCCCATTTCTGAGAAGCATAAAATCTTATAATTTATTATTAACAAAGGGAAATGGTAGGAGGAGGGATAAATTAACAGTTTGGGATTAACACATACACACTGCTATGTATGAAATCATCAGCAAGGAACTACTGTATAGCACAGGGAACTACACTCAATATTTTGCAATAACCTATAAGGGGAAATGATCTGAAAAAGAATAGATATTTTTATTGACATCATCCATCAATGACAGTAAAAATGGAACCTAAGGGAAGACAGTGGTGAGTGCTTCTGACCCTGAAGACTTCAATCATCTAAAGTTTGGACTCTGCCTACTTCCCAAGGCCCTTAATGAACATGTGTGTAGCCGTAGCTTAAAAAATTCCCCAGTTTGGGTTGCGGAGAGACACTGATATTGAAAATCCCCTGGTGTTCTCCTCACATGAATGGGACCCTTCCTACACCTAAAACATACCTGTCACACCCAGAGAATGGTATACGGTCTGATCGGGAAAAGTTTGGAAAAGGCATCTCATCTCCTCATCTCTTGGTGCTAGGGTTCACCACTCCAGCGTCTTTACTAAGAGTCTCCCCACTTGGAGATGTCAGCACTGTCAACATCCTGTTGCATACAGTATGGAATTTGTGCAGAGGATGAAGCGGAAGGAGGAGGAACAATGAGAGACAAGTCCTAGGTGTTCGGACAGGCACATGTCACTCTAATTTCCAATCAGGAAGACGAATTGACCAAAGGCTAGGGTTGCCCATGGAAACAGAATAGGGCTTGAGGAATCCTGATGCTTTGTGGCTGGTTCCCATAAACACAAGTTGGAAAATGGAACTCAGGGGCACTAAAATTCACGAAACTGCAGAGTTGAAAATATCTATCACTGAAAAATGTCTTGAGGAAAGTCAGAGAAAAGGACTTGTAAGCAACGGAGAATGGCAGGAAAGGGATTGGAAGAGGTAGAAAGGACTCGCCATTAAGCACAAGAAAAGGGGCTGAACATTGCCAACATTGCAGTTGGCCAAAAAGGGTGTATGTGTCTTTTTCTGTATATATTCAAGAAAAGGGCATACACTTTTTTAGCCAACAAAACAGGTGGGCACTGGAAATCAATTCTACAAAACATATCACTTTGCATCAGTCAGAAGAGCCGTCCTCATAAAGTGTAAACACCAGAAATGCAGGACAGGGCAAGGAGAAAAGGGAGCCCTGTGAGACTTATAGTGGAAATGTATATTGCCAACGGTCACTCTGGATAAGTCTATTGTGTTTACTAAAGCATCTAAAAAATGAGCTACCGAGCACAGGGCACTTGCACTCATGGAAGTATATCTTGGGAAAAACAAAAATCGAGAGGACACAGGCACCCCAATGTTTACCACCTCTCTGTTTAAAAGATCCTCGACTAGTATATAACTTAAATGTTTCTGCAGAGAAAAAATGGATAGAGATGTGGTGCTTATGTAGAGTGGAATATTACTCAGCCTGGAAATCAATGAAATACGGCCAGTTGTAACAACTCCAGAGGAGTTACGTGTGATCATTCGATGTCATATAATTCAAAAAGAAAAAGACATAAGATATTACTAATACATGGAATGTTAACATGGCTACATATGAACTGAATTACAAAAGAGAAGAGGGTTTCAAATTAAGAAAACCAACTTATGCTTCCTTAAGGGGAAAGGTGAGTTGGGGTGCTGCATAAAACCAGAGATTGAAATTAGCACAGATACCGTTCCATAAGCCAAATATGTAATAGTCAAGGCCTACTCCTTGCTCAACGAAATGGACTCAACACGCGATATTCAATGCCTAGGAATATACCTGATTAGTAAGAATCTTAAAACCCATGAACTTATATGTCTCCATAAGAGAATCAAGCGTGTGTACAGCGGCATAAACGAAGCAGTGAAAATCCGATAAATACTGTTATCAAAATAAACTACAAAAACAAAACACAATGAAAGTGAAATAGAGAGCAATTCTTAAATAATTCATTCAGGGCTTGTGATGCAACCTGGATTTACCACATCAACACCCAGATCTGGGTGAGACATAAGGCTGGACACATGGGGCTGATAGCATTGGTGAGTTTCTGTGAGCAAATGCAGACCCTTTGAAGTTATACTGCATGGTACCCATTCCATGGGTCCCAACTCTCCAGGTTCAAGGGATTCTTTATTCAGCTACAGCATGATTGGGAAACCCAGAGTATGGTCCACCATGTGATTGGGAAACGATTAAAAATGCATCTCAGTTTTCGTATCCTGGTCCACAGGTTCACCATTCCAGATGCTTTACTAACACTCTGCCCACTTGGAGAGACAGTGCGCTTAAACTCCTGTTTGGCATATTTCACAATTTCTTCAAAAGATGAATAGGAATAGGGAGAAACAATGAGAGACAAGCAGTAGCTGTCTGCATGGGCAAATGTAACACTCATTTCCCACCAGGAAGAGGAATTAGCCAAAGGATCAGAGTGCCCTGCCCGAAACAGATTGGGGCCTGAAGCAATACTGCGGTTTTGTGCCCAGCTCACAAGAAGGGGGGTTGAAAAAAGTAGCTGAGGGGCACTGTCATACACAAACGTGCAGAGTTATAAATGAAAGCTATCGTCCAAAAATATACTGAACTAAGGCTGCGAAGAGGACTTGAAAGCGGGGCAGAATTTCAGGAAAACGATTGCAGGGGGTAGACTGGAATTGCCCTTAAAGCACAGGAAAAGAGGCAGAACGTGGACAATGATGCACTTGGCCAAAAAGGGCGTATGCGTTTTTTCCTGAATATATTCAGGAAAAAATGCATACGCCCTTTTGTGTCAAACAAGCAAGCCTATAAAGGAAATCTGCACTAAAATGCAGTCTCACTGCCCCTACCTGGCAAAAGGGCCACCTGATAAAAGTGTAAAATCCAGAAAGGCAGGACAGGACATTGAGAACAGGGAGCCTTGTTATGCTGATTGGCAGGATGTAAATTTCCAACAGCCACCCTGGAGAAGTGTATGGTGTTTCCTGAAACACGTAAGAAACAAAGCAACGCAGCCTATGACACTTCCAATTATGGTCCAATAGATTAGGGAAATTAAAATCAAAAACAGACAGCCACCACAAAGTTTGGTACGGCTGTGTTCACAAGAAGCTCGTCTACACTACCAGGTAAATATTGCAGAAAGCAAAAACTGTATAAAGAGTTTGTGGTAGGTACGTACAAAGGAATATCACTCAGCAATGAAATCTGTGTCATCAGGCCCGTAGCGGCAAAGTAAGTGGATGCAGGTACGGTGATTCTACGTGAACTACGTCACACAGAAAAAGAAACATCATAAGATATCACTAATACACGGAATGTAAACTTGACTACACATGAACTGAATTACAAAACAGAACAGGGTCGCAAATTTAGAAAACCAACTTGTGCTTGCTTATGGGGAAAGGTGCGTTGTGGTGCTGCATAAAAACAGAGACTGAAATTAGCACAGATAACATTCCATAAGCCAAATATGTAATAGACAAGACCTACTCTTTGCTCAACGAAATGGACTCAACACCACATATTCAACGCCTAAGAATATACCTGACTAGGTAGAATCTTAAAACCCATGGATTTATATGTCTCCGTAAGAGAATCAAGCCAGTGTACAGTGGCATAAACGCATCAGTGAAAATCCGATAATCCCCATTATCAAAATAAATTTCGAAAAGAAAACACAAAGACAGTGAAATAGAGAGCAATTCTTAAACAATTCACTCAGGGCATGTGATGCAACCGGGATTTAACACATCTACACCCAGAGCTGGTTGAGACATAAGGCTGGACAATTCAGGCTGATAGCATTGGTGAGTTTCGGTGAGCAAATGCAGACCCTTTGAAGTCATACTGCATGGTACCCATTCCATGGGTCCCAACTCTCCAGGTTCAAGGGATTCTTCCTCCAGCTAAAACATGCATCGGAAACCCAGAGTATCGTCAACCGTGTGATTGGGAAACGATTTAAAATGCATCTCAGTTTTCGTATCCTGGTCCTCGGGTTCACCATTCCAGATGCTTTACTAACACTCTCCCCGCTTGGAGAGTCAGTGCCTTTAACCTCCTCTTTGGCACAGCTTGCAATTTCTGTGCAAGATGAACAGGAATAGAGAGAACCAATGAGAGACTAGCTATAGGTGTCTGCACGGGCAAATGTAACGCTCATTGCCCACCAGGAAGAGGAATTAACCAAAGGCTCAGCGTGCGCTGCCGGAAACAGATTAAGGCCTGAAGCAATCCTGCGGTTTTGTGCCCAGCTCACAAGAAAGCGAGTTGAAGAAAGGAGCTCAGGGGCACTGTAATTCACAAACCTGCAGAGTTATAAATGGCAGCTATCCTCCAAAAATATATTGAAGTAAGCCTGCGAAGGGGACTTGAAAGCGGGGCAGAATTTCAGGAAAACGATTGCAGGGGGTAGACTGGAATTGCCCTGAAATCATAGGAAAAGAGGCACAACGTCAACAATGATACACTTGGCCAAAAAGGGCGTATGCGTTTTTTCCTGAATATATTCAGGAAAAAACGCATACGCCCTTTTTGGCCAACCAAGCAAGCCTGTAAAGGAAATCTGCACTACAATGAAGTCTCACTGCCCCCCAGGCAAAAGGGCCATCTGAAAAAAGCGTAAAATCCAGAAAGGTAGGACAGGATATGGAAAACAGGGAGCCTTGTTATGCTGATTGGCAGGATGTAAATTGCCAGCAGCAACCCTGGAGAAGTGTATGGTGTTTCCTGAAACACATAAGAAACAAAGCAACACAGCCTATGGCACTTCCACTTATGGTCCTATAGCTTACGGAAATTAAAATCAAAAACAGACAGCCACCCCAATATTTGGGACGGCTGTGTTCACAAGAAGCTCGTCTACAGTATCAGGTAAATATCCTAGAAAGCAAAAAATGGATAAAGAAGTTGTGGCACGTACGTACAATGCAATATCACTCATCAATGAAATCTGTGTCATCAGGCCCGTAGCGGCATAGGGAGTGGATGCAGGTACGGTGATTCTACATGAACTACGTCACACAGAAAAAGAAACATCATAAGATATCACTAATACACGGAATGTAAACTTGACTACACATGAACTGAATTACAAAACAGAACATGGTCTCAAATTTAGAAAACCAACTAGTGCTTGCTTATGGGGAAAGGTGCGTTGGGGTGCTGCATAAAACCAGAGACTGAAATTAGCACAGATAACTTTCCATAAGCCAAATATGTAATAGACAAGACCTACTCCTTGCTCAACAAAATGGACCCAACACCACATATTCAACGCCTAGGAATATACCTGACTAGGAAGAATCTTAAAACCCATGGATATATATGTCTCCGTAAGAGAATCAAGCATGTGTACACCGGCCGAAACGCAGCAGTGAAAATCCGATAAATCCCATTATCCAAATAAATTTCGAAAACAAAACACAAAGACAGTGAAATAGAGAGCAATTCTTAAATAATTCACTCAGGGATTGTGATGCAACCGGGATTGACCACATCTACACGCAGAGCTGGTTGAGACATAAGGCTGGACACTTCAGGCTGATAGCATTGGTGAGTTTCGGTGAGCAAATGCAGACCCTTTGAAGTCATACTGCATGGTACCCATTCCATGGGTCCCAACTCTCCAGGTTCAAGGGATTCTTCCTCCAGCTAAAACATGCATGGGAAACCCAGAGTATCGTCCACCGTGTGATTGGGAAAAGATTTAAAATGCATCTCAGTTTTCGTAACCTGGTCCTCGGGTTCACCATTCCAGTTCCTTTACTAACACTCTCCCCACTTGGAGAGTCAGTGCCTTTAACCTCCTCTTTGGCACAGCTTGCAATTTCTGTGCAAGATGAACAGGAATAGGGAGAACCAATGAGAGACTAGCTGTAGGTGTCTGCACGGGCAAATGTAACGCTCATTTCCCACCAGGAAGAGGAATTAACCAAAGGCTCAGCATGCCCTGCTGGAAACAGATTAGGGCCTGAAGCATTCCTGCGGTTTTCTGCCCAGCTCACAAGAAAGCGAGTTGAAGAAAGGAGCTCAGGGACACTGTAATTCACAAACCTGCAGAGTTATAAATGACAGCTATCTTCCAAAAGTATACTGAAGTAAGCCTGCGAAGGGGACTTGAAAGCGGGGCAGAATTTAGGAAAACGATTGCAGGGGGTAGACTGGAATTGCCCTGAAAGCATAGGAAAAGAGGCAGAACGTCGACAATGATGCACTTGGCCAAAAAGTGCATATGCGTTTTTTCCTGAATATATTCAGGAAAAAACGCATACGCCCATTTTGGCCAACCAAGCAAGCCTGTAAAGGAAATCTGCACTACAATGAAATCTCACTGCCCCCCGGGCAAAAGGGCCATCTGAAAAAAGCGTAAAATCCAGAAAGGTAGGACAGGATATGGAGAACAGGGAGCCTTGTTATGCTGATTGGCAGGATGTAAATTGTGAACAGCCACCCTGGAGAAGTGTATGGTGTTTCCTGAAACACGTAAGAAACAAAGAAACACAGCCTATGGCACTTCCACTTATGGTCCTATTCCTTACGGAAATTAAAATCAAAAACAGACAGCCACCCCAATGTTTGGGACGGCTGTGTTCACAAGAAGCTCGTCTACAGTACCAGGTAAATATCCCAGAAAGCAAAAAATAGATAAAGAAGTTGTGGCACGTACGTACAATGCAATATCACTCAGCAATGAAATCTGTGTCATCAGGCCCGTAGCGGCATAGTGAGTGGATGCAGGTACGGTGATTCTACGTGAACTACGTCACACAGAAAAAGAAACATCATAAGATATCACTAATACACGGAATGTAAACTTGACTACACATGAACTGAATTACAAAACAGAACATGGTCTCAAATTTAGAAAACCAACTAGTGCTTGCTTATGGGGAAAGGTGCGTTGGGGTGCTGCATAAAACCAGAGACTGAAATTAGCACAGATAACTTTTCATAAGCCAAATATGTAATAGACAAGACCTACTCCTTGCTCAACGAAATGGACCCAACACCACATATTCAACGCCTAGGAATATACCTGACTAGGAAGAATCTTAAAACCCATGGATATATATGTCTCCGTAAGAGAATCAAGCATGTGTACAGCGGCCTAAACGCAGCAGTGAAAATCCGATAAATCCCATTATCAAAATAAATTTCAAAAACAAAACACAAAGACAGTGAAATAGAGAGCAATTCTTAAACAATTCACTCAGGGCATGTGATGCAACCGTGATTGACCACATCTACACCCAGAGCTGGTTGAGACATAAGGCTGGACACTTTAGGCTGATAGCATTGGTGAGTTTCGGTGAGCAAATGCAGACCCTTTGAAGTCATACTGCATGGTACCCATTCCATGGGTCCCAACTCTCCAGGTTCAAGGGATTCTTCCTCCAGCTAAAACATGCATGGGGAACCCAGAGTATCGTCCACTGTGTGATTGGGAAACGATTTAAATGCATCTCAGTTTTTGTATCCTGGTCCTCGGGTTCACCATTCCAGATGCTTTACTAACACTCTCCCCGCTTGGAGAGTCAGTGCCTTTAACCTCCTCTTTGGCATATCTTGCAATTTCTGTGCAAGATGAACAGGAATAGGGAGAACCAATGAGAGACTAGCTGTAGTTGTCTGCACGGGCAAATATAATGCTCATTTCCCACCAGGAAGTGGAATTAACCAAAGGCTCAGCGTGCCCTGCTGGAAACAGATTAGTGCCTGAAGCAATCCTGCGGTTTTGTGCCCAGCTCACAAGAAAGCGAGTTGAAGAAAGGAGCTCAGGGGCACTGTAATTCACAAACCTGCAGAGTTATAAATGACAGCTATCCTCCAAAAATATATTGAAGTAAGCCTGCAAAGGGGACTTGAAAGCGGGGCAGAATTTCAGGAAAACGATTTAAGGGTTAAACTGGAATTGCACTTAAAGAATAGGAAAAGAGGCAGAACGTCGATAATGATGCACTTGTCCAAAAAGTGCGGATGCTTTTTTCCCTAAATATATTCAGGAAAAAACGCATACGCACTCTTTGGCCAACCAAGCAAGCTTGTAAATAAATCTGCACTCAACTGAAGTCTCAGTGTCCCCCAGGGCAAAAGGGCCATTTAAAAAAATTGTAAAATCCAGAAACGGCGGACAGGCAATGGAGAACAGGGATCCTTATTATGCTGATGCATATGATGTAAATTGCCGACAGCCATTCTGGAGAAGTGTTATGTGTTTCCTGAAACACGTAAGAAACAAAGCAACACAGCCTATGGCACTTCCACTTATGGTCCTACAGCTTAGGGAAATTAAAATCAAAAACACCCAGCCACCTCAAAGTTTGGGACCTCTCTGTTCACAAGAACCTCGTTTACAGTACCAGGCAAATATCTCAGAGAGCAAACAATGGATAAAGAAGTTGTGGTACGTACGTACAATGGAATATCACTCAGCAATGAAATCTGTGTCTTCAGGCCCATAGAGGCAAAGTGAGTGGATTCAGGTATGGTGATTCTACGTGAAATAAGTCACACATAAATAGAAACATCATAAAATATCACTAATACACAATATGTAATCTTGACTACACATGAACTGAATTACAAAACAGAACAGTCTCAAATTTAGAAAACCAACTTGTGCTTGCTTGTGGAGAAAGGTGCGTTGGAGTGCTGCATAAAACCAGAGACTGAAATTAGCACAGATACCATTCCATAAGCCAAATATGTAATAGACAAGACCTACTCCTTGCTCAACGAAATGGACTCAACACCACATATTCAACGCCTAGGAATATACCTGACGAGGAAGAATCTTAAAACCCATGGATTTATATGTCTCCGTAAGAGAATCAAGAGTGTTTACAGCAGCATTAACGCAGCAGTGAAAATCCGATAAATCCCAGTGTCAAAAAAGAATTTCAAAAACAAAACACAATGACAGTGAAATAGAGAGCAATTCTTAAATAACTCACACAGGGCATGTGATGCAACCTGGTTTACCACATCTACACCCAGAGCTGGGTGAGAGATAAGGCTGGACCCTTTGGGCTGATAGCATTGGTGAGGTTCAGTGAGCAAATGCAGACCCTTTGATGTCATACTGCCTGGTACCCATTCCATGGTTCCCAACTCTCCAGGTTCAAGGGATTCTTCCTCCAGCTAAAACATGCATGGGAAACCCAGAGTATGCTCCACCGTGTGACTGGGAAACCTTTTTACATGCATGTCTGTTTTCGTCCCCTGGTACTCAGGTTCACCATTCCAGACCCTTTACTTACACTCTCCCCATTTGGAGAGTCAGTGTCTTTAACCTCCTGTTTGGCACTGTTTGCAATTTCTGCGCAAGATGAACAGGAATACGGAGAACCAATGGGAGACTATCTGTAGGTGTGTGCACGGGCAAATATTTTTTTTAACATCTTTATTGGGGTATAATTGCTTTACAATGGTGTGTTAGTTTTTGCTTTATAACAAAGTGAATCAGCTATACATATACATATGCTCCCTTTGTCTTCCCTCTTGTGTCTCCCTCCCTTCCTCTGTCCCCCTTCCACCCCTCCAGGCTGTCCCAATGCCCCGAGCTAATATCCCTGTGCCTTGCGGCTGCTTCCCCCTTGCTATCTACCTTACTACATTTGTTAGTGTGTATATGTCCATGACTCTCTCTCGCCCTGTCAAAACTCACCATTCCCCCTCCCCATATCCTCAATTCCGTTCTCCAGTAGGTCTGCGCCTCTATTCCTGTCTTATCCCTAGGTTCTTCATGACATTTTTTTCCTTTAAATTCCATATATATGTGTTAGCATACGCTATTTGTCTTTTTCTTTCTGACTTACTTCACTCTGTATGACAGACTCTAGGTCTATCCATCTCATTACAAATAACTCAGTTTCATTTCTTTTTAAGGCTGAGTAATATTCCATTGTGTATATGTGCCACATCTTCTTTATCCATTCGTCCGATGATGGGCGCTTAGGTTCTTTCCATCTCCGGGCTATTGTAAATAGAGCTGCAATGAACATTTTGGTACATGACTCTTTTTGAATTTTGGTTTTCTCAGGGTATATGCCCAGTATGCACGGGCAATTTTAACACTCATTTCCCATCAGGAATAGGAATTAACCAAAGGCTCAGTATGCCGTGCTGGAACAAAATTAGGGCCTGAAGCAATCCTGCGGTTTTGTGGCCAGCTCACAAGAAAGCGAGTTGAGGAAAGGAGCTCAGGGGCACTGTCATTCACATACCTGCAGACTTATAAATGACAGAAATCGTACAAAAATATATTGAATTAAGGCTGCGAAGAGGACTTGACAGTGGGGCAGAATTGCTGGAATCCGATTTCAGGAGGTAGACGTGAATTGCTCTGAAAGCATAAGAGAAGTGGCAGAACCTCGTCAATGAAGCACTTGGCCAAAAAGGGCATATGCATTTTTTCCAGGGCCATCATTCACGGGAGTAGGAGGCTCCCAGCATGCTCCAGTGGCCAACAGAGGGCCCACGTCGCCAAGGCGATGTGAGCTAGCCAGGCAGGAGTGACCTGACATCAGAGGGCCCACCTCACAGAATGGTAGGGAACCCAGCCAGGATCAGACTCTCCCCAGAGGGCCCACATCACCAAGGTGATGGGAACCAGGCAGGAGTGTCCTCACACCCGTGGGGCCACATCATCAAAAGTTGAGGTACCCAGCACATGTGGCCTCAAACCAGAGGACCCACATCACCATGGGTTTCGGAGTGAGGCAGGCAGGATTAACCTCACAACACATGTCCCATTGTATACAAAAGGTGTGGAAACCAGCAGTTGGATCTTCCTAGCAGGCGGCCCAGAGCACTGAGGCTATGAGATCCAGGCCGGCATGAACTCACAACAGAGGGCCCTCATTGTGATTCTGTAAGCAACCCAGCCGTTGTGACCTCAGAGCAGAAGGCCCACATCCCCATGGGGAAGGGAAACAAGCAGGAGTGTCATCGCAAGAGTGGGCACACATGAAAAAATGTGGGGAGCCCAGCAATTAGTGCCTGATGCCAGAGGGCCCTCATCACCGAGGGGCGGTGGCTCCCAGCCAGCTCCGACTGCTACCAGAGGGGCGACGTCGCCAATGCGGAGTGCGACAACCAGGCAGGAGTGACCTCAGAGCAGAGGGTCAACCTCACAGAAGTGTGAAGAACCAAAGAGGATCAGATTCTCACCAGAGGGCCCACATCACCAAGGGAATGGGAACCAGGCAGGAGTGTCCTCACACTAGTGGGGCCACATCACCGAAAAGTGAGGGACCCAGCACACGTGGCCTCAAACCAGAGGACACACATCACAAGGGAGCTGGGATTGAGGCAGGCAGGAGGAGCCTCAAAACAGAGGGACCATAGAATTAAAGAGGTGAAGAATCCCGCAGTTGGAACCTCCCAGCAGGCGGCCAGGAGCAGCGAGACTATGGGATCCAGGCCAGAGTGATCTCACACCAGAGGGCCGTCATCATGAAACTGTGAGCAACCTAGGCGTTGGGATCTCAGAGCAGAAGGCCCACATTCCCATGGGGTTGGGAACCTGTCAGAAGTGTACTCGCACCACAGGGCACACAGCAGAGAATTTAGCGAACCCAGGAGTTAGGGCCTGACGCCAGAGGGCCCTCATTACCAAGGGGAGGAGACTCCAATCAGGCACCAACACCCAACTGAGGGCCCACGTCGCCAAGGTGACGTGTGACAGCCAGGTAGGAGTGACCTCACCGCAGAGGGCCTACCTCACAGAAGGGTGAGGAACACAGCCAGGATAAGACTCTCACCAGAGGGCCCACATCACCAAGGTGATCAGAACCAGGCAGGAGAGTCTTCACACCAGTGTGGCCACATCATAGAAAGGTGAGGAACCCAGCACATGTGGCCTAAACCAGAAGACCCACATCTCCAAGGGGCTCGGAATGAGGCAGGCAGGAGTAGCCTCACAACACAGGGCCCATAGAATAAAAAAGCTGAGGAATCCAGCAATGGGAACCTCCCAGCAGGCGACCAAGAGCACCAAGTCTATGCGATTCAGGCCGCAGTAAACTCACAGCAGAGGGTCCACATCATGAAACTGCGAGCAACCCAGCCATTTGGACCTCAGAGCAGAAGGTCCACATCCCCAAGGTGTTGGGAGCATGGCAGGAGTGTCCTCGCACCACTTAGCACATATCAGAAAATGTGGGTACCCAGCAGTTAGGGCCTGACGCCAGAGGGCCCTCATCACTGAGGGGAGGAGGCTCCCAGCATGTTCCAACTACCACAAGAGGGCCCACGGCGCCAAGGCGGGGTGTGCCAGCCAGGCAGGAGTGACCTCACAGCAGACGGCCCACCTCAAAGAAGTGTGAGGAACCCAACCAGGATCAGACTCTCACCAGAGGGCCCATATCACCAAGGGGACGGGAACCAGGCACGAGTGTCCTCACACCAGTGGGGCCACATCACTAAAAGATGAGGAAACTGGCACATGTGGCCACAAACCAGAGGACCTACATCATCAAGGGGCTGGGAGTGACACAGGCAGGAGGAGCCTCCCAACACAGGGCCCAAAGAATAAAAAAGGTGAGGAACCCAGCAGTTGGAACTTCCCAGCAGGCGGCCCAGAGTACAGAGGCTATGGGATCTAGGAATGAGTGAACTAACACCAGAGAGCTAACATCAGGAAACTGTGAGCAACCCAGTCTTTGGAACCTCAGAGCAGAAGGCCCATATCACCATGGGGATGGGAACATTTCACGAGTGTCCTGGCATCACTGGGCTCACATCAGAAAACCTGGGGAGCCCAGCAGTTAGAGCCTGACGCCAGAGGGACCTCATCACCGAGGACAGGAGTCTCCAAAAGGATCCAACTGCCACCAGAGGGCCGACATCACCAAGGCAATGGGAGCAAGCCAGGCAGGAGTTACCTCAGAGCACAGGGCCCACCTCACAGAACGGTAAGGAACCCAGCCAGGATCAGACTCTCACCAGAGGGGCCACATCACCAAGGGGCTGGGAAACAGGCACGAGTGTCCTCACACCATTGGGGCCACATCATCGAAAGGTGAGGGACCCAGCACACGTGGCCTCACACCAGAGGACACACATCACAACGGGGCTGGGATTGAGGCAGGCAGGAGGAGCCTCAAAACAGAGGGCCCATAGAATAAAAAAGGTGAGGAATCCCGCAGTTGGAACCTCCCAGCAGGCGCCCAGGAGCAGCAAGCCTATGGGATCTAGGCCGGAATGAACGCACATCAGAGGGCCCTCATCATGAAACTGTGAGCACCCAGCCGTTGGGACCTCAGAGCAGAAGGCCCAAATTCCCATGGGGTTGGGAACCTGACAGGAGTGTACTCGCACCACAGGTCGCACATCCGCAAATTTTGGGAGCCCAGGAGTTAGGGTCTGACGCAAGAGGGCCCTCATTACTGACGGACGGAGACTCGCAGCAGACACTAACTCCCAACTGAGGGCCCACGGCACCAAGGTGATGTGTGCCAGCCAGGCAGGTGTGACCTCACCGCAGAGGGCCTACCTCACAGAAGGGTGAGGAAACCAGCCAGGATAAGACTCTCACCAGAGGGCCCACATCACCAAGGGGATCGGAACCAGGCAGGAGGGTCCTCACACAAGTGTGGCCACATTATAGAAAGGTGAGGAACCCAGAACATGTGGCCTAAAACAGGGGACCCACATCTCCAAGGGGCTAGGAGTGAGGCAAGCAGGAGTATCCTCACAAAACAGAGCCCACAGAATAAAAGTTGTGAGGAATCCAGCAGTTGGAACCGGCCAGTAGGCCGCCCAGAGCACAGAGTCTATGGGATCCAGGCCACAGCGAACTCACAGCAGAGGTCCCACATCATGAAACTGTGAGCAACCCAGCGGATGGGACCTCAGAGCAGAAGGCCCACATCCCTATGGGGATGGGAACCTGACAGGAGTGTCCTCGGCCCACTTCCACGAATCAGAAAATGTGGGAACCCAGCAGTTAGGACCTGAGGCCAGAGGACCCTCATCACCGAGGGGAGGAGGCTCCCAGCAGGCTCCAACTGCCACCATAAGGCCGATGTCAACAAGGCGGGGTATGCCAGCCAGGCAGGAGTGACCTCAGAGCAGAAAGCCCACCTCACAGAAGTGTGAGGAACCCAACAAGGATCAGACTGTCACCAGAGGGCCAACATCACCAAGGGAATGGGAACCAGGCAGGAGTGTCCTCACACCAGTGGGGCTACATCACCATAATTTGAGGGACCCAGCACACGTGGCCTCAAACCTGAGGACACACATCACCAAGGGGCTGGGAGTGAGGCAGGCCAGAGGATCCTCAAAACAGAGGGAACATAGAATAAAAAAGGTGAGGAATCCCACAGTTGGAACCTCCGGCAGGCAGCCAGGAGCAGCGAGGCTATGGGATCTAGGCCGGAGTGAACTCACACCAGAGGGCCCTCATCATGAAACTGTGAGCAACACAGCCATTGGGACCTCAGAGCAGAAGGCTCACATCCCCATGGGGATGGGAACCTGGCAGGAGTGTCCTTGCACCACTTAGCACGAATCAGAAAATGTGGGAACCCAGCAGTTAGGGCCTGAGGCCAGAGGGCCCTCATCACCGAGGGGAGGAGGCTCCCAGCAGGCTCCAACTGCCACCATATGGCCGACGTTGCCAAGGCGGGGTGTGCCAGCCAGGCAGGAGTGACCTCAGAGCAGAGGGCCCACCTCACAGAAGGGTGAGGAACCTAACCAGGATCAGACTCTCACCAGAGGGCCAACATTAACAAGGTGATGGGAACCAGGCAAGACTGTCCTAACACCAGTGGGGCCAACATCACCAAGGGAATGGGAACCAGGCAAGAGTGTCCTCACACCAGTGTGGCCACATTATAGAAAGGTGAGGAACACAGCACATGTGGCCTCAAACAAGGGGACACACATCACGAAGGGGCTGGGAGTGAGGCATGCAGGAGGAGACGCACAACCGAGGGCCCATAGAATAAAAAATGTGAGGAATCGAGAAGTAGGAAACTCCAAGCGGGAGGCCCAGAGCACTGACACTATGGGATACAGGCCAGAGTGAACACACAGCAAAGGGCCCACATCATGAAACTGTGAGCAACCCAGCAGTTGGGACCACAGAACAGAAGTCCCACATGCCCATGGGGATGGGAACCTGGCAGGAGTGACTCGCACCACTGGGCACACATCAGAAAATGTGTGGAGCCCAGCACTTAGGGCCTGACACCAGAAGGCCCTCATCACTGAGGGGAGGAGGCCCCAGCACGCTCCAACTGCCACCAGAGGGTCCACGTCGCCAAGGCGACGTGCGCCAGCCAGGCAGGATTGACCTCACAGCAGAGGGCCCACATCATGAAAGTGTGAGCAACCCAGCCGTTAGGACCTCAGAACAGAAGGCCCACACGCTCATGAGGATGGGAACCTGGCAGGAGTGCTCTCGCACCACTTAGCTCGTATCAGAAAATGTGGGAACCCTGCCGTTAGGGCCTGACGCCAGAGGGCCTCATCACCGAGGGAAGGAGGCTCCCAGCAGGCTCCAACTGCCACCAGGGTGCCGAAGTCCAAAAGGCGGGTTGTGCCAGCCAGGCAGGAGTGACCTCAGAGAAGAGGGCTCACCTCACGGATGTGTGAGGAACCCAACCAGGATCAGAGTCTCACCAGAGGGCCCACATCACCAAGGGGATGGGAACCAGGCAGGAGTGTGCACACACCAGTGGGGCCACATCATCAAAAGATGAGGAACCCATCACATATGGCCTCAAACCTGAGGACACACATCACCATGTGGCTGGGAGTGAGGCAGGTATCTGGAGGGGCACATTTAACTCTAATTTCCCACCAGGAAGAGGAATTAACCAAAAGCTCAGAGTGCCGTGCCGGACCCTGATTATGACCTGAAGCAAACCTGCAGTTCTGTGGCCAGCTTACAAGGAAGCGAGTTAAGAAAGGAGCTCAAGGGCACTGTAATTCACAAACCTGCAGAGATAAATGACAGCTATTGGCAAAAATATATCGAAGTAAGTCTGCAAAGAGGACTTGAAAACGAGGCAGAATTGCAGGAATCATATTTCAAGAGGTAGATTGGAATTGCATTTAAAGCATATGAAAAGCGGCAGATCTTTGACAGTGATGCACATGGACAAAAAGTGCGTATACATTTTTCCTGAATATATTCAGGAAAAAACGCATATGAACATTTTGGCCAACCAAGCACTCCAGCAATGGAAATCCACACTACAATGAAGTCACATTTCCCATTCGTCAAAAAGGCCATCTGAATAAAGTGTAAAAACCAGAAACACAGGACAGGCCATGGAGAACAGGGAGCCGTGTTATGCTGATGGGCGGGATGTAAATTGCCAACAGACACTCTGGAGATGTTCATGGTGTATCCTGAAACATCTAAAAAACAAAGCTACAGAGCCTAGGGCACTTCCACTTTTGGCCCTATAGCTTAGGAAAATTAAAATCAACAAGACACAGCCAACACAAAATTTAGGGCTGCTGTGTTTACAAGAACCTCGAGTCCAGTACAAATTAAATATCCCAGAAAGAAAAAAATGGATAAAGAAGTTGTGCTACTTACGTACAACGGAATATCACTCAGCAGTGAAATCAATGTCATCAGGCCTGTAGCAGCAAATTGAGTGGATTTAATTATGATGATTCTAAGAGAAATATGTCACACAAAGAAAGATAATTATCATAAGATATCACTAATAGAGGGAGTGTAAACTTGGCTACACATAAACTGAATTACAAAACCGAACAGAGTCTCACATTTAGATAAAAACCTTATGCTTGCTTAAGGGGAAAGTTGAGTTGGGCTGCTGTATAAAAACAGATTGAAATTAGCACACATACCATTCCATAAGCCAAATACGTAATAAACAAGACCTACTCTTTGCTCAACGAAATAGACTCATCCATGGTGTATCACCTCACACCTATTAGAATGGGCATCATCAGAAAATCTACAAACAACAAATGCTGGAAATGGTGTGGAGATAAGGAATCCTCTTCCACTATTGTTGGGAATGTAAATTGATACAGTCACTGTGGAGAACATTATGGAGTTTCTTATAAAACTAAGAATAGAATTACCATATGATACAGCAATCCCTCTACTGGGCATATACCCAGACAAAACCATAAATCAAAAAGAGACATTCACCACAATATTCATTGCATCACTATTTACACTATCCAGGTAATGGAAGCAACCTAAATGCCCACAGACAGACGAATGCATAAAGATGTGGTACATATATAAAATGGAATATTACTAAGCCATAAAAAGGAATGAAATTGGGACATTTGTAGAGACGTTGATGGATCTAGAGGAAGTCATACAGAGTGAAGTAAGTCAGAAAGAGAAAAACAAATCTTGTATATTAATGCATATATGTGGAACCTAGAAAAATTGTACAGATGAACCGTTTTGCAAGGCAGAAATAGAGCAACACATGTATACAACAAACGTATGGACAACAAGGGGGGAAAGCTGTTGGGGATGGTGGTGGGAGGAGTTGAGATATTGGGATTGGTATGCATACATTTATATGTATAAAGTAGATAACCAAAAAACCTGCTGTATAAAAATATAAAATTAAATTCAAAATAAAAAAATAAAATTAAAAAAAGTAAAACAGAGAAAATATTCTTCCCTTCACATACATGTATTTATATGAATAAATTATTTCCATGCTTATATCTGTAAATACACAAAAGAGGAATAAAATCTACCTTGAACCAAAAACGAAAAAAAGATAAAAAAGAACAGAACCCACCAGTTACACAGAGGAAAACCGTTTCAGGGCACTTGCTCCAATTGCAAACAATTCTGAAGTTGGTCAGTGGTGGGGAATCATCTCCCATTCAGCCAGCATGCTCCTCGCAACAAGCGTCCTCACTGCAAAGCTGGGGGACCGTGCCGAGGTATCTGTGAGTAAACGTGGGCCGAGCCCCAGGCCAGCTGCTGCTGAAATGTCCCCGCCCTTCCAAGGCTAAACACCTGAATATGTACAAGGACTTGAAAACCTAGAGGAAGGGCCATGGAGCCACATGAGGGACAGCATGCCAGCCGACTTGGTGCCTGCAGGCCAGCCAGGATGGTCCTGGCCCTGGGTGCTCTTCTGGAAGCTCTCCATTTCCCTGCCTGAGATACCCCTGCTGTCCCGGCCCCCACTGCTTTCTTCCTTCCTCACCTGTGCCCAGGGAGAAATTCCAGCAGCAGGTGTGGGTGACACATCCTCTTCTTTAGCAGGTAGCATCTTGGCAACTGCTGCAGAAAGTCCAGCAGAGCCCCACTCACACTGGGACACCCACAAAGCCGTGGCCTCTCACTCCCTCCCACCAGCCCAGCCCCGAGACTGCTGACAGGGCAGAGAAAATGGCGTCAGGCACAGCTGCAGGGGCTCTTGCTGCCTGGAGCGGTGTTTATATTGATCTCAACCCAGGCACACCTGGGGAGGGCTGGCCGGCACGGTCAGGCTTCCCAGGCCAGCCAATAATCACCCCTCAGGGGCTCACAGTTGCAGAAAATGGAACTTGCTGAATTGGCCAGGTCCAAGGAACAGGTGTGGGCTCCTGAGAGTCAGGATAGACAAGGGGCTGCAGCTCTGGCTTGTTTTCTAATTATATTATCTGGCCCATGAGTGGGAGACAACTTCAAGAAAACCCTCTCCTAATGAGAGGAACCCAGGAGTCAGGGAGAGGAGGGGTGGGTGGTGGTTGGAGACAGAGGCCTGGTGCCCCGGGTGCAGTGGAAGTCTCTGGAAGACCAGGTGGAGGAGGCCGCACAGAGTGATGCCCAGGGTCACAGACCTGTCAGAGCTGCTGTTTGTTAGTTCAAGTCCTGCTCTGAGGTGCTCTGTGTCAGATCTGAGCGACAGGTGAGCTGGGAGTGCTCTGCAATGAGGGCTATGTGCACGGTTACTGTGTGCCCAGCCCTGCCAAGGTACCTGCAAGGGTAGCTCTGTATCCTGGGAGGGGCCTGACCACGGGAGCCCCATGGACTGCAGAGGACCTGCCCAGGGAATCCCATATCCTGGGAGGGGCCTGAACACGAGAGCCCCGTGGGCTGGGGTGGGGGTAGGGTACCTGCCCAGGTGAGCTCCATATCCTGGGATTGGCCTGACCTCGAGAGCCCCATGGGCTGCTGGAGTCCTGGTAAAGGATGTCAGGACAGTCAGTGAAGCCACTGAGGATATACCTCCAGTAGTTCCTAAATCCTACACCCTGCTGGTCATTCTACCAACCACCAGGACTTGGTATTCTGTATTACTCTTCAATGATGCCTTCTTTTGTATTCCATTAGTCCCAGAGTCACAAGAAATTTTGGCTTGTCAGTGACAGGACTCAACATACAACTAAAACAATACTTCCAGGCTGTCTTGCCCCAAGGGTTCAAAAATTCCCACACCATCTTTGGGGAAAGCTCAGCTAAAGACCTAAAACTTCTACCTCTGGAAAAGGAAACACTCCTTCAATATTCAGACAACATTCTGATCGCCAGCCCTACTAAGGAGGCCTCAGAACTACCAAGCCAATAAAGGATAGAAGTTGTCCACGAAAAAGCTCAAATATCACAGACTACGGTGACCTGCCTGGGCTTCATTCTCACAGAAGGTCGGAGAAGCCCATCCCAGGAAAGGGAAGAAACAATTTATAGCCTTACCCCTTTCTGAAACTAGAAGACAGCTTAGGGGTTCCTGGGGAAGCCAGGGTTTCCTGCCTCTGGATCCCTAACTACAGTCTACTAGCTGGGCCTCTATATGAAACACTGAAAGGAAAAGATGATGATCCTTTTGAATAGAATCCAGAAGTGGCCTTTCAAGAATGGAAAGAGCAGTCAATTCAGACCCTTGCCCTGGAACTCCCTAATTTAGCTAAACCCTTTGACCTTTACATTCCTGGTGAAAGGTGAATCGCCATTGGAGCATTAGTGCAAAAACTGGGACCACTTGAAATGGAACAATGCAAGAATGCCATCCAGGTAGGATAAACTATGGTCACCAACGGGCTTGGCCCACTGCCATAACTGGCCAAGATACTGGTGGTATCTGAAAACCTGGAAATCAGCAGCCCAAAAGGCCACCTCCCTTCTAAGGGAAACGGACCCCACGTGGTGATCCTAACCCCCAACCATGCCCTGAAGTTGCAGGGTTTGCTCCGTGGGCACACTGACCTCGATTGAGGAGGCCCTCCAACTCCAACCTCCAGAGAGATAACCGGGGGCAACGGGGCACCATGACGACCCGTGTGACCATCACTTGACCTGGAGTTTCTCTCATAAAACAACAAGAGTGTGTCCCAAAAGAGTAGACTACTGCTTGCAGTACTTACTGTACCCAGAGGGGAGCTAATAATCTTGGCGGGGGAACCGTATATCATGCTGTCACCATAGAAAAGCCTACAGACACCCTGATGATGGTGGCCAATAAGACCGGCTGGACTCCTGTTTACTTCCAAAGGCTCTTGACTCAGTGACCATCATGATCCTTCATCACCACTAACCCTGGACTGTCTGGGAGCTGAGCGGGCAGGGTCCTGACACCTGGTGCTGTTTTTACGTTAATTCAGGGGCCTAATGGAAGAAAGCACAGACTGTTGGTCAGAGCATCTAGGCTGGCAGAAACGGTCAGTCAGAGCATCTAGGCTGGCAGAAATGGTCAGCCTAAGGTGGCTGAACAAATGTGGGGCGGGGTGAAACTGGACCTCACAGCGCCACTGCACATCTCCTTTCTGGACCCTTAAAGGTCATTAGAATCTATAACACTTCCAATACTGGTGCTCAGGCGGACGAGCAGGGAGGCAGGAGGCCTGGGGACAATCAACGTCACCTGGAGGCTGCTGGGGAGAAGTTCTGACCCTCGCCCACGGGTATGAGGCCTCCTAACTCAGCACTCAGCAGTTAGAGAAGAAGGGTCTGCACCCGCAGCACTCCAAGAATGAGGAAAGGGACAAAAGGCAGAAGAGGAGTTTGTCCCAGGCAAAGCCCCTTAAAAATGCCTGGGAGATAAAAATAGAATCTGGGCAATAAAATAAAGTCTAACCTTTTTTATCCTTTGTGCTTTGTCTAATTTCAGGTGCTCCTAGGGTCTCGCATACAGAGGTTCCACACCCGGCACTTCAGACCAGATTTCCTAGAGCAGAATGGCTCGATGACACTTCAGCTCCTGGAGCCCAGTTCAGACTCCGTGACATAGAGCCTGAGCTGCAGCCAACCAGGTCCTCGAGAGCTCAGCCCCCTCCCTCCCAGTGACTCTGACAGGATCTCTACACAGCAGCCCAGCCCACAGCCCACAGGGTAGCACCTCTCCATTCTCTGATCAAAATATAAAGTTTCCTTTGCTTTTGAACCAAACTCAGTCTCGATCTATTGGCTCCAATGACACTGGGCAGGGGGACACTTGTTGGCGTCCACTCTGGAGGATCAGTAACAGAAATTGAGAACATTGTAACTTCAATGAACAGATGTGTGAGCCAAACTGTAATTAACATAGAACAGTGTATAAGGCTCGGGTAAAATAAGATGTTTCGAACACTTCCATTTGATATTTCCATTACTTTATTATAAGCAAGTTCAGTGAAAAGGTCTGTCTTCTTTGTCAGGTCAATATTAGAGAAACAAAGTGACTTCTTTCCAAGGATGTACATCTAATAATCTTGGTTAAAGCTTCAATCTTGTTTTAAATGCTTTTGCATTTAAAATGATACCTCTCTTTCAGCTCCCCCATTTCTGAGAAGCATAAAATCTTATAATTTATTATTAACAAAGGGAAATGGTAGGAGGAGGGATAAATTAACAGTTTGGGATTAACACATACACACTGCTATGTATGAAATCATCAGCAAGGAACTACTGTATAGCACAGGGAACTACACTCAATATTTTGCAATAACCTATAAGGGGAAATGATCTGAAAAAGAATAGATATTTTTATTGACATCATCCATCAATGACAGTAAAAATGGAACCTAAGGGAAGACAGTGGTGAGTGCTTCTGACCCTGAAGACTTCAATCATCTAAAGTTTGGACTCTGCCTACTTCCCAAGGCCCTTAATGAACATGTGTGTAGCCGTAGCTTAAAAAATTCCCCAGTTTGGGTTGCGGAGAGACACTGATATTGAAAATCCCCTGGTGTTCTCCTCACATGAATGGGACCCTTCCTACACCTAAAACATACCTGTCACACCCAGAGAATGGTATACGGTCTGATCGGGAAAAGTTTGGAAAAGGCATCTCATCTCCTCATCTCTTGGTGCTAGGGTTCACCACTCCAGCGTCTTTACTAAGAGTCTCCCCACTTGGAGATGTCAGCACTGTCAACATCCTGTTGCATACAGTATGGAATTTGTGCAGAGGATGAAGCGGAAGGAGGAGGAACAATGAGAGACAAGTCCTAGGTGTTCGGACAGGCACATGTCACTCTAATTTCCAATCAGGAAGACGAATTGACCAAAGGCTAGGGTTGCCCATGGAAACAGAATAGGGCTTGAGGAATCCTGATGCTTTGTGGCCGGTTCCCATAAACACAAGTTGGAAAATGGAACTCAGGGGCACTAAAATTCACGAAACTGCAGAGTTGAAAATATCTATCACTGAAAAATGTCTTGAGGAAAGTCAGAGAAAAGGACTTGTAAGCAACGGAGAATGGCAGGAAAGGGATTGGAAGAGGTAGAAAGGACTCGCCATTAAGCACAAGAAAAGGGGCTGAACATTGCCAACATTGCAGTTGGCCAAAAAGGGTGTATGCGTCTTTTTCTGTATATATTCAAGAAAAGGGCATACACTTTTTTAGCCAACAAAACAGGTGGGCACTGGAAATCAATTCTACAAAACATATCACTTTGCATCAGTCAGAAGAGCCGTCCTCATAAAGTGTAAACACCAGAAATGCAGGACAGGGCAAGGAGAAAAGGGAGCCCTGTGAGACTTATAGTGGAAATGTATATTGCCAACGGTCACTCTGGATAAGTCTATTGTGTTTACTAAAGCATCTAAAAAATGAGCTACCGAGCACAGGGCACTTGCACTCATGGAAGTATATCTTGGGAAAAACAAAAATCGAGAGGACACAGGCACCCCAATGTTTACCACCTCTCTGTTTAAAAGATCCTCGACTAGTATATAACTTAAATGTTTCTGCAGAGAAAAAATGGATAGAGATGTGGTGCTTATGTAGAGTGGAATATTACTCAGCCTGGAAATCAATGAAATACGGCCAGTTGTAACAACTCCAGAGGAGTTACGTGTGATCATTCGATGTCATATAATTCAAAAAGAAAAAGACATAAGATATTACTAATACATGGAATGTTAACATGGCTACATATGAACTGAATTACAAAAGAGAAGAGGGTTTCAAATTAAGAAAACCAACTTATGCTTCCTTAAGGGGAAAGGTGAGTTGGGGTGCTGCATAAAACCAGAGATTGAAATTAGCACAGATACCGTTCCATAAGCCAAATATGTAATAGTCAAGGCCTACTCCTTGCTCAACGAAATGGACTCAACACGCGATATTCAATGCCTAGGAATATACCTGATTAGTAAGAATCTTAAAACCCATGAACTTATATGTCTCCATAAGAGAATCAAGCGTGTGTACAGCGGCATAAACGAAGCAGTGAAAATCCGATAAATACTGTTATCAAAATAAACTACAAAAACAAAACACAATGAAAGTGAAATAGAGAGCAATTCTTAAATAATTCATTCAGGGCTTGTGATGCAACCTGGATTTACCACATCAACACCCAGATCTGGGTGAGACATAAGGCTGGACACATGGGGCTGATAGCATTGGTGAGTTTCTGTGAGCAAATGCAGACCCTTTGAAGTTATACTGCATGGTACCCATTCCATGGGTCCCAACTCTCCAGGTTCAAGGGATTCTTTATTCAGCTACAGCATGATTGGGAAACCCAGAGTATGGTCCACCATGTGATTGGGAAACGATTAAAAATGAATCTCAGTTTTCGTATCCTGGTCCACAGGTTCACCATTCCAGATGCTTTACTAACACTCTGCCCACTTGGAGAGACAGTGCGCTTAAACTCCTGTTTGGCATATTTCACAATTTCTTCAAAAGATGAATAGGAATAGGGAGAAACAATGAGAGACAAGCAGTAGCTGTCTGCATGGGCAAATGTAACACTCATTTCCCACCAGGAAGAGGAATTAGCCAAAGGATCAGAGTGCCCTGCCCGAAACAGATTGGGGCCTGAAGCAATACTGCGGTTTTGTGCCCAGCTCACAAGAAGGGGGGTTGAAAAAAGTAGCTGAGGGGCACTGTCATACACAAACGTGCAGAGTTATAAATGAAAGCTATCGTCCAAAAATATACTGAACTAAGGCTGCGAAGAGGACTTGAAAGCGGGGCAGAATTTCAGGAAAACGATTGCAGGGGGTAGACTGGAATTGCCCTTAAAGCACAGGAAAAGAGGCAGAACGTGGACAATGATGCACTTGGCCAAAAAGGGCGTATGCGTTTTTTCCTGAATATATTCAGGAAAAAATGCATACGCCCTTTTGTGTCAAACAAGCAAGCCTATAAAGGAAATCTGCACTAAAATGCAGTCTCACTGCCCCTACCTGGCAAAAGGGCCACCTGATAAAAGTGTAAAATCCAGAAAGGCAGGACAGGACATTGAGAACAAGGAGCCTTGTTATGCTGATTGGCAGGATGTAAATTTCCAACAGCCACCCTGGAGAAGTGTATGGTGTTTCCTGAAACACGTAAGAAACAAAGCAACACAGCCTATGACACTTCCAATTATGGTCCTATAGATTAGGGAAATTAAAATCAAAAACAGACAGCCACCACAAACTTTGGTACGGCTGTGTTCACAAGAAGCTCGTCTACACTACCAGGTAAATATTGCAGAAAGCAAAAACTGTATAAAGAGTTTGTGGTAGGTACGTACAAAGGAATATCACTCAGCAATGAAATCTGTGTCATCAGGCCCGTAGCGGCAAAGTAAGTGGATGCAGGTACGGTGATTCTACGTGAACTACGTCACACAGAAAAAGAAACATCATAAGATATCACTAATACACGGAATGTAAACTTGACTACACATGAACTGAATTACAAAACAGAACAGGGTCGCAAATTTAGAAAACCAACTTGTGCTTGCTTATGGGGAAAGGTGCGTTGTGGTGCTGCATAAAAACAGAGACTGAAATTAGCACAGATAACATTCCATAAGCCAAATATGTAATAGACAAGACCTACTCTTTGCTCAACGAAATGGACTCAACACCACATATTCAACGCCTAAGAATATACCTGACTAGGTAGAATCTTAAAACCCATGGATTTATATGTCTCCGTAAGAGAATCAAGCCAGTGTACAGTGGCATAAACGCATCAGTGAAAATCCGATAATCCCCATTATCAAAATAAATTTCGAAAAGAAAACACAAAGACAGTGAAATAGAGAGCAATTCTTAAATAATTCACTCAGGGCATGTGATGCAACCGGGATTTAACACATCTACACCCAGAGCTGGTTGAGACATAAGGCTGGACAATTCAGGCTGATAGCATTGGTGAGTTTCGGTGAGCAAATGCAGACCCTTTGAAGTCATACTGCATGGTACCCATTCCATGGGTCCCAACTCTCCAGGTTCAAGGGATTCTTCCTCCAGCTAAAACATGCATCGGAAACCCAGAGTATCGTCAACCGTGTGATTGGGAAACGATTTAAAATGCATCTCAGTTTTCGTATCCTGGTCCTCGGGTTCACCATTCCAGATGCTTTACTAACACTCTCCCCGCTTGGAGAGTCAGTGCCTTTAACCTCCTCTTTGGCACAGCTTGCAATTTCTGTGCAAGATGAACAGGAATAGAGAGAACCAATGAGAGACTAGCTATAGGTGTCTGCACGGGCAAATGTAACGCTCATTGCCCACCAGGAAGAGGAATTAACCAAAGGCTCAGCGTGCCCTGCCGGAAACAGATTAAGGCCTGAAGCAATCCTGCGGTTTTGTGCCCAGCTCACAAGAAAGCGAGTTGAAGAAAGGAGCTCAGGGGCACTGTAATTCACAAACCTGCAGAGTTATAAATGACAGCTATCCTCCAAAAATATATTGAAGTAAGCCTGCGAAGGGGACTTGAAAGCGGGGCAGAATTTCAGGAAAACGATTGCAGGGGGTAGACTGGAATTGCCCTGAAATCAGAGGAAAAGAGGCACAACGTCAACAATGGTACACTTGGCCAAAAAGGGCGTATGCGTTTTTTCCTGAATATATTCAGGAAAAAACGCATACGCCCTTTTTGGCCAACCAAGCAAGCCTGTAAAGGAAATCTGCACTACAATGAAGTCTCACTGCCCCCCAGGCAAAAGGGCCATCTGAAAAAAGCGTAAAATCCAGAAAGGTAGGACAGGATATGGAAAACAGGGAGCCTTGTTATGCTGATTGGCAGGATGTAAATTGCCAGCAGCCACCCTGGAGAAGTGTATGGTGTTTCCTGAAACACATAAGAAACAAAGCAACACAGCCTATGGCACTTCCACTTATGGTCCTATAGCTTACAGAAATTAAAATCAAAAACAGACAGCCACCCCAATATTTGGGACGGCTGTGTTCACAAGAAGCTCGTCTACAGTATCAGGTAAATATCCTAGAAAGCAAAAAATGGATAAAGAAGTTGTGGCACGTACGTACAATGCAATATCACTCATCAATGAAATCTGTGTCATCAGGCCCGTAGTGGCATAGTGAATGTATGCAGGTATGGTGATTCTACGTGAAATATGTCACACGGAAAAAGAAACATCATAAGATATCACTAATACACGGAATGTAAACTTGACTACACATGAACTGAATTACAAAACAGAACAGGGTCTCAAATTTAGAAAACCAACTAGTGCTTGCTTATGGGGAAAGGTGCGTTGGGGTGCTGCATAAAACCAGAGACTGGAATTAGCACAGATAACTTTCCATAAGCCAAATATGTAATAGAAAAGAGCTACCCCTTGCTCAACGAAATGGACCCAACACCACATATTCAACGCCTAGGAATATACCTGACTAGGAAGAATCTTAAAACCCATGGATATATATGTCTCCATAAGAGAATCGAGCGTGTGTACAACGGCCGAAACGCAGCAGTGAAAATCCGATAAATCCAATTATCCAAATAAATTTCGAAAACAAAACACAAAGACAGTGAAATAGAGAGCAATTCTTAAATAATTCACTCAGAGCATGTGATGCAACGGGGATTGACCACATCTACACCCAGAGCTGGTTGAGACATAAGGCTGGACACTTCAGGCTGATAGCATTGGTGAGTTTCGGTGAGCAAATGCAGACCCTTTGAAGTCATACTACATGGTACCCATTCCATGGGTCCCAACTCTCCAGGTTCAAGGGATTCTTCCTCCAGCTAAAACATTCATGGGAAACCCAGAGTATCGTCCACCGTGTGATTGGAAAACGATTTAAAATGCATGTCAATTTTCGTATCCTGGTCCTCGGGTTCACCATTCCAAATGCTTTACTAACACTCTCCTCAATTGGAGAGTCAGTGCCTTTAATCTCCTCTTTGGCACAGCTTGCAATTTCTGTGCAAGACGAACAGGAATAGGGAGAACCAATGAGAGACTAGCTGTAGGTGTCTGCACGGGCAAGTGTAACGCTCATTTCCCACCAGGAAGAGGAATTAACCAAAGGCTCAGCGTGCCCTGCTGGAAACAGATTAGGGCCTGAAGCAATCCTGCGGTTTTGTGCCCAGCTCACAAGAAAGCGAGTTGAAGAAAGGAGCTCAGGGGCACTGTAATTCACAAACCTGCAGAGTTATAAATGACAGCTATCTTCCAAAAGTATATTGAAGAAAGCCTGCGAAGGGGACTTGAAAGCGGGGCAGAATTTCAGGAAAACGATTGCAGGGGGTAGACTGGAATTGCCCTGAAAGCATAGGAAAAGAGGCAGAACGTCGACAATGATGCACTTGGCCAAAAAGGGCGTATGCGTTTTTTCCTGAATATATTCAGGAAAAATCGCATACGCCCTTTTTGGCCAACCAAGCAAGCCTGTAAAGGAAATCTGCAGTAAAATGAAATCTCACTGCTCCCCGGCCAAAAGGGCCATCTGAAAAAAGTGTAAAATCCAGAAAGGTAGGACAGGATATGGAGAAGAGGGAGCCTTGTTATGCTGATTGGCAGGATGTAAATTGTGAACAGCCACCCTGGAGAAGTGTATGGTGTTTCCTGAAACACGTAAGAAATAAAGCAACACAGCCTATGGCAATTGCACTTATGGTCCTATTGCTTAGGGAAATTAAAATCAAAAACAGAGAGCCACCCCAAAGTTTGGGACGGCTGTGTTCACAAGAAGCTCGTCTACAGTACCAGGTAAATATCCCGGAAAGCAAAAAATGGATAAAGAAGTTGTGGCACGTACTTGCAAAGCAATATCACTCAGCAATGAAATCTGTGTCATCAGGCCCGTAGCGGCATAGTGAGTGGATGCAGGTACGGTGATTCTACGTGAACTACGTCACACAGAAAAAGAAACATCATAAGATATCACTAATACACGGAATGTAAACTTGACTACACATGAACTGAATTACGAAACAGAATAGGGTCGCAAATTTAGAAAACCAACTAGTGCTTGCTTATGGGGAAAGGTGCGTTGGGGTGCTGCATAAAACAAGAGACTGAAATTAGCACAGATAACATTCCAGAAGAAAAATATGTAATAGACAAGACCTACTCCTTGCTCAACGAAATGGACTCAACACCACATATTCAACGCCTAGGAATATACCTGACTAGGAAGAATCTTAAGACCCATGGATTTATATGTCTCCGTAAGAGAATCAAGCGTGTGTATAGCGGCCGAAACGCAGCAGTGAAAATCCGATAAATCCCATTATCAAAATAAATTTCGAAAACAAAACACAAAGACAGTGAAATAGAGAGCAATTCTTAAATAATTCACTCAGGGCATGTGATGCAACCGGGATTGACCACATCTACACCCAGAGCTGGTTGAGACATAAGGCTGGACACTTCAGGCTGATAGCATTGGTGAGTTTCGGTGAGCAAATGCAGACCCTTTGAAGTCATACTGCATGGTACCCATTCCATGGGTCCCAACTCTCCACGTTCAAGGGATACTTCCTCCAGCTAAAATATGCATGGGAAACCCAGAGTATCGTCCACCGTGTGATTGGGAAACGATTTAAAATGCATCTCAGTTTTCGTATCCTGGTCCTCGGGTTCACCATTCCAGATGCTTTACTATCACTCTCCCCGCTTGTAGAGTCAGTGTCTTTAACCTCCTGTTTGGCACAGCTTGCAATTTCTGTGCAAGATGAACAGTAATAGGGAGAACCAATGAGAGACTAGCTGTAGGTGTCTGCACGGGCAAATGTAACGCTCATTTCCCACCAGGAAGAGGAATTAACCGAAGGGTAAGCGTGCCCTGCTGGAAACAGATTAGTGCCTGAAGCAATCCTGCGGTTTTGTGCCCAGCTCACAAGAAAGCGAGTTGAAGAAAGGAGCTCAGGGGCACTGTAATTCACAAACCTGCAGAGTTATAAATGACAGCTATCTTCCAAAAGTATATTGAAGAAAGCCTGCGAAGAGGACTTGAAAGCGGGGCAGAATTTCGGGAAAAAGTTTGCAGCGGGTAGACTGGAATTGCCGTGAAAGCATCGGAAAAGAGGCACAACGTCGACAATGATGCACTTGGCCAAAAATGGCGTATGCGTTTTTTCCTGATTATATTCAGGAAAAAATGCATACGCCCTTTTTGGCCAACCAAGCAAGCCTGTAAAGGAAATCTGCACTACAATGAAGTCTCACTGCCCCCCGGGCAAAAAGGCCATCTGAAAAAAGTGTAAAATCCAGAAAGGTAGGACATTATATGGAGAACAGGGAGCCTTGTTATGCTGATTGGCAGGATGTAAATTGCCAGCAGCCACCCTGGAGAAGTGTATGGTCTTTCCTGAAACACGTAAGAAACAAAGCAACACAGCCTATGGCCCTTCCACTTATGGTCCTATAGCTTACGGAAATTAAAATCAAAAACAGACAGCCACCCCAATATTTGGGACGGCTGTGTTCACAAGAAGTTCGTCTACAGTATCAGGTAAACATCCCAGAAACCAAAAAATGGATAAAGAAGTTGTGGCACGTACGTACAAAGCAACATCACTCAGCAATGAAATCTGTGTCATCAGGCCCGTAGCGGCATAGTGAGTGGATGCAGGTACGGTGATTCTACGTGAACTACGTCACACAGAAAAAGAAACATCATAAGATATCACTAATACACGGAATGTAAACTTGACTACACATGAACTGAATTACAAAACAGAACAGGGTCTCAAATTTAGAAAAACAACTAGTGCTTGCTTATGGGGAAAGGTGCCTTGGGGTGCTGCATAAAACCAGAGACTGAAATTAGCACAGATAACTTTCCATAAGCCAAATATGTAATAGACAAGACCTACTCCTTGCTCAACGAAATGGACCCAACACCACATATTCAACGCCTAGGAATATACCTGACTAGGAAGAATCTTAAAACCCATGGATATATATGTCTCCGTAAGAGAATCAAGCGTGTGTACAGCGGCCGAAACGCAGCAGTGAAAATCCGATAAAGCCCATTATCAAAATAAATTTCGAAAACAAAACACAAAGACAGTGAAATAGAGAGCAATTCTTAAATAATTCACTCAGTGCATGTGATGCAACCGGGATTGACCACATCTACACCCAGAGCTGGTTGAGACATAAGGCTGGACACTACCGGCTGATAGCATTGGTGAGTTTCGGTGAGCAAATGCAGACCCTTTGAAGTCATACTGCATGGTACCCATTCCATGGGTCCCAACTCTCCAGGTTCAAGGGATTCTTCCTCCAGCTAAAACATGCATGGGAAACCCAGAGTATCGTCCACTGTGTGATTGGGAAACGATTTAAAATGCATCTCAGTTTTCGTATCCTGGTCCTCGGGTTCAACAGTCCAGATGCTTTACTAACACTCTCCCCGCTTGGAGAGTCAGTGCCTTTAACCTCCTCTTTGGCACAGCTAGCAATTTCTCTGCAAGATGAACAGGAATAGGGAGAACCAATGAGAGACTAGCTGTAGGTGTCTGCACGGGCAAATGTAACGCTCATTTCCCACCAGGAAGAGGAATTAACCAAAGGCTCAGCGTGCCCTGCCGGAAACAGATTAGGGCCTGAAGCAATCCTGCGGTTTTGTGACCAGCTCACAAGAAAGCGAGTTGAAGAAAGGAGCTCAGGGGCACTGTAATTCACAAACCTGCAGAGTTATAAATGATAGCTAGCTTCCAAAAGTATATTGCAGTAAGCCTGCGAAGGGGACTTGAAAGCGGGGCAGAATTTCAGGAAAACGATTGCAGGGGGTAGACTGGAATTGCCCTGAAAGCATAGGAAAAGAGGCAGAACGTCGACAATGATGCACTTGGCCAAAAAGGGCGTATGCGTTTTTTCCTGAATATATTCAGGAAAAAACGCATACGTCCTTTTTGGCCAACCAAGCAAGCCTGTAAAGGAAATCTGCACTACAATGAAATCTCACTGCCCCCACCCAGGCAAAAGGGCCCTCTGAAAAAAGTGTAAAATCCAGAAAGGTAGGACAGGATATGGAGAACAGGGAGCCTTGTTATGGTGATTGGCAGGATGTAAATTGTGAACAGCCACCCTGGAGAAGTGTATGGTGTTTCCTGAAACACGTAAGAAATAAAGCAACACAGCCTATGGCAATTGCACTTATGGTCCTATTGCTTAGGGAACTTAAAATCAAAAACAGAGAGCCACCCCAAAGTTTGAGACGGCTGTGTTCCCAAGAAGCTCGTCTACAGTACCAGGTAAATATCCCAGAAATCAAAAAATGGGTAAAGAAGTTGTGGCACGTACGTGCAATGCAATATCACTCAGCAATGAAATCTGTGTCATCAGGCCCATAGCGGCATAGTGAGTGGATGCAGGTACGGTGATTCTACGTGAACTATGTCACACAGAAAAAGAAACATCATAAGATATCACTAATACACGGAATGTAAACTTGACTACACATGAACTGAATTACAAAACAAAACAGGATCCCAAATTTAGAAAACCAACTAGTGCTTGCTTATGGGGAAAGGTGCCTTGGGGTGCTGCATAAAACCAGAGACCGAAATTAGAACAGATAACATTCCATAAGCCAAATATGTAATAGACAAGATCTACTCCTTGCTCAACGAAATGGACCCAACACCACATATTCAACGCCTAGGAATATACCTGACTAGGAAGAATCTTAAAACCCATGGATTTATATGTCTCAATAAGAGAATCAAGCGTGTGTACAGCGGCATAAACGCAGCAGTGAAAATCCGATAAATCCCATTATCAAAATAAATTTCAAAAACAAAACACAAAGACAGTGAAATAGAGAGCAATTCTTAAATAATTCACTCAGGGCATGTGATGCAACCGGGATTTAACACATCTACACCCAGAGCTGGTTGAGACATAAGGCTGGACACTTCAGGCTGATAGCATTGGTGAGTTTCAGTGAGCAAATGCAGACCCTTTGAAGTCATACTGCATGGTACCCATTCCATGGCTCCCAACTCTCCAGGTTCAAGGGATTCTTCCTTCAGCTAAAACATGCATGGGAAACACAGAGTATGGTACACCGTGAGATTGGGAAACGATTTAAAATGGATCTCAGTTTTCGTATCCTTGTCCTCGGGTTCACTAATCCAGATGCTTTACTAACACTCTCCCCGCTTGGAGAGTCAGTGCCTTTAACCTCCTGTTTGGCACAGTTTGCAATTTCTGTGCAAGATGAACAGGAATAGGGAGAACCAATGAGAGACTAGCTGTAGGTGTCTGCATGGCCAAATGTAACAGTCATTTCCCACCAGGAAGAGGAATTAAACAAAGGCTCAGCATGCCCTGCCGGAAACAGATTAGGGCCTGAAGCAATCCTGCGGTTTTGTGCGCAGCTCACAAGAAAGCGAGTTGAAGAATGGAGCTCAGGGGCACTGTAATTCACAAACCTGCGGAGTTATAAGTGACAACTATCCTCCAAAAATATATTGACATAAGTCTGCGAAGGGGACTTGAAAGCGGGGCAGAATTTCAGGAAAACAATTGCAGGGGGTAGGCTGGAATTGCCCTGAAAGCATAGGAAAAGAGGCAGAACGTCGACAATGATGCACTTGGCCAAAAAGGGCGTATGCGTTTTTTCCTGAATATATTCAGGGAAAAACGCATACGCCCTTTTTGGCCAACCAAGCAAGCCTGTAAAGGAAATCTGCACTACAATGAAGTCTCACTGCCCCCCGGGCAAAAGGGCCATCTGAAAAAAGTGTAAAATCCAGAAAGGTAGGACAAGATATGGAGAACAGGGAGCCTTGTTATGCTGACTGGCAGGATGTAAATTGCCAGCAGCCACCCTGGAGAAGTGTATGGTGTTTCCTGCAACACGTAAGAAACAAAGCAACACAGCCTATGGCACTTCCACTTATGGTCCTATAGCTTACGGAAATTAAAATCAAAAACAGAGAGCCACCCCAATATTTGGGACGGCTGTGTTCACAAGAAGCTCGTCTACAGTATCAGATAAATATCCAAGAAAGCAAAAAATGGATAAAGAAGTTGTGGCACGTACGTGCAATGCAGTATCACTCAGCAATGAAATCTGTGTCATCAGGCCCGTAGCGGCATAGTGAGTGGATGCAGGTACGGTGATTCTACGTGAACTACGTCACACAGAAAAAGAAACATCATAAGATATCACTAATACACGGAATGTAAACTTGACTACACATGAACTGAATTACAAAACAGAACAGGGTCTCAAATTTAGAAAACCAACTAGTGCTTGCTTATGGGGAAAGGTGCCTTGGGGTGCTGCATAAAACCAGAGACTGAAATTAGCACAGATAACATTCCATAAGCCAAATATGTAATAGACAAGACCTACTCCTTGCTCAACGAAATGGACTCAACCCCATATATTCAACGCCTAGGAATATACCTGACAAGGAAGAATCTTAAAACCCATGGATATATATGTCTCCGTAAGAGAATCGAGCGTGTGTACAGCGGCAGAAACGCAGCAGTGAAAATCCGATAAATCCCATTATCAAAATAAATTTCGAAAACAAAACACAAAGACAGTGAAATAGAGAGCAATTCTTAAATAATTCACTCAGGGCATGTGATGCAACCGGGATTGACCACATCTACACCCAGAGCTGGTTGAGTCATAAGGCTGGACACTTCAGGCTGATAGCATTGGTGAGTTTCGGTGAGGAAATTCAGACCCTTTGAAGTCATACTGCATGGTACCCATTCCATGGGTCCCAAATCTCCAGGTTCAAGGGATTCGTCCTCCAGCTAAAACATGCATGGGAAACCCAGAGTATCATCCACCGTGTGATTGGGAAATGATTTAAAATGCATCTCAGTTTTCGTATCCTGGTCCTCGGGTTAACCATTCCAGATGCTTTACTAACACTCTCCCTGCTTGGAGAGTCAGTGCCTTTAACCTCCTGTTTGGCACAGCTTGCAATTTCTGTGCAAGATGAACAGGAATAGGGAGAACCAATGAGAGACTAGCGGTAGGTGTCTGCACGGGCAAATGTAACGCTCATTGCCGACCAGGAAGAGGAATTAAACAAAGGCTCAGTGTGCCCTGCCGGAAACAGATTAGGGCCTGAAGCAATCCTGCGGTTTTGTGCCGAGCTCACAAGAAAGCGAGTTGAAGAAAGGAGCTCAGGGGCACAGTAATTCACAACCCTGCAGAGTTATAAATGACAGCTGTCCTTCAAAATATATTGAAGTAAGCCTGCGAAGGGACTTGAAAGCGGGGCAGAATTTCAGGAAAACGATTGCAGGGGGTAGACTGGAATTGCCCTGAAAGCATAGGAAAAGAGGCAGAACGTCGACAATGATGCACTTGGCCAAAAAGGGCGTATGCGTTTTTTCCTGAATATATTCAGGAAAAATGCATACGCCTTTTTGGCCAACCAAGCCAGCCTGTAAAGGAAATCTCCACTAAAATGTAGTCTCACTGCCCCCCGGGCAAAAGGGCCATCTGAAAAAAGTGTAAAATCCAGAAAAGTTGGACAGGAATATGGAGAACAGGGAGCCTTGTTATGCTGATGGGCAGGATGTAAATTTTGAACAGCCACCCTGGAGAAGTGTATGGTGTTTCCTGAAACACGTAAGAAATAAAGCAACACAACCTATGGCAATTGCACTTATGGTCTATTCCTTAGGAAATTAAAATCAAAAACAGAGAGCCACCCCAAAGTGTGGGACGGCTGTGTTCCAGGAAGCTCCACTACAGGACTAGGTAAATATCCCAGAAAGCAAAAAATGGATAAAGAAGTTGTGGCACGTACGTGCAATGCAATATCACTCAGCAATGAAATCTGTGTCATCAGGCCCATAGCGGCATAATGAGTGGATGCAGATACGGTGAATCTACGTGAACTACGTCACCACAGAAAAAGAACATCATAAGATATCACTAATACACGGAATGTAACTTGACTACACATGAACTGAATTACAAAACAGAACAGGGTCTCAAATTTAGAAAACCAACTAGTGCTTGCTTATGGGGAAAGGTGCCTTGGGGTGCTGCATAAAACCAGAGACTGAAATTAGCACAGATAACTTTCCATAAGCTAAATATGTAATAGACAAGACCTACTCCTTGCTCAACGAAATGGACCCAACACCACATATTCAACGCCTAGGAATATACCTGACTAGGAAGAATCTTAAAACACATGGATATATATGTCTCCGTAAGAGAATCAAGCGTGTGTACAGCGGCCGAAACGCAGCAGTGAAAATCCGATAAATCCAATTATCAGAATAAATTTCGAAACAAAACACAAAGACAGTGAAATAGAGAGCAATTCTTAAATAATTCACTCAGGGCATGTGATGCAACCGGGATTGACCACATCTACACCCAGAGCTGGTTGAGACATAAGGCTTGACACTTCAGGCTGATAGCATTGGTGAGTTTCGGTGAGCAAATGCAGACCCTTTGAAGTCACACTGCATCGTACCCATTCCATGGGTCCCAACTCTCCAGGGTCAAGGGATTCTTCCTTCAGCTAAAACATGCATGGGAAACACAGTGTATGGTACACCGTGAGATTGGGAAACGATTTAAAATGGATCTCAGTTTTCGTATCCTTGTCCTCGGGTTCACCATTCCAGACGCTTTACTAACACTCTCCGCGCTTGGAGAGTCAGTGCCTTTAACCTCATGTTTGGTCACAGTTTGCAATTTCTGTGCAAGATGAACAGGAATAGGGAGAACCAATGAGAGACTAGCTGTAGGGGTCTGCATGGGCAAATGTAACACTCATTGCCCACCAAGAAGAGGAATTAAACAAAGGCTCAGTGTGCCCTGCTGGAAACAGATTAAGGCCTGAAGCAATCCTGCAGTTTTGTGCCCAGCTCACAAGAAAGCAAGTTGAAGAAAGGAGCTCAGGGGCACTGTAATTCACAAACCTGCAGAGTTATAAATGACAGCTATCCTCCAAAAATATATTGAAGTAAGCCTGCGAAGGGGACTTGAAAGCGGGGCAGAATTTCAGGAAAACGATTGCAGGGGGTAGACTGCAATTGCCCTGAAAGCATAGGAAAAGAGGCAGAACGTTGACAATGATGCACTTGGCCAAAAAGGGCGTATGCGTTTTTTCCTGAATATATTCAGGAAAAAACGCATACGCCCTTTTTGGCCAACCAAGCAAGCCTTTAAAGGAAATCTGCACTACAATGAAATCTCACTGCCCCCCCAGGCAAAAGGGCCATCTGAAAAAAGTGTAAAATCCAGAAAGGTAGGACAGGATATTGAGAACAGGGAGCCTTGTTATGCTGATTGGCAGGACGTAAATTGTGAACAGCCACCCTGGAGAAGGTATGGTGTTTCCTGAAACACGTAAGAAATAAAGCAACACAGCCTATGGCAATTGCACTTATGGTCTTATTGCTTAGGGAAATTAAAATCAAAAACAGAGAGCCACCCCAAAGTTTGGGACGGCTGTGTTCGCAAGACGTTCGTCTACAGTACCAGGTAAATATCCCAGAAAGCAAAAAATGGATAAAGAAGTTGTGGCACGTACTTGCAATGCAATATCACTCAGTAATGAAATCTGTGTCATCAGCCCCGTAGCGGCATAGTGAGTGGATGCAGGTACGGTGATTCTACGTGAACTACGTCACACAGAAAAAGAAACATCATAAGATATCACTAATACACGGAATGTAAACTTGACTACACATGAACTGAATTACAAAACAGAACAGGGTCTCAAATATAGAAAACCAACTAGTGCTTGCTTATGGGGAAAGGTGCCTTAGGGTGCTGCATAAAACCAGAGACTGAAATTAGCACAGATAACATTCCATAAGCCAAATATGTAATAGACAAGACCTACTCCTTGCTCAGCGAAATGGATCCAACACCACATATTCAACGCCTAGGAATATACCTGACTAGGAAGAATCTTAAAACCCATGGATATATATGTCTCCGTAAGAGAATCAAGCGTGTGTACAGCGGCTGAAACGCAGCAGTGAAAATCCGATAAATCCCATTATCAAAATAAATTTCGAAAACAAAACACAAAGACAGTGAAATAGAGAGCAATTCTTAAATAATTCACTCAGGGCATGGGATGCAACCGGGATTTAACACATCTACACCCAGAGCTGGTTGAGACATAAGTCTGGACACTTCAGGCTGATATCATTGGTGAGTTTCGGTGAGCAAATGCAGACCCTTTGAAGTCATACTGCATGGTACCTATTCCATGGGTCCCAATTCTTCAGGTTCAAGGGATTCTCCCTCCAGCTAAAACATTCATGGGAAACCCACAGTATGGTCCACCGTGTGATTGGGAAACAATTTAAAATGCATCTCAGTTTCCGTATCCTGGTCCTCGGGTTCACCATTCCAGATGCTTTACTAACACTCTCCCTGCTTGGAGAGTCAGTGCCTTTAACCTCCTGTTTGGCACAGCTTGCCATTTCTGTGCAAGATGAACAGGAATAGGGAGAACCAATGAGAGACTAGCGGTAGGTGTCTACACGGGCAAATGTAACGCTCATTTCCCACCAGGAAGAGGAATTAACCAAAGGCTCAGCATGCCCTGCCGGAAACAGATTAGGGCCTGAAGCAATCTTGCGGTTTTGTGCCCAGCTCACAAGAAAGCGAGTTGAAGAAAGGAGCTCAGGGGCACTGTAATTCACAAACCTGCAGAGTTATAAATGACAGCTATCCTCCAAAAATATATTGAAGTAAGCCTGCGAAGGGGACTTGAAAGTGGGGCAGAATTTCAGGAAAACGATTGCAGGGGGTAGACTGGAATTGCCCTGAAAGCATAGGAAAACAGGCAGAACGTCAACAATGATGCACTTGGCCAAAAAGGGCGTATGCGTTTTTTCCTGAATATATTCAGGAAAAAACGCATACGCCCTTTTTGGCCAACCAAGCAAGCCTGTAAAGGAAATCTGCACTACAATGAAGTCTCACTGCCCCCCGGGCAAAAGCGCCATCTGAAAAAAGTGTAAAATCCAGAAAGGTAGAACAGGATATGGAGAACAGGGAGCCTTGTTATGCTGATTGGCAGGATGTAAATTGCCAGCAGCCACCCTGGAGAAGTGTATGGTGTTTCCTGAAACACGTAAGGAACAAAGCAACATAGCCTATGGCACTTCCACTTATGGTCCTATAGCTTACGGAAATTAAAATCAAATACAGACAGCCACCCCAATATTTGGGACGGCTGTGTTCACAAGAAGCTCGTCTACAGTATCAGGTAAATATCCCAGAAAGCAAAAAATGGATAAAGAAGTTGTGGCACGTACGTACAATGCAATATCACTCAGCAATGAAATCTGTGTCATCAGGCCCGTAGCGGCATAGTGAGTGGATGCAGGTACGGTGATTCTACGTGAACTACGTCACACAGAAAAAGAAACATCATAAGATATCACTAATACACGGAATGTAAACTTGACTACACATGAACTGAATTACAAAACAGAACAGGGTCTCAAATTTAGAAAACCAACTAGTGCTTGCTTATGGGGAAAGGTGCCTTGGGGTGCTGCATAAAACCAGAGACTGAAATTAGCACAGATAACATCCATAAGCCAAATATGTAATAGACAAGACCTACTCCTTGCTCAACGAAATGGACTCAACACCACATATTCAACGCCTAGGAATATACCTGACAAGGAAGAATCTTAAAACCCATGGATATATATGTCTCCGTAAGAGAATCAAGCATGTGTACAGCGGCCGAAACGCAGCAGTGAAAATCCGATAAATCCCATTATCAAAAGAAATTTCGAAAACAAAACACAAAGACAGTGAAATAGAGAGCAATTCTTAAAAAATTCACTCAGGGCATGTGATGCAACCGGGATTGACCACATCTACACCCAGAGCTGGTTGAGACATAAGGCTGGACACTTCAGGCTGATAGCATTGGTGAGTTTCAGTGAGCAAATGCAGACCCTTTGAAGTCATACAGCATGGTACCCATTCCATGGGTCCCAACTCTCCAGGTTCAAGGGATTCTTCCTCCAGCTAAAACATGCATGGGAAACCCAGAGTATCGTCCACCGTGTGATTGGGAAACGATTTAAAATGCATCTCAGTTTTCGTATCCTGGTCCTCGGGTTCACCATTCCAGATGCTTGACTAACACTCTCCCCGCTTGGAGAGTCAGTGCCTTTAACCTCCTCTTTTGCACAGCCTGCAATTTCTGTGCAAGATGAACAGGAAGAGGGAGAACCAATGAGAGACTAGCTGTAGGTGTCTGCACGGGCAAATGTAACGCTCATTGCCGACCAGGAAGAGGAATTAAACAAAGGCTCAGTGTGCCCTGCCGGAAACAGATTAGGGCCTGAAGCAATCCTGCGGTTTTGTGCGCAGCTCACAAGAAAGCGAGTTGAAGAATGGAGCTCAGGGGCACTGTAATTCACAAACCTGCGGAGTTATAAGTGACAACTATCCTCCAAAAATATATTGACATAAGTCTGCGAAGGGGACTTGAAAGCGGGGCAGAATTTCAGGAAAACAATTGCAGGGGGTAGGCTGGAATTGCCCTGAAAGCATAGGAAAAGAGGCAGAACGTCGACAATGATGCACTTGGCCAAAAAGGGCGTATGCGTTTTTTCCTGAATATATTCAGGGAAAAACGCATACGCCCTTTTTGGCCAACCAAGCAAGCCTGTAAAGGAAATCTGCACTACAATGAAGTCTCACTGCCCCCCGGGCAAAAGGGCCATCTGAAAAAAGTGTAAAATCCAGAAAGGTAGGACAAGATATGGAGAACAGGGAGCCTTGTTATGCTGACTGGCAGGATGTAAATTGCCAGCAGCCACCCTGGAGAAGTGTATGGTGTTTCTTGCAACACGCAAGAAACAAAGCAACACAGCCTATGGCACTTCCACTTATGGTCCTATAGCTTACGGAAATTAAAATCAAAAACAGAGAGCCACCCCAATATTTGGGACGGCTGTGTTCACAAGAAGCTCGTCTACAGTATCAGATAAATATCCCAGAAAGCAAAAAATGGATAAAGAAGTTGTGGCACGTACGTGCAATGCAGTATCACTCAGCAATGAAATCTGTGTCATCAGGCCCGTAGCGGCATAGTGAGTGGATGCAGGTACGGTGATTCTACGTGAACTACGTCACACAGAAAAAGAAACATCATAAGATATCACTAATACACGGAATGTAAACTTGACTACACATGAACTGAATTACAAAACAGAACAGGGTCTCAAATTTAGAAAACCAACTAGTGCTTGCTTATGGGGAAAGGTGCCTTGGGGTGCTGCATAAAACCAGAGACTGAAATTAGCACAGATAACATTCCATAAGCCAAATATGTAATAGACAAGACCTACTCCTTGCTCAACGAAATGGACTCAACCCCATATATTCAACGCCTAGGAATATACCTGACAAGCAAGAATCTTAAAACCCATGGATATATATGTCTCCGTAAGAGAATCGAGCGTGTGTACAGCGGCAGAAACGCAGCAGTGAAAATCCGATAAATCCCATTATCAAAATAAATTTCGAAAACAAAACACAAAGACAGTGAAATAGAGAGCAATTCTTAAATAATTCACTCAGGGCATGTGATGCAACCGGGATTGACCACATCTACACCCAGAGCTGGTTGAGTCATAAGGCTGGACACTTCAGGCTGATAGCATTGGTGAGTTTCGGTGAGGAAATTCAGACCCTTTGAAGTCATACTGCATGGTACCCATTCCATGGGTCCCAAATCTCCAGGTTCAAGGGATTCGTCCTCCAGCTAAAACATGCATGGGAAACCCAGAGTATCATCCACCGTGTGATTGGGAAATGATTTAAAATGCATCTCAGTTTTCGTATCCTGGTCCTCGGGTTAACCATTCCAGATGCTTTACTAACACTCTCCCTGCTTGGAGAGTCAGTGCCTTTAACCTCCTGTTTGGCACAGCTTGCAATTTCTGTGCAAGATGAACAGGAATAGGGAGAACCAATGAGAGACTAGCGGTAGGTGTCTGCACGGGCAAATGTAACGCTCATTGCCGACCAGGAAGAGGAATTAAACAAAGGCTCAGTGTGCCCTGCCGGAAACAGATTAGGGCCTGAAGCAATCCTGCGGTTTTGTGCCGAGCTCACAAGAAAGCGAGTTGAAGAAAGGAGCTCAGGGGCACAGTAATTCACAACCCTGCAGAGTTATAAATGACAGCTGTCCTTCAAAAATATATTGAAGTAAGCCTGCGAAGGGGACTTGAAAGCGGGGCAGAATTTCAGGAAAACGATTGCAGGGGGTAGACTGGAATTGCCCTGAAAGCATAGGAAAAGAGGCAGAACGTCGACAATGATGCACTTGGCCAAAAAGGGCGTATGCGTTTTTTCCTGAATATATTCAGGAAAAAATGCATACGCCCTTTTTGGCCAACCAAGCAAGCCTGTAAAGGAAATCTCCACTAAAATGTAGTCTCACTGCCCCCCGGGCAAAAGGGCCATCTGAAAAAAGTGTAAAATCCAGAAAAGTTGGACAGGATATGGAGAACAGGGAGCTTTGTTATGCTGATGGGCAGGATGTAAATTTTGAACAGCCACCCTGGAGAAGTGTATGGTGTTTCCTGAAACACGTAAGAAATAAAGCAACACAACCTATGGCAATTGCACTTATGGTCCTATTCCTTAGGGAAATTAAAATCAAAAACAGAGAGCCACCCCAAAGTGTGGGACGGCTGTGTTCCCAGGAAGCTCCACTACAGGACTAGGTAAATATCCCAGAAAGCAAAAAATGGATAAAGAAGTTGTGGCACGTACGTGCAATGCAATATCACTCAGCAATGAATTCTGTGTCATCAGGCCCATAGCGGCATAATGAGTGGATGCAGATACGGTGAATCTACGTGAACTACGTCACACAGAAAAAGAAACATCATAAGATATCACTAATACACGGAATGTAAACTTGACTACACATGAACTGAATTACAAAACAGAACAGGGTCTCAAATTTAGAAAACCAACTAGTGCTTGCTTATGGGGAAAGGTGCCTTGGGGTGCTGCATAAAACCAGAGACTGAAATTAGCACAGATAACTTTCCATAAGCTAAATATGTAATAGACAAGACCTACTCCTTGCTCAACGAAATGGACCCAACACCACATATTCAACGCCTAGGAATATACCTGACTAGGAAGAATCTTAAAACACATGGATATATATGTCTCCGTAAGAGAATCAAGCGTGTGTACAGCGGCCGAAACGCAGCAGTGAAAATCCGATAAATCCAATTATCAGAATAAATTTCGAAAACAAAACACAAAGACAGTGAAATAGAGAGCAATTCTTAAATAATTCACTCAGGGCATGTGATGCAACCGGGATTGACCACATCTACACCCAGAGCTGGTTGAGACATAAGGCTTGACACTTCAGGCTGATAGCATTGGTGAGTTTCGGTGAGCAAATGCAGACCCTTTGAAGTCACACTGCATCGTACCCATTCCATGGGTCCCAACTCTCCAGGGTCAAGGGATTCTTCCTTCAGCTAAAACATGCATGGGAAACACAGTGTATGGTACACCGTGAGATTGGGAAACGATTTAAAATGGATCTCAGTTTTCGTATCCTTGTCCTCGGGTTCACCATTCCAGACGCTTTACTAACACTCTCCGCGCTTGGAGAGTCAGTGCCTTTAACCTCCTGTTTGGCACAGTTTGCAATTTCTGTGCAAGATGAACAGGAATAGGGAGAACCAATGAGAGACTAGCTGTAGGGGTCTGCATGGGCAAATGTAACACTCATTGCCCACCAAGAAGAGGAATTAAACAAAGGCTCAGTGTGCCCTGCTGGAAACAGATTAAGGCCTGAAGCAATCCTGCAGTTTTGTGCCCAGCTCACAAGAAAGCAAGTTGAAGAAAGGAGCTCAGGGGCACTGTAATTCACAAACCTGCAGAGTTATAAATGACAGCTATCCTCCAAAAATATATTGAAGTAAGCCTGCGAAGGGGACTTGAAAGCGGGGCAGAATTTCAGGAAAACGATTGCAGGGGGTAGACTGCAATTGCCCTGAAAGCATAGGAAAAGAGGCAGAACGTTGACAATGATGCACTTGGCCAAAAAGGGCGTATGCGTTTTTTCCTGAATATATTCAGGAAAAAACGCATACGCCCTTTTTGGCCAACCAAGCAAGCCTTTAAAGGAAATCTGCACTACAATGAAATCTCACTGCCCCCCCAGGCAAAAGGGCCATCTGAAAAAAGTGTAAAATCCAGAAAGGTAGGACAGGATATTGAGAACAGGGAGCCTTGTTATGCTGATTGGCAGGACGTAAATTGTGAACAGCCACCCTGGAGAAGGTATGGTGTTTCCTGAAACACGTAAGAAATAAAGCAACACAGCCTATGGCAATTGCACTTATGGTCTTATTGCTTAGGGAAATTAAAATCAAAAACAGAGAGCCACCCCAAAGTTTGGGACGGCTGTGTTCGCAAGACGTTCGTCTACAGTACCAGGTAAATATCCCAGAAAGCAAAAAATGGATAAAGAAGTTGTGGCACGTACTTGCAATGCAATATCACTCAGTAATGAAATCTGTGTCATCAGCCCCGTAGCGGCATAGTGAGTGGATGCAGGTACGGTGATTCTACGTGAACTACGTCACACAGAAAAAGAAACATCATAAGATATCACTAATACACGGAATGTAAACTTGACTACACATGAACTGAATTACAAAACAGAACAGGGTCTCAAATATAGAAAACCAACTAGTGCTTGCTTATGGGGAAAGGTGCCTTAGGGTGCTGCATAAAACCAGAGACTGAAATTAGCACAGATAACATTCCATAAGCCAAATATGTAATAGACAAGACCTACTCCTTGCTCAGCGAAATGGATCCAACACCACATATTCAACGCCTAGGAATATACCTGACTAGGAAGAATCTTAAAACCCATGGATATATATGTCTCCGTAAGAGAATCAAGCGTGTGTACAGCGGCTGAAACGCAGCAGTGAAAATCCGATAAATCCCATTATCAAAATAAATTTCGAAAACAAAACACAAAGACAGTGAAATAGAGAGCAATTCTTAAATAATTCACTCAGGGCATGGGATGCAACCGGGATTTAACACATCTACACCCAGAGCTGGTTGAGACATAAGTCTGGACACTTCAGGCTGATATCATTGGTGAGTTTCGGTGAGCAAATGCAGACCCTTTGAAGTCATACTGCATGGTACCTATTCCATGGGTCCCAATTCTTCAGGTTCAAGGGATTCTCCCTCCAGCTAAAACATTCATGGGAAACCCACAGTATGGTCCACCGTGTGATTGGGAAACGATTTAAAATGCATCTCAGTTTTCGTATCCTGGTCCTCGGGTTCACCATTCCAGATGCTTTACTAACACTCTCCCTGCTTGGAGAGTCAGTGCCTTTAACCTCCTGTTTGGCACAGCTTGCCATTTCTGTGCAAGATGAACAGGAATAGGGAGAACCAATGAGAGACTAGCGGTAGGTGTCTGCACGGGCAAATGTAACGCTCATTTCCCACCAGGAAGAGGAATTAACCAAAGGCTCAGCATGCCCTGCCGGAAACAGATTAGGGCCTGAAGCAATCTTGCGGTTTTGTGCCCAGCTCACAAGAAAGCGAGTTGAAGAAAGGAGCTCAGGGGCACTGTAATTCACAAACCTGCAGAGTTATAAATGACAGCTATCCTCCAAAAATATATTGAAGTAAGCCTGCGAAGGGGACTTGAAAGTGGGGCAGAATTTCAGGAAAACGATTGCAGGGGGTAGACTGGAATTGCCCTGAAAGCATAGGAAAACAGGCAGAACGTCAACAATGATGCACTTGGCCAAAAAGGGCGTATGCGTTTTTTCCTGAATATATTCAGGAAAAAACGCATACGCCCTTTTTGGCCAACCAAGCAAGCCTGTAAAGGAAATCTGCACTACAATGAAGTCTCACTGCCCCCCGGGCAAAAGCGCCATCTGAAAAAAGTGTAAAATCCAGAAAGGTAGAACAGGATATGGAGAACAGGGAGCCTTGTTATGCTGATTGGCAGGATGTAAATTGCCAGCAGCCACCCTGGAGAAGTGTATGGTGTTTCCTGAAACACGTAAGGAACAAAGCAACACAGCCTATGGCACTTCCACTTATGGTCCTATAGCTTACGGAAATTAAAATCAAATACAGACAGCCACCCCAATATTTGGGACGGCTGTGTTCACAAGAAGCTCGTCTACAGTATCAGGTAAATATCCCAGAAAGCAAAAAATGGATAAAGAAGTTGTGGCACGTACGTACAATGCAATATCACTCAGCAATGAAATCTGTGTCATCAGGCCCGTAGCGGCATAGTGAGTGGATGCAGGTACGGTGATTCTACGTGAACTACGTCACACAGAAAAAGAAACATCATAAGATATCACTAATACACGGAATGTAAACTTGACTACACATGAACTGAATTACAAAACAGAACAGGGTCTCAAATTTAGAAAACCAACTAGTGCTTGCTTATGGGGAAAGGTGCCTTGGGGTGCTGCATAAAACCAGAGACTGAAATTAGCACAGATAACATCCATAAGCCAAATATGTAATAGACAAGACCTACTCCTTGCTCAACGAAATGGACTCAACACCACATATTCAACGCCTAGGAATATACCTGACAAGGAAGAATCTTAAAACCCATGGATATATATGTCTCCGTAAGAGAATCAAGCATGTGTACAGCGGCCGAAACGCAGCAGTGAAAATCCGATAAATCCCATTATCAAAAGAAATTTCGAAAACAAAACACAAAGACAGTGAAATAGAGAGCAATTCTTAAAAAATTCACTCAGGGCATGTGATGCAACCGGGATTGACCACATCTACACCCAGAGCTGGTTGAGACATAAGGCTGGACACTTCAGGCTGATAGCATTGGTGAGTTTCAGTGAGCAAATGCAGACCCTTTGAAGTCATACTGCATGGTACCCATTCCATGGGTCCCAACTCTCCAGGTTCAAGGGATTCTTCCTCCAGCTAAAACATGCATGGGAAACCCAGAGTATCGTCCACCGTGTGATTGGGAAACGATTTAAAATGCATCTCAGTTTTCGTATCCTGGTCCTCGGGTTCACCATTCCAGATGCCTGACTAACACTCTCCCCGCTTGGAGAGTCAGTGCCTTTAACCTCCTCTTTTGCACAGCCTGCAATTTCTGTGCAAGATGAACAGGAAGAGGGAGAACCAATGAGAGACTAGCTGTAGGTGTCTGCACGGGCAAATGTAACGCTCATTGCCGACCAGGAAGAGGAATTAAACAAAGGCTCAGTGTGCCCTGCCGGAAACAGATTAGGGCCTGAAGCAATCCTGCGGTGTTGTGCCCAGCTCACAAGAAAGCGAGTTGAATAAAGGAGCTCAGGGGCACTGTAATTCACAAACCTGCGGAGTTATAAATGACAGCTATCCTCCAAAAATATATTGAAGTAAGCCTGCGCAGGGGACTTGAAAGCGGGGCAGAATTTCAGGAAAACGATTGCAGGGTTTAGACTGGAATTGCCCTGAAAGCATAGGAAAAGAGGCAGAACGTCGACAATGATGCACTTAGCCAAAAAGGGCGTATTCGTTTTTTCCTGAATATATTCAGGAAAAAACGCATACGCACTTTTTGGCCAACCAAGCAAGCCTGAAAAGGAAATCTGCACTACAATGAAGTCTCACTGCCCCCCGGGCAAAAGGGCCATCTGAAAAAAGTGTAAAATCCAGAAAGGTAGGACAGGATATGGAGAACAGGGAGCCTTGTTATGCTGATTGGCAGGATGTAAATTGCCAACAGCCACCCTGGAGAAGTGTATGGTGTTTCCTGAAACACGTAAGAACTAAAGCAACACAGCCTATGGCAATTGCACTTATGGTCCTATTCCTTAGGGAAATTAAAATCAAAAACAGAGAGCCACCCCAAAGTTTGGGACGGCTGTGTTACCAAGCAGCTCGTCTACAGTACCAGGTAAATATCCCAGAAAGCAAAAAATGGATAAAGAAGTTGTGGCACGTACGTGCAATGCAATATCACTCAGCAATGAAATCTGTGTCATCAGGCTCGTAGCGGCATAGTGAGTGGATGCAGGTACGGTGATTCTACGTGAACTACGTCACACAGAAAAAGAAACATCATAAGGTATCACTAATACACGGAATGTAAACTTGACTACACATGAACTGAATTACAAAACAGAACAGGGTCTCAAATTTAGAAAACCAACTAGTGCTTGCTTATGGGGAAAGGTGCCTTGGGGTGCTGCATAAAACCAGAGACTGAAATTAGCACAGATAACTTTCCATAAGCCAAATATGTAATAGACAAGACCTACTCCTTGCTCAACGAAATGGACTCAACACCACATATTCAACGCCTAGGAATATACCTGACTAGGAAGAATCTTAAAACCCATGGATATATATGTCTCCGTAAGAGAATCAAGCGTGTGTACAGCGGCCGAAACGCAGCAGTGAAAATCCGATAAATCCCATTATCAAAATTAATTTCGAAAACAAAACACAAAGACAGTGAAATAGAGAGCAATTCTTAAATAATTCACTCAGGGCATGTGATGCAACCGGGATTGACCACATCTACACCCAGAGCTGGTTGAGACATAAGGCTGGACACTTCAGGCTGATAGCATTGGTGAGTTTCAGTGAGCAAATGCAGACCCTTTGAAGTCATACTGCATGGTACCCATTCCATGGGTCCCAACTCTCCAGGTTCAAGGGATTCTTCCTCCAGCTAAAACATGCATGGGAAACCCAGAGTATCGTCCACCGTGTGATTGGGAAACGATTTAAAATGCATCTCAGTTTTCGTATCCTGGTCCTCGGGTTCACCATTCCAGATGCTTGACTAACACTCTCCCCGCTTGGAGAGTCAGTGCCTTTAACCTCCTCTTTTGCACAGCCTGCAATTTCTGTGCAAGATGAACAGGAAGAGGGAGAACCAATGAGAGACTAGCTGTAGGTGTCTGCACGGGCAAATGTAACGCTCATTGCCGACCAGGAAGAGGAATTAAACAAAGGCTCAGTGTGCCCTGCCGGAAACAGATTAGGGCCTGAAGCAATCCTGCGGTTTTGTGCCCAGCTCACAAGAAAGCGAGTTGAATAAAGGAGCTCAGGGGCACTGTAATTCACAAACCTGCGGAGTTATAAATGACAGCTATCCTCCAAAAATATATTGAAGTAAGCCTGCGCAGGGGACTTGAAAGCGGGGCAGAATTTCAGGAAAACGATTGCAGGGTTTAGACTGGAATTGCCCTGAAAGCATAGGAAAAGAGGCAGAACGTCGACAATGATGCACTTAGCCAAAAAGGGCGTATTCGTTTTTTCCTGAATATATTCAGGAAAAAACGCATACGCACTTTTTGGCCAACCAAGCAAGCCTGAAAAGGAAATCTGCACTACAATGAAGTCTCACTGCCCCCCGGGCAAAAGGGCCATCTGAAAAAAGTGTAAAATCCAGAAAGGTAGGACAGGATATGGAGAACAGGGAGCCTTGTTATGCTGATTGGCAGGATGTAAATTGCCAACAGCCACCCTGGAGAAGTGTATGGTGTTTCCTGAAACACGTAAGAACTAAAGCAACACAGCCTATGGCAATTGCACTTATGGTCCTATTCCTTAGGGAAATTAAAATCAAAAACAGAGAGCCACCCCAAAGTTTGGGACGGCTGTGTTACCAAGCAGCTCGTCTACAGTACCAGGTAAATATCCCAGAAAGCAAAAAATGGATAAAGAAGTTGTGGCACGTACGTGCAATGCAATATCACTCAGCAATGAAATCTGTGTCATCAGGCCCGTAGCGGCATAGTGAGTGGATGCAGGTACGGTGATTCTACGTGAACTACGTCACACAGAAAAAGAAACATCATAAGGTATCACTAATACACGGAATGTAAACTTGACTACACATGAACTGAATTACAAAACAGAACAGGGTCTCAAATTTAGAAAACCAACTAGTGCTTGCTTATGGGGAAAGGTGCCTTGGGGTGCTGCATAAAACCAGAGACTGAAATTAGCACAGATAACTTTCCATAAGCCAAATATGTAATAGACAAGACCTACTCCTTGCTCAACGAAATGGACTCAACACCACATATTCAACGCCTAGGAATATACCTGACTAGGAAGAATCTTAAAACCCATGGATATATATGTCTCCGTAAGAGAATCAAGCGTGTGTACAGCGGCCGAAACGCAGCAGTGAAAATCCGATAAATCCCATTATCAAAATTAATTTCGAAAACAAAACACAAAGACAGTGAAATAGAGAGCAATTCTTAAATAATTCACTCAGGGCATGTGATGCAACCGGGATTGACCACATCTACACCCAGAGCTGGTTGAGACATAAGGCTGGACACTTCAGGCTGATAGCATTGGTGAGTTTCAGTGAGCAAATGCAGACCCTTTGAAGTCATACTGCATGGTACCCATTCCATGGGTCCCAACTCTCCAGGTTCAAGGGATTCTTCCTCCAGCTAAAACATGCATGGGAAACCCAGAGTATCGTCCACCGTGTGATTGGGAAACGATTTAAAATGCATCTCAGTTTTCGTATCCTGGTCCTCGGGTTCACCATTCCAGATGCTTGACTAACACTCTCCCCGCTTGGAGAGTCAGTGCCTTTAACCTCCTCTTTTGCACAGCCTGCAATTTCTGTGCAAGATGAACAGGAAGAGGGAGAACCAATGAGAGACTAGCTGTAGGTGTCTGCACGGGCAAATGTAACGCTCATTGCCGACCAGGAAGAGGAATTAAACAAAGGCTCAGTGTGCCCTGCCGGAAACAGATTAGGGCCTGAAGCAATCCTGCGGTTTTGTGCCCAGCTCACAAGAAAGCGAGTTGAATAAAGGAGCTCAGGGGCACTGTAATTCACAAACCTGCGGAGTTATAAATGACAGCTATCCTCCAAAAATATATTGAAGTAAGCCTGCGCAGGGGACTTGAAAGCGGGGCAGAATTTCAGGAAAACGATTGCAGGGTTTAGACTGGAATTGCCCTGAAAGCATAGGAAAAGAGGCAGAACGTCGACAATGATGCACTTAGCCAAAAAGGGCGTATTCGTTTTTTCCTGAATATATTCAGGAAAAAATGCATACGCACTTTTTGGCCAACCAAGCAAGCCTGAAAAGGAAATCTGCACTACAATGAAGTCTCACTGCCCCCCGGGCAAAAGGGCCATCTGAAAAAAGTGTAAAATCCAGAAAGGTAGGACAGGATATGGAGAACAGGGAGCCTTGTTATGCTGATTGGCAGGATGTAAATTGCCAACAGCCACCCTGGAGAAGTGTATGGTGTTTCCTGAAACACGTAAGAACTAAAGCAACACAGCCTATGGCAATTGCACTTATGGTCCTATTCCTTAGGGAAATTAAAATCAAAAACAGAGAGCCACCCCAAAGTTTGGGACGGCTGTGTTACCAAGCAGCTCGTCTACAGTACCAGGTAAATATCCCAGAAAGCAAAAAATGGATAAAGAAGTTGTGGCACGTACGTGCAATGCAATATCACTCAGCAATGAAATCTGTGTCATCAGGCCCGTAGCGGCATAGTGAGTGGATGCAGGTACGGTGATTCTACGTGAACTACGTCACACAGAAAAAGAAACATCATAAGGTATCACTAATACACGGAATGTAAACTTGACTACACATGAACTGAATTACAAAACAGAACAGGGTCTCAAATTTAGAAAACCAACTAGTGCTTGCTTATGGGGAAAGGTGCCTTGGGGTGCTGCATAAAACCAGAGACTGAAATTAGCACAGATAACTTTCCATAAGCCAAATATGTAATAGACAAGACCTACTCCTTGCTCAACGAAATGGACTCAACACCACATATTCAACGCCTAGGAATATACCTGACTAGGAAGAATCTTAAAACCCATGGATATATATGTCTCCGTAAGAGAATCAAGCGTGTGTACAGCGGCCGAAACGCAGCAGTGAAAATCCGATAAATCCCATTATCAAAATTAATTTCGAAAACAAAACACAAAGACAGTGAAATAGAGAGCAATTCTTAAATAATTCACTCAGGGCATGTGATGCAACCGGGATTGACCACATCTACACCCAGCGCTGGTTGAGACATAAGCCTGGACACTTCAGGCTGATAGCATTGACGAGTTTCGGTGAGCAAATGCAGACCCTTTGAAGTCATACTGCATGGTACCCATTCCATGGGTCCCAACTCTTCAGGTTGAAGGGATTCTTCCTCCAGCTAAAACATGCATGGGAAACCCACAGTATGGTCCACTGTGTGATTGGGAAACGATTTAAAATGCATCTCAGTTTTCGTATCCTGGTCCTCGGGTTCACCATTCCAGATGTTTTACTAACACTCTCCCCGCTTGGAGAGTCAGTGCCTTTAACCTCCTGTTTGGCACAGCTTGCAATTTCTGTGCAAGATGAACAGGAATAAGGAGAACCAATGAGAGACTAGCTGTAGGTGTCTGCACGGGCAAATGTAACGCTCATTTCCCACCAGGAAGAGGAATTAACCAAAGGCTCAGCGTGCCCTGCCGGAAACAGATTAGGGCCTGAAGCAATCCTGCGGTTTTGTGCCCAGCTCACAAGAAAGCGAGTTGAAGAAAGGAGCTCAGGGGCACTGTAATTCACAAACCTGCAGAGTTATAAATGACAGCTATCCTCCAAAAATATATTGAAGTAAGCCTGCGAAGCGGACTTGAAAGCGGGGCAGAATTTCAGGAAAACGATTGCAGGGTTTAGACTGGAATTGCCCTGAAAGCAGAGGAAAAGAGGCAGAACGTCGACAATGATGCACTTAGCCAAAAAGGGCGTATTCGTTTTTTCCTGAATATATTCAGGAAAAAACGCATACGCCCTTTTTGGCCAACCAAGCAAGCCTGAAAAGGAAATCTGCACTACAATGAAGTCTCACTGCCCCCCGGGCAAAAGGGCCATCTGAAAAAAGTGTAAAATCCAGAAAGGTAGGACAGGATATGGAGAACAGGGAGCCTTGTTATGCTGATTGGCAGGATGCAAATTGCCAGCAGCCACCCTGGAGAAGTGTATGGTGTTTCCTGAAACACGTAAGAAACAAAGCAACACAGCCTATGGCACTTCCACTTATGGTCCTATAGCTTACGGAAATTAAAATCAAAAACAGACAGCCACCCCAATATTTGGGACGGCTGTGTTCAAAAGAAGCTCGTCTACAGAATCAGGTAAATATCCCAGGAAAAAAAAATGGATAAAGAAGTTGTGGCACGTACGTACAATGCAATATCACTGAGCAATGAAATCTGTGTCATCAGGCCCATAGCGGCATAGTGAGTGGAGGCAGGTACGGTGATTCTACGTGAACTACGTCACACAGAAAAGAAACATCATAAGATATCACTAATACACGGAATGTAAACTTGACTACACATGAACTGAATTACAAAACAGAACAGGGTCTCAAATTTAGAAAACCAACTAGTGCTTGCTTATTGGAAAAGGTGCCTTGGGGTGCTGCATAAAACCAGAGACTGAAATTAGCACAGATAACTTTCCATAAGCCAAATATGTAATAGACAAGACCTACTCCTTGCTCAACGAAATGGACCCAACACCACATATTCAATGCCTAGGAATATACCTGACTAGGAAGAATCTTAAAACCCATGGATATATATGTCTCCGTAAGAGAATCAAGCGTGTGTACAGCGGCCGAAACGCAGCAGTGAAAATCCGATAAATCCCATTATCAAAATAAATTTCGAAAACAAAACACAAAGACAGTGAAATAGAGAGCAATTCTTAAATAATTCACTCAGGGCATGTGATGCAACCGGGATTTACCACATCTACACCCAGAGCTGGTTGAGACATAAGGCTGGACACTTCAGGCTGATAGCATTGGTGAGTTTCGGTGAGCAAATGCAGACCCTTTGAAGTCATACTGCATGGTACCCATTCCATGGGTCCCAACTCTCCAGGTTCAAGGCATTCTTCCTCCGGCTAAAACATGCATGGGAAACCCAGAGTATCGTCCACCGTGTGATTGGGAAACGATTTAAAATGCATCTCAGTTTTCGTATCCTGGTCCTCGGGTTCACCATTCCAGATGCTTTACTAACACTCTCCCCGCTTGGAGAGTCAGTGCCTTTAAACTCCTGTTTGGCACAGCTTGCAATTTCTGTGCAAGATGAACAGGAATAGGGAGAACCAATGACAGACTAGCTGTAGGTGTCTGCACGGGCAAATGTAACGCTCATTGCCGACCAGGAAGAGGAATTAAACAAAGGCTCAGCGTGCCCTGCTGAAAACAGATTAGGGCCAGAAGCAATCCTGCGGTTTTGTGCCCAGCTCAAAAGAAAGCAAGTTGAAGAAAGGAGCTCAGGGGCACTGTAATTCACAAACCTGCAGAGTTATAAATGACAGCTATCCTCCAAAAATATATTGAAGTAAGCCTGCGAAGGGGACTTGAAGGTGGGGCAGAATTTCAGGAAAACGATTGCAGGGGGTAGACTGGAATTGCTCTGAAAGCATAGGAAAAGAGGCAGAACGTCGACAATGATGCACTTGGCCAAAAAGGGCGTATGCGTTTTTTCCTGAATATATTCAGGGAAAAACGCATACGCCCTTTTTGGCCAACCAAGCAAGCCTGTAAAGGAAATCTGCACTACAATGAAGTCTCACCGCCCTCCGGGCAAAAGGGCCATCTGAAAAAAGTGTAAAATCCAGAAAGGTAGGACAGGATATGGAGAACAGGGAGCCTTGTTATGCTGATTGGCAGGATGCAAATTGCCAGCAGCCACCCTGGAGAAGTGTATGGTGTTTCCTGAAACACGTAAGAAACAAAGCAACACAGCCTATGGCACTTCCACTTATGGTCCTATAGCTTACGGAAATTAAAATCAAAAACAGACAGCCACCCCAATATTTGGGACGGCTGTGTTCACAAGAAGCTCGTCTACAGTATCAGGTAAATATCCCAGAAAGCAAAAAATGGATAAAGAAGTTGTGGCACGTACGTACAATGCAATATCACTCAGCAATGAAATCTGTGTCATCAGGCCCATAGCGGCATAGTGAGTGGATGCAGGTACGGTGATTCTACGTGAACTATGTCACACAGAAAAGGAAACATCATAAGGTATCACTAATACACGGAATGTAAACTTGACTACACATGAACTGAATTACAAAACAGAACAGGGTCTCAAATTTAGAAAACCAACTAGTGCTTGCTTATTGGAAAAGGTGCCTTGGGGTGCTGCATAAAACCAGAGACTGAAATTAGCACAGATAACTTTCCATAAGCCAAATATGTAATAGACAAGACCTACTCCTTGCTCAACGAAATGGACCCAACACCACATATTCAATGCCTAGGAATATACCTGACCAGGAAGAATCTTAAAACCCATGGATATATATGTCTCCGTAAGAGAATCAAGCGTGTGTACAGCGGCCGAAACGCAGCAGTGAAAATCCGATAAATCCCATTATCAAAATAAATTTCGAAAACAAAACACAAAGACAGTGAAATAGAGAGCAATTCTTAAATAATTCACTCAGGGCATGTGATGCAACCGGGATTTACCACATCTACACCCAGAGCTGGTTGAGACATAAGGCTGGACACTTCAGGCTGATAGCATTGGTGAGTTTCGGTGAGCAAATGCAGACCCTTTGAAGTCATACTGCATGGTACCCATTCCATGGGTCCCAACTCTCCAGGTTCAAGGCATTCTTCCTCCAGCTGAAACATGCATGGGAAACCCAGAGTATCGTCCACCGTGTGATTGGGAAACGATTTAAAATGCATCTCAGTTTTCGTATCCTGGTCCTCGGGTTCACCATTCCAGATGCTTTACTAACACTCTCCCTGCTTGGAGAGTCAGTGCCTTTAACCTCCTGTTTGGCACAGCTTGCAATTTCTGTGCAAGATGAACAGGAATAGGGAGAACCAATGAGAGACTAGCGGTAGGTGTCTGCACGGGCAAATGTAACGCTCATTGCCGACCAGGAAGAGGAATTAACCAAAGGCTCACCGTGCCCTCCTGGAAAGAGATTAGTGCCTGAAGCAATCCTGCGGTTTTGTGCCCAGCTCACAAGAAAGCGAGTTGAAGGAGCTCAGGGGCACTGTAATTCACAAACCTGCAGAGTTATACATGACAGCTATCCTCCAAAAATATATTGAAGTAAGCCTGCAAAGGGGACTTGAAAGCGGGGCAGAAATTCAGGAAAACGATTGAAGGGTTAAACTGGAATTGCACTTCAAGAATAGGAAAAGAGGCAGAACGTCGATAATGATGCACTTGTCCAAAAAGTGCGGATGCTTTTTTCCCTAAATATATTCAGGAAAAAACGCATACGCACTTTTTGGCCAACCAAGCAAGCTTGTAAATAAACCTGCACTACAATGAAGTCTCAGTGTCCCCCAGGGCAAAAGGGCCATTTAAAAAAATTTTAAAATCCAGAAACGGAGGACAGGCAATGGAAAACAGGGATCCTTATTATGCTGATGCATATGATGTAAATTGCCGACAGTCATTCTGGAGAAGTGTTTTGTGTTTCCTGAAAAACATAAGAAACAAAGCAACACAGCCTATGGCACTTCCACTTATGGTCCTACAGCTTAGGGAAATTAAAATCAAAAACACCCAGCCACCTCAAAGTTTGGGACCTCTCTGTTCACAAGAACCTCGTTTACAGTACCAGGTAAATATCTCAGAGAGCAAACAATGGATAAAGAAGTTGTGGTACGTACGTACAATGGAATATCACTCAGCAATGAAATCTGTGTCTTCAGGCCCGTAGCGGCATAGTGAGTGGATTCAGGTATGGTGATTCTACGTGAAATAAGTCACACATAAAATGAAACATCATAAAATATCACTAATACACAGTATGTAAACTTGACTACACATGAACTGAATTACAAAACAGAACAGTCTCAAATTTAGAAAACCAACTTGTGCTTTCTTATGGAGAAAGGTGCGTTGGAGTGCTGCATAAAACCAGAGACTGAAATTAGCACAGATACCGTTCCATAAGCCAAATATGTAATAGACAAGACCTACTCCTTGCTCAACGAAATGGACTCAAAACCACATATTCAACGCCTAGGAATATACCTGACTAGGAAGAATCTTAAAACCCGTGGATATTTATGTCTCCGTAAGAGAATCAAGAGTGTGTACAGCGGCATTAACGCAGCAGTGAAAATCCGATAAATCCCAGTGGCAAAAAAAAAATTTCAAAAACAAAACACAATGACAGTGAAATAGAGAGCAATTCTTAAATAACTCACACAGGGCATGTGATGCAACCTGGTTTACCACATCTACACCCAGAGCTGGGTGAGAGATAAGGCTGGACCCTTTGGGCTGATAGCATTGGTGAGGTTCAGTGAGCAAATGCAGACCCTTTGATGTCATACTGCCTGGTACCCATTCCATGGTTCCCAACTCTCCAGGTTCAAGGGATTCTTCCTTCTGCTAAAATTTGCATGGGAAACCCAGAGTATGTTCCACCGTGTGACTGGGAAACCTTTTTACATGCATGTCTGTTTTCGTCCCCTGGTACTCAGGTTCACCATTCCAGACCCTTTTCTTACACTCTCCCCATTTGGAGACTCAGTGCCTTTAACCTCCTGTTTGGCACTGTTTGCAATTTCTGCCCAAGATGAACAGGAATACGGAGAACCAATGGGAGACTATCTGTAGGTGTGTGCACGGGCAAATATTTTTTTTAACATCTTTATTGGGGTATAATTGCTTTACAATGGTGTGTTAGTTTTTGCTTTATAACAAAGTGAATCAGCTATACATATACATATGCTCCCTGTGTCTTCCCTCTTGTGTCTCCCTCCCTCCCTCTCTCCCCCTTCCACCCCTCCAGGCTGTCCCAATGCCCCGAGCTAATATCCCTGTGCCTTGCGGCTGCTTCCCCCTTGCTATCTACCTTACTACATTTGTTAGTGTGTATATGTCCATGACTCTCTCTCGCCCTGTCAGAACTCACCATTCCCCCTCCCCATATCCTCAATTCCGTTCTCCAGTAGGTCTGCGCCTCTATTCCTGTCTTATCCCTAGGTTCTTCATGACAATTTTTTCCTTTAAATTCCATATATATGTGTTAGCATACGCTATTTGTCTTTTTCTTTCTGACTTACTTCACTCTGTATGACAGACTCTAGGTCTATCCATCTCATTACAAATAACTCAGTTTCATTTCTTTTTAAGGCTGAGTAATATTCCATTGTGTATATGTGCCACATCTTCTTTATCCATTCGTCCGATGATGGGCGCTTAGGTTCTTTCCATCTCCGGGCTATTGTAAATAGAGCTGCAATGAACATTTTGGTACATGACTCTTTTTGAATTTTGGTTTTCTCAGGGTATATGCCCAGTATGCACGGGCAATTTTAACACTCATTTCCCAACAGGAAAAGGAATTAACCAAAGGCTCAGCATGCCGTGCTGGAACAAGATTAGGGCCTGAAGCAATCCTGCGGTTTTGTGTCTAGCTCACAAAAAGCGAGTTGAGGAAAGGATCTCAGGGGCACTGACATTCACATACCTGCAGACTTATAAATGACAGAAATCGTACAAAAATATATTGAATTAAGGCTGCGAAGAGGACTTGAAAGTGGGGCAGAATTGCTGGAATCCGATTTCAGGAGGTAGACGTGAATTGCTCTGAAAGCATAAGAGAAGTGGCAGAACCTCGTCAATGAAGCACTTGGCCAAAAAGGGCATATGCATTTTTTCCAGGGCCATCATTCACGGGAGTAGGAGGCTCCCAGCATGCTCCAGTGGCCAACAGAGGGCCCACGTCGCCAAGGCGATGTGAGCTAGCCAGGCAGGAGTGACCTGACATCAGAGGGCCCACCTCACAGAATGTTAGGGAACCCAGCCAGGATCAGACTCTCCCCAGAGGGCCCACATCACCAAGGTGATGGGAACCAGGCAGGAGTGTCCTCACACCCGTGGGGCCACATCATCAAAAGTTGAGGTACCCAGCACATGTGGCCTCAAACCAGAGGACCCACATCACCATGGGTTTCGGAGTGAGGCAGGCAGGATTAACCTCACAACACATGTCCCATTGTATACAAAAGGTGTGGAAACCAGCAGTTGGATCTTCCTAGCAGGCGGCCCAGAGCACTGAGGCTATGAGATCCAGGCCGGCATGAACTCACAACAGAGGGCCCTCATTGTGATTCTGTAAGCAACCCAGCCGTTGTGACCTCAGAGCAGAAGGCCCACATCCCCATGGGGAAGGGAAACAAGTAGGAGTGTCATCGCAAGAGTGGACACACATGAAAAAATGTCGGGAGCCCAGAAATTAGTGCCTGATGCCAGAGGGCCCTCATCACCGAGGGGCGGTGGCTCCCAGCCAGCTCCGACTGCTACCAGAGGGGCGACGTCGCCAATGCAGAGTGCGACAACCAGGCAGGAGTGACCTCAGAGCAGAGGGTCAACCTCACAGAAGTGTGAAGAACCAAAGAGGATCAGATTCTCACCAGAGGGCCCACATCACCAAGGGAATGGGAACCAGGCAGGAGTGTCCTCACACTAGTGGGGCCACATCACCGAAAAGTGAGGGACCCAGCACACGTGGCCTCAAACCAGAGGACACACATCACAAGGGAGCTGGGATTGAGGCAGGCAGGAGGAGCCTCAAAACAGAGGGACCATAGAATTAAAGAGGTGAAGAATCCCGCAGTTGGAACCTCCCAGCAGGCGGCCAGGAGCAGCGAGACTATGGGATCCAGGCCGGAGTGATCTCACACCAGAGGGCCGTCATCATGAAACTGTGAGCAACCTAGGCGTTGGGATCTCAGAGCAGAAGGCCCACATTCCCATGGGGTTGGGAACCTGTCAGAAGTGTACTCGCACCACAGGGCACACAGCAGAGAATTTAGGGAACCCAGGAGTTAGGGCCTGACGCCAGAGGGCCCTCATTACCAAGGGGAGGAGACTCCAATCAGGCACCAACACCCAACTGAGGTCCCACGTCGCCAAGGTGACGTGTGACAGCCAGGTAGGAGTGACCTCACCGCAGAGGGCCTACCTCACAGAAGGGTGAGGAACACAGCCAGGATAAGACTCTCACCAGAGGGCCCACATCACCAAGGTGATCAGAACCAGGCAGGAGAGTCTTCACACCAGTGTGGCCACATCATAGAAAGGTGAGGAACCCAGCACATGTGGCCTAAACCAGAAGACCCACATCTCCAAGGGGCTCGGAATGAGGCAGGCAGGAGTAGCCTCACAACACAGGGCCCATAGAATAAAAAAGCTGAGGAATCCAGCAATGGGAACCTCCCAGCAGGCGGCCAAGAGCACCAAGTCTATGCGATTCAGGCCGCAGTAAACTCACAGCAGAGGGTCCACATCATGAAACTGCGAGCAACCCAGCCATTTGGACCTCAGAGCAGAAGGTCCACATCCCCAAGGTGTTGGGAGCATGGCAGGAGTGTCCTCGCACCACTTAGCACATATCAGAAAATGTGGGTACCCAGCAGTTAGGGCCTGACGCCAGAGGGCCCTCATCACTGAGGGGAGGAGGCTCCCAGCATGTTCCAACTACCACAAGAGGGCCCACGGCGCCAAGGCGGGGTGTGCCAGCCAGGCAGGAGTGACCTCACAGCAGACGGCCCACCTCAAAGAAGTGTGAGGAACCCAACCAGGATCAGACTCTCACCAGAGGGCCCATATCACCAAGGGGACGGGAACCAGGCACGAGTGTCCTCACACCAGTGGGGCCACATCACTAAAAGATGAGGAAACTGGCACATGTGGCCACAAACCAGAGGACCTACATCACCAAGGGGCTGGGAGTGACAAAGGCAGGAGGAGCCTCCCAACACAGGGCCCAAAGAATAAAAAAGGTGAGGAACCCAGCAGTTGGAACTTCCCAGCAGGCGGCCCAGAGTACAGAGGCTATGGGATCTAGGAATGAGTGAACTAACACCATAGAGCTAACATCAGGAAACTGTGAGCAACCCAGTCGTTGGAACCTCAGAGCAGAAGGCCCATATCGCCATGGGGATGGGAACATTTCACGAGTGTCCTGGCATCACTGGGCTCACATCAGAAAACCTGGGGAGCCCAGCAGTTAGAGCCTGACGCCAGAGGGACCTCATCACCGAGGACAGGAGTCTCCAAAAGGATCTAACTGCCACCAGAGGGCCGACGTCACCAAGGCAATGGGAGCAAGCCAGGCAGGAGTTACCTCAGAGCACAGGGCCCACCTCACAGAACGGTAAGGAACCCAGCCAGGATCAGACTCTCACCAGAGAGGCCACATCACCAAGGGGCTGGGAAACAGGCACGAGTGTCCTCACACCATTGGGGCCACATCATCAAAAGGTGAGGGACCCAGCACACGTGGCCTCACACCAGAGGACACACATCACAACGGGGCTGGGATTGAGGCAGGCAGGAGGAACCTCAAAACAGAGGGCCCATAGAATAAAAAAGGTGAGGAATCCCGCAGTTGGAACCTCCCAGCAGGCGCCCAGGAGCAGCAAGCCTATGGGATCTAGGCCGGAATGAACGCACATCAGAGGGCCCTCATCATGAAACTGTGAGCACCCCAGCCGTTGGGACCTCAGAGCAGAAGGCCCAAATTCCCATGCGGTTGGGAACCTGACAGGAGTGTACTCGCACCACAGGTCGCACATCTGCAAATTTTGGGAGCCCAGGAGTTAGGGTCTGACGCAAGAGGGCCCTCATTACCGAGGGACGGAGACTCGCAGCAGACACCAACTCCCAACTGAGGGCCCACATCACCAAGGTGATGTGTGCCAGCCAGGCAGGAGTGACCTCACCGCAGAGGGCCTACCTCACAGAAGGGTGAGGAAACCAGCCAGGATAAGACTCTCACCAGAGGGCACACATCACCAAGGGGATCGGAACCAGGCAGGAGGGTCCTCACACCAGTGTGGCCACATTATAGAAAGGTGAGGAACCCAGAACATGTGGCCTAAAACAGGGGACCCACATCTCCAAGGGGCTAGGAGTGAGGCAAGCAGGAGTATCCTCACAAAACAGAGCCCACAGAATAAAAGTTGTGAGGAATCCAGCAGTTGGAACCGGCCAGTAGGCCGCCCAGAGCACAGAGTCTATGGGATCCAGGCCACAGCAAACTCACAGCAGAGGTCCCACATGATGAAACTGTGAGCAACCCGGCGGATGGGACCTCAGAGCAGAAGGCCCACATCCCTATGGGGATGGGAACCTGACAGGAGTGTCCTCGGCCCACTTCCACGAATCAGAAAATGTGGGAACCCAGCAGTTAGGACCTGAGGCCAGAGGACCCTCATCACCGAGGGGAGGAGGCTCCCAGCAGGCTCCAACTGCCACCATAAGGCCGATGTCACCAAGGCGGGGTGTGCCAACCAGGCAGGAGTGACCTCAGAGCAGAAAGCCCACCTCACAGAAGTGTGAGGAACCCAACAAGGATCAGACTGTCACCAGAGGGCCAACATCACCAAGGGAATGGGAACCAGGCAGGAGTGTCCTCACACCAGTGGGGCTACATCACCATAATTTGAGGGACCCAGCACACGTGGCCTCAAACCTGAGGACACACATCACCAAGGGGCTGGGAGTGAGGCAGGCCAGAGGATCCTCAAAACAGAGGGACCATAGAATAAAAAAGGTGAGGAATCCCACAGTTGGAACCTCCGGCAGGCAGCCAGGAGCAGCGAGGCTATGGGATCTAGGCAGGAGTGAACTCACACCAGAGGGCCCTCATCATGAAACTGTGAGCAACACAGCCGTTGGGACCTCAGAGCAGAAGGCTCACATCCCCATGGGGATGGGAACCTGGCAGGAGTGTCCTTGCACCACTTAGCACGAATCAGAAAATGTGGGAACCCAGCAGTTAGGGCCTGAGGCCAGAGGGCCCTCATCACCGAGGGGAGGAGGCTCCCAGCAGGCTCCAACTGCCACCATATGGCCGACGTTGCCAAGGCGGGGTGTGCCAGCCAGGCAGGAGTGACCTCAGAGCAGAGGGCCCACCTCACAGAAGGGTGAGGAACCTAACCAGGATCAGACTCTCACCAGAGGGCCAACATCACCAAGGTGATGGGAACCAGGCAAGACTGTCCTAACAGCAGTGGGGCCAACATCACCAAGGGAATGGGAACCAGGCAAGAGTGTCCTCACACCAGTGTGGCCACATTATAGAAAGGTGAGGAACACAGCACATGTGGCCTCAAACAAGGGGACACACATCACGAAGGGGCTGGGAGTGAGGCATGCAGGAGGAGACGCACAACCGAGGGCCCATAGAATAAAAAAGGTGAGGAATCGAGAAGTTGGAAACTCCAAGCTGGAGGCCCAGAGCACTGACACTATGGGATACAGGCCAGAGTGAACACACAGCAAAGGGCCCACATCATGAAACTGTGAGCAACCCAGCAGTCGGGACCACAGAACAGAAGTCCCACATGCCCATGGGGATGGGAACCTGGCAGGAGTGACTCGCACCACTGGGCACACATCAGAAAATGTGTGGAGCCCAGCACTTAGGGCCTGACACCAGAAGGCCCTCATCACTGAGGGGAGGAGGCCCCAGCACGCTCCAACTGCCACCAGAGGGTCCACGTCGCCAAGGCGACGTGCGCCAGCCAGGCAGGATTGACCTCACAGCAGAGGGCCCACATCATGAAAGTGTGAGCAACCCAGCCGTTAGGACCTCAGAACAGAAGGCCCACACGCTCATGAGGATGGGAACCTGGCAGGAGTGCCCTCGTACCACTTAGCACGTATCAGAAATGTGGGAACCCCGCCATTAGGGTCTGACGCCAGAGGGCCTCATCACCGCGGGAAGGAGGCTCCCAGCAGGCTCCAACTGCCACCAGGGTGCCGAAGTCAACAAGGCGGGTTGTGCCAGCCAGGCAGGAGTGACCTCAGAGAAGAGGGCTCACCTCACGGATGTGTGAGGAACCCAACCAGGATCAGAGTCTCACCAGAGGGCCCACATCACCAAGGGGATGGGAACCAGGCAGGAGTGTCCACACACCAGTGGGGCCACATCATCAAAAGATGAGGAACCCATCACATATGGCCTCAAACCTGAGGACATACATCACCATGTGGCTGGGAGTGAGGCAGGTATCTGGAGGGGCACATTTAACTCTAATTTCCCACCAGGAAGAGGAATTAACCAAAGGCTCAGAGTGCCGTGCCGGACCCTGATTATGGCCTGAAGCAAACCTGCAGTTTTGTGGCCAGCTTACAAGGAAGCGAGTTAAGAAAGGAGCTCAGGGGCACTGTAATTCACAAACCTGCAGAGATAAATGACAGCTATTGGCAAAAATATATCGAAGTAAGTCTGCAAAGAGGACTTGAAAACGAGGCAGAATTGCAGGAATCATATTTCAAGAGGTAGATTGGAATTGCATTTAAAGCATATGAAAAGCGGCAGATCTTTGACAGTGATGCACATGGACAAAAAGTGCGTATACATTTTTCCTGAATATATTCAGGAAAAAACGCATATGAACATTTTGGCCAACCAAGCACTCCAGCAATGGAAATCCACACTACAATGAAGTCACATTTCCCATTCGTCAAAAAGGCCATCTGAATAAAGTGTAAAAACCAGAAACACAGGACAGGCCATGGAGAACAGGGAGCCGTGTTATGCTGATGGGCGGGATGTAAATTGCCAACAGACACTCTGGAGATGTTCATGGTGTATCCTGAAACATCTAAAAAACAAAGCTACAGAGCCTAGGGCACTTCCACTTTTGGCCCTATAGCTTAGGAAAATTAAAATCAACAAGACACAGCCAACACAAAATTTAGGGCTGCTGTGTTTACAAGAACCTCGAGTCCAGTACAAATTAAATATCCCAGAAAGAAAAAAATGGATAAAGAAGTTGTGCTACTTACGTACAACGGAATATCACTCAGCAGTGAAATCAATGTCATCAGGCCTGTAGCAGCAAATTGAGTGGATTTAATTATGATGATTCTAAGAGAAATATGTCACACAAAGAAAGATAATTATCATAAGATATCACTAATAGAGGGAGTGTAAACTTGGCTACACATAAACTGAATTACAAAACCGAACAGAGTCTCACAGTTAGATAAAAACCTTATGCTTGCTTAAGGGGAAAGTTGAGTTGGGCTGCTGTATAAAAACAGATTGAAATTAGCACACATACCATTCCATAAGCCAAATACGTAATAAACAAGACCTACTCTTTGCTCAACGAAATAGACTCATCCATGGTGTATCACCTCACACCTATTAGAATGGGCATCATCAGAAAATCTACAAACAACAAATGCTGGAAACGGTGTGGAGATAAGGAATCCTCTTCCACTATTGTTGGGAACGTAAATTGATACAGTCACTGTGGAGAACATTATGGAGTTTCTTATAAAACTAAGAATAGAATTACCATATGATACAGCAATCCCTCTACTGGGCATATACCCAGACAAAACCATAAATGAAAAAGAGACATTCACCACAATGTTCATTGCATCACTATTTACACTATCCAGGAAATGGAAGCAACCTAAATGCCCACAGACAGACGAATGCATAAAGATGTGGTACATATATAAAATGGAATATTACTAAGCCATAAAAAGGAATGAAATTGGGACATTTGTAGAGACGTTGATGGATCTAGAGACTGTCATACAGAGTGAAGTAAGTCAGAAAGAGAAAAACAAATCTTGTATATTAATGCATATATGTGGAACCTAGAAAAATTGTACAGATGAACCGTTTTGCAAGGCAGAAATAGAGCAATACATGTATACAACAAACGTATGGACAACAAGGGGGGAAAGCTGTTGGGGATGGTGGTGGGAGGAGTTGAGATATTGGGATTGGTATGTATAAATTTATATGTATAAAGTAGATAACCAAAAACAACCTGCTGTATAAAAATATAAAATTAAATTCAAAATACAAAAATAAAATTAAAATAAGTAAAACAGAAAAAATATTCTTCCCTTCACATACATGTATTTATATGAATAAATTATTTCCATGCTTATATCTGTAAATACACAAAAGAGGAATAAAATCTACCTTGAACCAAAAACGAAAAAAAGATAAAAAAGAACAGAACCCACCAGTTACACAGAGGAAAACCGTTTCAGGGCACTTGCTCCAATTGCAAACAATTCTGAAGTTGGTCAGTGGTGGGGAATCATCTCCCATTCAGCCAGCATGCTCCTCGCAACAAGCGTCCTCACTGCAAAGCTGGGGGACCGTGCCGAGGTATCTGTGAGTAAACGTGGGCCGATCCCCAGGCCAGCTGCTGCTGAAATGTTCCCACCCTTCCAAGGCTAAACACCTGAATATGTACAAGGACTTGAAAACCTAGAGGAAGGGCCATGGAGCCACATGAGGGACAGCATGCCAGCCGACTTGGTGCCTGCAGGCCAGCCAGGATGGTCCTGGCCCTGGGTGCTCTTCTGGAAGCTCTCCATTTCCCTGCCTGAGATACCCCTGCTGTCCCGGCCCCCACTGCTTTCTTCCTTCCTCACCTGTGCCCAGGGAGAAATTCCAGCAGCAGGTGTGGGTGACACATCCTCTTCTTTAGCAGGTAGCATCTTGGCAACTGCTGCAGAAAGTCCAGCAGAGCCCCACTCACACGGGGACACCCACAAAGCCGTGGCCTCTCACTCCCTCCCACCAGCCCAGCCCCGAGACTGCTGACAGGGCAGAGAAAATGGCGTCAGGCACAGCTGCAGGGGCTCTTGCTGCCTGGAGCGGTGTTTATATTGATCTCAACCCAGGCACACCTGGGGAGGGCTGGCCGGCACGGTCAGGCTTCCCAAGCCAGCCAATAATCACCCCTCAGGGGCTCACAGTTGCTGAAAATGGAACTTGCTGAATTGGCCAGGTCCAAGGAACAGGTGTGGGCTCCTGAGAGTCAGGATAGACAAGGGGCTGCAGCTCTGGCTTGTTTTCTAATTATATTATCTGGCCCATGAGTGGGAGACAACTTCAAGAAAACCCTCTCCTAATGAGAGGAACCCAGGAGTCAGGGAGAGGAGGGGTGGGTGGTGGTTGGAGACAGAGGCCTGGTGCCCCGGGTGCAGTGGAAGTCTCTGGAAGACCAGGTGGAGGAGGCCGCACAGAGTGATGCCCAGGGTCACAGACCTGTCAGAGCTGCTGTTTGTTAGTTCAAGTCCTGCTCTGAGGTGCTCTGTGTCAGATCTGAGCGACAGGTGAGCTGGGAGTGCTCTGCAATGAGGGCTATGTGCACGGTTCCTGTGTGCCCAGCCCTGCCAAGGTACCTGCAAGGGTAGCTCTGTATCCTGGGAGGGGCCTGACCACGGGAGCCCCATGGACTGCAGAGGACCTGCCCAGGGAATCCCATATCCTGGGAGAGGCCTGAACACGAGAGCCCCGTGGGCTGGGGTGGGGGTAGGGTACCTGCCCAGGTGAGCTCCATATCCTGGGATTGGCCTGACCTCGAGAGCACCATGGGCTGCTGGAGTCCTGGTAAAGGATGTCAGGACAGTCAGTGAAGCCACTGAGGATATACCTCCAGTAGTTCCTAAATCCTACACCCTGCTGGTCATTCTACCAACCACCAGGACTTGGTATTCTGTATTAGTCTTCACTGATGCCTTCTTTTGTATTCCATTAGTCCCAGAGTCACAAGAAATTTTGGCTTGTGAGTGACAGGACTCAACATACAACTAAAACAATACTTCCAGGCTGTCTTGCCCCAAGGGTTCAAAAATTCCCACACCATCTTTGGGGAAAGCTCAGCTAAAGACCTAAAAGTTCTACCTCTGGAAAAGGAAACACTCCTTCAATATTCAGACGACATTCTGATCGCCAGCCCTACTAAGGAGGCCTCAGAACTACCAAGCCAATAAAGGATAGAAGTTGTCCACGAAAAAGCTCAAGTATCACAGACTACGGTGACCTGCCTGGGCTTCATTCTCACAGAAGGTCGGAGAAGCCCATCCCAGGAAAGGGAAGAAACAATTTACAGCCTTACCCCTTTCTGAAACTAGAAGACAGCTTAGGGGTTCCTGGGGAAGCCAGGGTTTCCTGCCTCTGGATCCCTAACTACAGTCTACCAGCTGGGCCTCTATATGAAACACTGAAAGGAAAAGATGATGATCCTTTTGAATAGAATCCAGAAGTGGCCTTTCAAGAATGGAAAGAGCAGTCAATTCAGACCCTTGCCCTGGAACTCCCTAATTTAGCTAAACCCTTTGACCTTTACATTCCTGGTGAAAGGTGAATCGCCACTGGAGTATTAGTGCAAAAACTGGGACCACTTGAAATGGAACAATGCAAGAATGCCATCCAGGTAGGATAAACTATGGTCACCAAGGGGCTTGGCCCACCGCCACATCTGGCCAAGATACTGGTGGTATCTGAAAACCTGGAAATCAGCAGCCCAAAAGGCCACCTCCCTTCTAAGGGAAACGGACCCCACGTGGTGATCCTAACCCCCAACCATGCCCTGAAGTTGCAGGGTTTGCTCCGTGGGCACACTGACCTCGATTGAGGAGGCCCTCCAACTCCAACCTCCAGAGAAATAACCGGGGACAACGGGGCACCATGACGACCCGTGTGACCATCACTTGACCTGGAGTTTCTCTCATAAAACAACAAGAGTGTGTCCCAAAAGAGTAGACTACTGCTTGCAGTACTTACTCTACCCAGAGGGGAGCTAATAATCTTGGCGGGGGAACCGTATATCATGCTGTCACCATAGAAAAGCCTACAGACACCCTGATGATGGTGGCCAATAAGACCGGCTGGACTCCTGTTTACTTCCAAAGGCTCTTGACTCAGTGACCATCATGATCCTTCATCACCACTGACCCTGGACTGTCTGGGAGCTGAGCGGGCAGGATCCTGACACCTGGTGCTGTTTTTACGTTAATTCAGGGGCCTAATGGAAGAAAGCGCAGACTGTTGGTCAGAGCATCTAGGCTGGCAGAAACGGTCAGTCAGAGCATCTAGGCTGGCAGAAACGGTCAGCCTAAGGTGGCCGAACAAATGTGGGGCGGAGTGAAACTGGACCTCACAGCGCCACTGCACATCTCCTTTCTGGACCCTTAAAGGTCATTAGAATCTATAACACTTCCAATACTGGTGCTCAGGTGGACGAGCAGGGAGGCAGGAGGCCTGGGGACAATCAACGTCACCTGGAGGCTGCTGGGGAGAAGTTCTGACCCTCGCCCACGGGTATGAAGCCTCCTAACTCAGCATTCAGCAGTTACAGAAGAAGGGTCTGCACCCGCAGCACTCCAAGAATGAGGAAAGGGACAAAAGGCAGAAGAGAAGTTTGTCCCAGGCAAAGCCCCTTAAAAATGCCTGGGAGATAAAAATAGAATCTGGGCAATAAAATAAAGTCTAACCATTTTTATCCTTTGTGCTTTGTCTAATTTCAGGTGCTCCTAGTGTCCCGCATACAGAGGTTCCACACCCAGCACTACAGACCAGATTTCCTAGAGCAGAATGGCTCGATGACACTTCAGCTCCTGGGGCCCAGTTCAGACTCCGTGACATAGAGCCTGAGCTGCAGCCAACCAGGTCCTCGAGAGCTCAGCCCCCTCCCTCCCAGTGACTCTGACAGGATCTCTACACAGCAGCCCAGCCCACAGCCCACAGGGTAGCACCTCTCCATTCTCTGATCAAAATATAAAGTTTCCTTTGCTTTTGAACCAAACTCAGTCTCGATCTATTGGCTCCAATGACACTGGGCAGGGGGACACTTGTTGGCGTCCACTCTGGAGGATCAGTAACAGAAATTGAGAACATTGTAACTTCAATGAACAGATGTGTGAGCCAAACTGTAATTAACATAGAACAGTGTATAAGGCTCGGGTAAAATAAGATGTTTCTAACACTTCCATTTGATATTTCCATCACTTTCTTATAAGCAAGTTCAGTGAAAAGTTTTGTCTTCTTGTCAGGTCAATATTAGAGAAACAAAGTGATTTCTTTCCAAGGATGTACATCTAATAATCTTGGTTAAAGCTTCAATCTTGTTTTAAATGCTTTTGCATTGAAAATGATACCTCTCTTTCAGCTCCCCCATTTCTGAGAAGCATAAAATCTTATAATTTATTATTAACAAAGGGAAATGGTAGGAGGAGGGATAAATTAACAGTTTGGGATTAACACATACACACTGCTATGTATGAAATCATCAGCAAGGAACTACTGTATAGCACAGGGAACTACACTCAATATTTTGCAATAACCTATAAGGGGAAATGATCTGAAAAAGAATAGATATTTTTATTGACATCATCCATCAATGACAGTAAAAATGGAATCTAAGGGAAGACAGTGGTGAGTGCTTCTGACCCTGAAGACTTCAATCATCTAAAGTTTGGACTCTGCCTACTTCCCAAGGCCCTTAATGAACATATGTGTAGCCGTAGCTTAAAAAATTCCCCAGTTTGGGTTGCGGAGAGACACTGATATTTAAAATCCCCTGGTGTTCTCCTCACATGAATGGGACCCTTCCTACACCTAAAACATGCCTGTCACACCCAGAGGATGGTATACCGTCTGATCGGGAAAAGTTTGGAAAAGGCATCTCATCTCCTCATCTCTTGGTGCTAGGGTTCACCACTCCAGCGTCTTTACTAACAGTCTCCCCACTTGGAGATGTCAGCACTGTCAACATCCTGTTGCATACAGTTTGGAATTTGTCCAGAGGATGAAGCAGAAGGAGGAGGAACAATGAGAGACAAGTCCTAGGTGTTCGGACAGGCACATGCCACTCTAATTTCCAATCAGGAAGACGAATTGACCAAAGGCTAGGGTTGCCCATGGAAACAGAATAGGGCTTGAGGAATCCTGATGCTTTGTGGCCAGTTCCCATAAACACAAGTTGGAAAATGGAACTCAGGGGCACTAAAATTCACGAAACTGCAGAATTGAAAATATCTATCACTGAAAAATGTCTTGAGGAAAGTCAGAGAAAAGGACTTGTAAGCAACGGAGAATGGCAGGAAAGGGATTGGAAGAGGTAGAAAGGACTCGCCATTAAGCACAAGAAAAGGGGCTGAACATTGCCAACATTGCAGTTGGCCAAAAAGGGTGTATGCGTCTTTTTCTGTATATATTCAAGAAAAGGGCATACACTTTTTTAGCCAACCAAACAGGTGGGCACTGGAAATCAATACTACAAAACATATCACTTTGCATCAGTCAGAAGAGCCGTCCTCATAAAGTGTAAACACCAGAAATGCAGGACAGGGCAAGGAGAAAAGGGAGCCCTGTGAGTCTTATAGTGGAAATGTATATTGCCAACGGTCACTCTGGATAAGTCTATTGTGTTTACTAAAGCATCTAAAATATGAGCTACCGAGCACAGGGCACTTGCACTCATGGACGTATATCTTGGGAAAAACAAAAATCGAGAGGACACAGGCACCCCAATGTTTACCACCTCTCTGTTTAAAAGATCCTCGACTAGGATATAACTTAAATGTATCTGCAGAGAAAAAACGGACAGAGATGTGGTGCTTATGTAGAGTGGAATATTACTCAGCCTGGAAATCAATGAAATACGGCCAGTTATAACAACTCCAGAGGAGTTACGTGTGATCATTCGAAGTCACATAATTCAAAAAGAAAAAGACATAAGATATCACTAATACATGGAATGTTAACATGGCTACACATGAACTGAATTACAAAAGAGAAGAGGGTTTCAAATTACGAAAACCAACTTATGCTTCCTTAAGGGGAAAGGTGAGTTGGGGTGCTGCATAAAACCAGAGATTGAAATTAGCACAGATACCATTCCATAAGCCAAATATGTAATAGTCAAGACCTACTCCTTGCTCAACGAAATGGACTCAACACGCCATATTCAATGCCTAAGAATATACCGGATTAGTAAGAATCTTAAAACCCATGGACTTATACGTCTCCGTAAGAGAATCAAGCGCGTGTACAGCGGCATAAACGAAGCAGTGAAAATCCGATAAATCCCATTACTAAAATAAATTTCAAAAACAAAACACAATGACAGTGAAATAGGTAGCAATTCTTAAATAATTCACACAGGGCATGTGATGCAACCTGGATTTACCACATCTACACCCAGAGCTGGTTGAGACATAAGGCTGGACACTTCAGGCTGATAGCATTGGTGAGTTTCGGTGAACAAATGCAGATCCTTTGAAGTCATACTGCATGGTACCCATTCCAAGGGTCCCAACTCTCCAGGTTCAAGGGATTCTTTCTTCAGCTAAAACATGCGTGGGAAACGCCGAGTATGGTCCACCGTGTGATTAGGAAACGATTTAAAATGCATCTCAGTTTTCGTATCCTGGTCCTCGGGTTCAGCATTCCAGACGGTTTACTAACACTCTCCCCGCTTGGAGAGTCAGTGCCTTTAACCTCCTGTTTGGCACAGCTTGCAATTTCTGCGCAAGATGAACAGGAATAGGGAGAACCAATGAGAGACTAGCTATAGGTGTCTGCACGGGCAAATGTAACGCTCATTTCCCAGCAGGAAGAGGAATTAACCAAAGGCTCAGCGTGCCCTGCCGGAAACAGATTAGGGCCTGAAGCAATCCTGCGGTTTTGTGCCCAGCTCACTAGAAAGCGAGTTGAAGAAAGGAGCTCAGGGGCACTGTAATTCACAAACCTGCAGAGTTATAAATGACAGCTATCCTCCAAAAATATATTGAAGTAAGCCTGCGAAGGGGACTTGAAAGCGGGGCAGAATTTCAGGAAAACGATTGCAGGGGGTAGACTGGAATTGCCCAGAAAGCATAGGAAAAGAGGCAGAACGTCGACAATGGTGCACTTGGCCAAAAAGTGCGTATGCATTTTTTCCTGAATTTATTCAGGAAAAAACGCATACGCCCTTTTTCGCAAACCAAGCAAGCCTGTAAAGGAAATCTGCACTACAATGAAGTCTAACTGCCCGCTGGGCAAAAGGGCCATCTGAAAAAAGTGTAAAATCCAGAAAGGTAAGACAGGATATGGAGAACAGGGAGCCTTGTAATGCTGATTGGCAGGATGTAAAATGTGAACAGCCACCCTGGAGAAGAGTATGGTGTTTCCTGAAACACGTAAGAAATAAAGCAACACAGCCTATGGCAATTGCACTTATGGTCCTATTGCTTAGGGAAATTAAAATCAAACACAGAGAGCCACCCCAAAATTTGGGACGGCTGTGTTCCCAAGAAGCTCGTCTACAGTATCAGGTAAATATCCCAGAAAGCAAAAAATGGATAAAGAAGTTGTGGCACGTACGTGCAATGCAATATCACTCAGCAATGAAATCTGTGTCATCAGGCCCGTAGCGGTATAGTGAGTGGATGCAGGTACGGTGATTCTACGTGAACTACGTCACACAGAAAAAGAAATATCATAAGATATCACTAATACACGGAATGTAAACTTGACTGCACATGAACTGAATTACAAAACAGAACAGGGTCTCAAATTTAGAAAACCAACTAGTGCTTGCTTATGGGGAAAGGTGCGTTGGGGTGCTGCATAAAACCAGAGACTGAAATTAGCACAGATAACATTCCATAAGCCAAATATGTAATAGACAAGACCTACTCCTTGCTGAACGAAATGGACTCAACACCACATATTCAACGCCTACTAATATACCTGACTAGGAAGAATCTTAAAACCCATGGATTTATATGTCTCCGTAAGAGAATCAAGCGTGTGTACAGCGGCCGAAACACAGTAGTGAAAATCCGATAAATCCCATTATCAAAATAAATTTCGAAAACAAAACACAAAGACAGTGAAATAGAGAGCAATTCTTAAATAATTCACTCAGGGCATGTGATGCAACCGGGATTGACCACATCTACACCCAGAGCTGGTTGAGACATAAGGCTGGACACTTCAGGCTGATAGCATTGGTGAGTTTCGGTGAGCAAATGCAGACCCTTTGAAGTCATACTGCATGGTACCCATTCCATCGGTCCCAACTCTCCAGGTTCAAGGGATTCTTCCTCCAGCTAAAACATGCATGGGAAACCCAGAGTATCGTCCACCGTGTGATTGGGAAACGATTTAAAATGCATCTCAGTTTTCGTATCCTGGTCCTCGGGTTCACCATTCCAGATGCTTTACTAACACTCTCCCCGCTTGGAGAGTCAGTGCCTTTAACCTCCTGTTTGGCACAGCTTGCAATTTCTGTGCAAGATGAACAGGAATAGGGAGAACCAATGAGAGACTAGCTGTAGGTGTCTGCACGGGCAAATGTAACGCTCATTGCCGACCAGGAAGAGGAATTAAAACAAAGGCTCAGCGTGCCCTGCTGAAAACAGATAACGGCCTGAAGCAATCCTGCGGTTTTGTGCCCATCTCACAAGAAAGCGAGTTGAAGAAAGGAGCTCAGGGGCACGGTAATTCACAAACCTGCAGAGTTATAAATGACAGCTATCCTCCAAAAATATATTGAAGTAAGCCTGCGAAGGGGACTTGAAAGCGGGGCAGAATTTCAGGAAAACGATTGCAGGGGGTAGACTGAATTGCCCTGAAAGCATAGGAAAAGAGGCAGAACGTCGACAATGATGCACTTGGCCAAAAAGGGCGTATGCGTTTTTTCCTGAATATATTCAGGAAAAAACGCATAGGCCCTTTTTGGCCAACCAAGCAAGCCTGTAAAGGAAATCTGCACTACAATGAAGTCTCACTGCACCCCGGGCAAAAGGGCCATCTGAAAAAAGTGTAAAATCCAGAAAGGTAGGACAGGATATGGAGAACAGGGAGCCTTGTTATGCTGATTGGCAGGATGTAAATTGCCAGCAGCCACCCTGGAGAAGTGTATGGTGTTTCCTGAAACACGAAAGAAACAAAGCAACACAGCCTATGGCACTTCCACTTATGGTCCTATAGCTTAGGGAAATTAAAATCAAAAAGAGAGAGCCACCCCAAAGTTTGGGACGGTTGTGTTCACAAGAAGCTCGTCTACAGTACCAGGTAAATATCCCAGAAAGCAAAAAATGGATAAAGAAGTTGTGGCACGTACGTGCAATGCAATATCACTCAGCAATGAAATCTGTGTCATCAGGCCCGTAGCGGCATAGTGAGTGGATGCAGGTACGGTGAATCTACGTGAACTACGTCACACAGAAAAAGAAACATCATAAGATATCACTAATACACGGAATGTAAACTTGACTACACATGAACTGAATTACAAAACAGAACAGGGTCTCAAATTTAGAAAACCAACTAGTGCTTGCTTTTGTGGAAAGGTGCGTTGGGGTGCTGCATAAAACCAGAGACTGAAATTAGCACAGATAACATTCTATAAGCCAAATATGTAACAGACAAGACCTACTCCTTGCTCAACGAAATGGACTCAACACCACATATTCAACGCCTAGGAATATACCTGACTAGGAAGAATCTTAAAACCCATGGATATATATGTCTCCGTAAGAGAATCAAGCGTGTGTACAGCGGCCGAAACACAGCAGTGAAAATCCGATAAATCCCATTATCAAAATAAATTTCGAAAACAAAACACAAAGACAGTGAAATAGAGAGCAATTCTTAAATAATTCACTCAGGGCATGTGATGCAACCGGGATTGACCACATCTACACCCAGAGCTGGTTGAGACATAACGCTGGACACTTCAGGCTGATAGCATTGGTGAGTTTCGGTGAGCAAATTCAGACCCTTTGAAGTCATACTGCATGGTACCCATTCCATGGGTCCCAACTCTCCAGGTTCAAGGGATTCTTCCTCCAGCTAAAACATGCATGGGAAACCCAAAGTATCTTCCACCGTGTGATTGGGAAACGATTTAAAATGCATCTCAGTTTTCGTATCGTGGTCCTCGGGTTCACCATTCCAGATGCTTTACTAACACTCTCCCCGCTTGGAGAGTCAGTGCCTTTAACCTCCTGTTTGGCACAGCTTGCAATATCTGTGCAAGATGAACAGGAATAGGGAGAACCAATGAGAGAATAGGTATAGGTGTCTGCACGGGCAAATGTAACGCTGATTGCCCACTAGGAAGAGGAATTAAACAAAGGCTCAGCGTGCCCTGCTGGAAACAGATTAGGGCCTGAAGCAATCCTGCGGTTTTGTGCCCAGCTCACAAGAAAGCGAGTTGAAGAAAGGAGCTCAGGGGCACTGTAATTCACAAACCTGCAGAGTTATAAATGACAGCTATCCTCCAAAAATATATTGAAGTAAGCCTGCGAAGGGGATTTGAAAGCGGGGCAGAATTTCAGGAAAACGATTGCAGGGGGTAGAATGGAATTGCCCTGAAAGCATAGGAAAAGAGGCACAACGTCGACAATGATGCACTTGGCCAAAAAGGGCGTATGCGTTTTTTCCTGAATATATTCAGGAAAGAACGCATATGCCCTTTTTGGCCAACCAAGCAAGCCTGTAAAGCAAATCTGCACTACAATGAAATCTCGCTGCCCCCCCGGGCCAAAGGGCCATCTGAAAAAAGTGTAAAATCCAGAAAGGTAGGACAGGATATGGAGAACAGGGATCCTTGTTATGCTGATTGGCAGGATGTAAATTGCCAACAGCCACCCTGGAGAAGTGTATGGTGTTTCCTGAAACCCATAAGAAACAAAGCCACAGAGCCTATGGTACTTCCACTTATGGTCCCAAGGATTACGGAAATTAAAATCAAAAACAGACAGCCACCCCAATGTTTGGGATGGCTGTGTTCACAAGAAGCACGTCTACAGTACCACGTAAATATCCCAGAAATCAAAAAATGGATAAAGAAGTTGTGGCACGTACGTACAATGCAATATCACTCAGCAATGAAATCTGTGTCATCAGGCCCGTAGCGGCATAGTCACTGGATGCAGATACGGTAATTCTACGTGAACTACGTCACACAGAAAAAGAAACATCATAAGATATCACTAATACACGGAATGTAAACTTGACTACACATGAACTGAATTACAAAACAGAACAGGGTTTCAAATTTAGAAAACCAACTAGTGCTTGCTTATGGGGAAAGGTGCGTTGGGGTGCTGCATAAAACCAGAGAGTGAAATTAGCACAGATAACTTTCCATAAGCCAAATATGTAATAGACAAGACCTACTCCTTGCTGAACGAAATGGACCCAACACCACATATTCAACGCCTAGGAATATACCTGACTAGGAAGAATCTTAAAACCCATGGATATATATGTCTCCGTAAGACAATCAAGCGTGTGTACAGTGGCCGAAACGCAGCAGTGAAAATCCGATAAATCCCATTATCAAAATAAATTTCGAAAACAAAACACAAAGACAGTGAAATAGAGAGCAATTCTAAAATAATTCACTCAGGGCATGTGATGCAACCGGGATTGACCACATCTACACCCAGAGCTGGTTGAGACATAAGGCTAGACACTTCAGGCTGATAGCATTGGTGAGTTTCGGTGAGCAAATGCAGACCCTTTGAAGTCATACTGCATGGTACCCATTCCATGGGTCCCAACACTCCAGGTTCAAGGGATTCTTCCTCCAGCTAAAACATGCATGGGAAACCCAGAGTATCGTCCACCGTGTGATTGGGAAACAATTTAAAATGCATCTCAGTTTTCGTATCCTGGTCCTCGGGTTCACCATTCCAGATGCTTTACTAACACTCTCCCCGCTTGGAGAGTCAGTGCCTTTAACCTCCTGTTTGGCACAGCTTGCAATTTCTGTGCAAGATGAACAGGAATAGGGAGAACCAATGAGAGACTAGCTGTAGGTGTCTGCACGGGCAAATGTAACGCTGATTGCCCACCAGGAAGAGGAATTAAACAAAGGCTCAGCATGCCCTCCCGGAAACAAATTAGGGCCTGAAGCAATCCTGCGGTTTTGTGCCCAGGTCACAAGAAAGCGAGTTGAAGAATGGAGCTCAGGGGCACTGTAATTCACAAACCTGCAGAGTTATAAATGACAGCTATCCTCCAAAAATATATTGAAGTAAGCCTGCGAAGGGGACTTGAAAGCGGGGCAGAATTTCAGGAAAACGATTGCAGGGGGTAGACTGGAATTGCCCTGAAAGCATAGGAAAAGAGGCACAACGTCGAAAATGATGCACTTGGCCAAAAAGGGCGTATGCGTTTTTCCCTGAATATATTCAGGAAAAAAAGCATACGCCATTTTTGGCCAACCAAGCAAGCCTATAAAGGAAATCTGCACTACAATGAAATCTCACTGCCCCCTGGGCAAAAGGGCCATCTGAAAAAAGTGTAAAATCCAGAAAGGTAGGACAGGATATGGACAACAGGGAGCCTTGTTATGCTGATTGGCAGGATGTAAATTGCCAGCAGCCACCCTGGAGAAGTGTATGGTGTTTCCTGAAACACGTAAGAAACAAAGCAACACAGCCTATGGCACTTCCACTTATGGTCCTATAGCTTACGGAAATTAAAATCAAAAACAGACAGCCACCCCAATATTTGGGACGGCTGTGTTCACAAGAAGCTCGTCTACAGTATCAGGTAAATATCCCAGAAAGCAAAAAATGGATAAAGAAGTTGTGGCACGTACGTACAATGCAATATCACTCAGCAATGAAATCTGTGTCATCAGGCCCATAGCGGCATAGTGAGTGGATGCAGATACGGTGATTCTACGTGAACTACGTCACACAGAAAAAGAAACATCATAAGATATCACTAATACACGGAATGTAAACTTGACTACACATGAACTGAATTACAAAACAGAACAGGGTCTCAAATTTAGAAAACCAACTAGTGCTTGCTTATGGGGAAAGGTGCCTTTGGGTACTGCATAAAATCAGAGTCTGAAATTAGCACAGATAACTTTCCATAAGACAAATATGTAATAGACAAGACCTACTCCTTGCTCAACGAAATGGACCCAACACCACATATTCAACGCCTAGGAATATACCTGACTAGGAAGAATCTTAAAACCCATGGATATATATGTCTCCATAAGAGAATCAAGCGTGTGTACAGTGGCCGAAACGCAGCAGTGAAAATCCGATAAATCCCATTATCAAAATAAATTTCGAAAACAAAACACAAAGACAGTGAAATAGAGAGCAATTCTAAAATAATTCACTCAGGGCATGTGATGCAACCGGGATTGACCACATCTACACCCAGAGCTGGTTGAGACATAAGGCTGGACACTTCAGGCTGATAGCATTGGTGAGTTTCGGTGAGCAAATGCAGACCCTTTGAAGTCATACTGCATGGTACCCATTCCATGGGTCCCAACTCTCCAGGTTCAAGGGATTCTTCCTCCAGCTAAAACATGCATGGGAAACCCAGAGTATGGTCCACCGTGTGATTGGGAAACGATTTAAAATGCATCTCAGTTTTCGTATCCTGGTCCTCGGGTTCACCATTCCAAATGCTTTACTAACACTCTCCCCGCTTGGAGAGTCAGTGCCTTTAACCTCCTGTTTGGCACAGCTTGCAATTTCTGTGCAAGATGAACAGGATTAGGGAGAACCAATGAGAGACTAGCTGTAGGTGTCTGCACGGGCAAATGTAACGCTCATTGCCCACCAGGAAGAGGAATTAAACAAAGGCTCAGCGTGCCCTGCCGGAAACAGATTAGGGCCTGAAGCAATCCTGCGGTTTTGTGCCCAGCTCACAAGAAAGCGAGTTGAAGAAAGGAGCTCAGGGGCACTGTAATTCACAAACCTGCAGAGTTATAAATGACAGCTATCCTACAAAAATATATTGAAGTAAGCCTGCGAAGGGGACTTGAAAGCGGGGCAGAATTTCAGGAAAACGATTGCAGGGGGTAGACTGGAATTGCCCTGAAAGCATAGGAAAAGAGGCAGAACGTCGACAATGATGCACTTGGCCAAAAAGGGCGTATGCGTTTTTTCCTGAATATATTCAGGAAAAAACGCATACGCCCTTTTTGGCCAACCAAGCAAGCCTGTAAAGGAAATCTGCACTACAATGAAGTCTCACTGCCCCCCGGGCAAAAGGGCCATCTGAAAAAAGTGTAAAATCCAGAAAGGTAGGACAGGATATGGAGAACAGGGAGCCTTGTTATGCTGATTGGCAGGATGTAAATTGCCAGCAGCCAACCTGGAGAAGTGTATGGTGTTTCCTGAAACACGTACGAAACAAAGCAACACAGCCTATGGCACTTCCACTTATGGTCCTATAGCTTACGGAAATTAAAATCAAAAACAGAGAGCCACCCCAATATTTGGGACGGCTGTGTTCACAAGAAGCTCGTCTACAGTATAAGGTAAATATCCCAGAAAGCAAAAAATGGATAAAGAAGATGTGGCACGTACGTACAATGCAATATCACTCAGCAATGAAATCTGTGTCATCAGGCCCGTAGCGGCATAGTCAGTAGATGCAGATACGGTGAATCTACGTGAACTACGTCACACAGAAAAAGAAACATCATAAGATATCACTAATACACGGAATGTAAACTTGACTACACATGAACTGAATTACAAAACAGAACATGGTCTCAAATTTAGAAAACCAACTAGTGCTTGCTTATGGGGAAAGGTGCATTGGGGTGCTGCATAAAAGCAGAGACAGAAATTAGCACAGATAACTTTCCATAAGCCAAATATGTAATAGACAAGACCTACTCCTTGCTCAACGAAATGGACCCAACACCACATATTCAACGCCTAGGAATATACTTGACTAAGAAGAATCCTAAAACCCATGGATATATATGTCTCCGTAAGAGAATCAAGCGTGTGTACAGCGGCCGAAACGCAGCAGTGAAAATCCGATAAATCCCATTATCAAAATAAATTTCGAAAACAAAACACAAAGACAGTGAAATAGAGAGCAATTCTTAAATAATTCACTCAGGGCATGTGATGCAACCGGGATTTAACACATCTACACCAAGAGCTGGTTGAGACATAAGGCTGGACACTTCAGGCTGATAGCATTGGTGAGTTTCAGTGAGCAAATGCAGACCCTTTGAAGTCATACTGCATGGTACCTATTCCATGGGTCCCAACTCTCCAGGTTCAAGGGATTCTTCCTCCAGCTAAAACATGCATGGGAAACCCAGAGTATGGTCCACTGTGTGATTGGGAAATGATTTAAAATGCATCTCAGTTTTCGTATCCTGGTCCTCGGGTTCACCATTCCAGATGCTTTACTAACACTCTCCCCGCTTGGAGAGTCAGTACCTTTAACCTCCTGTTTGGCACAGCTTGCAATTTCTGTGCAAGATGAATAGAAATAGGGAGAACCAATGAGAGACTAGCTGTAGGTGTCTGCACGGGCAAATGTAAGGCTCATTTCCCACCAGGAAGCGGAATTAACCAAAGGCTCAGTGTGCCCTGCCGGAAACAGATTAGGGCCTGAAGCAATTCTGCGGTTTTGTGCCCAGCTCACAAGAAAGCGAGTTGAAGAAAGGAGCTCAGTGTCACTGTAATTCATAAACCTGCAGAGTTATAAATGACAGCTATCCTCCAAAAATATATTGAAGTAAGCATGCGAAGGGGACTTGAAAGCGGGGCAGAGTTTCAGGAAAACCATTGCAGGGGGTAGACTGGAATTGCCCTGAAAGCATAGGAAAAGAGGCAGAACGTCGACAATGATGCACTTGGCCAAAAAGGGCGTATGCGTTTTTTCCTGAATATATTCAGGAAAAAACGCATACGCCCTTTTTGGCCAAACAAGCAAGCCTGTAAAGGAAATCTGCACTACAATGAAGTCTCACTGCCCCCCGGGCAAAAGGGCCATCTGAAAAAAGTGTAAAATCCAGAAAGGTAGGCCAGGATATGGAGAACAGGGAGCCTTGTTATGCTGATTGGCAGGATGTAAATTGCCAGCAGCCACCCTGGAGAAGTGTATGGTGTTTCCTGAAACACGTAAGAAACAAAGCAACACAGCCTATGGTACTTCCACTTATGATCCCAAAGATTACGGAAATTAAAATCAAAAACAGACAGCCACCCCAATGTTTGGGACGGCTGTGTTCACAAGAAGCTCGTCTACAGTACCAGGTAAATATCCCAGAATGCAAAAAATGGATAAAGAAGTTGTGGCACGTACGTGCAATGCAATATCACTCAGCAATGAAATCTGTGTCATCAGGCCCGTAGCGGCATAGTGAGTGGATGCAGGTACGGTGATTCTACGTGAACTACGTCACACAGAAAAAGAAACATCATAAGATATCACTAATACACGGAATGTAAAGTTGACTACACATGAACTGAATTACAAAACAGAACAGGGTCTCAAATTTAGAAAACCACCTAGTGCATGCTTATGGGAAAAGGTGCCTTGGGGTGCTGCATAAAACCATAGACTGAAATTAGCACAGATAACTTTCCATAAGCCAAATATGTAATAGACAAGACCTACTCCTTGCTCAACGAAATGGACCCAACACCACATATTCAACGCCTAGGAATATACCTGACTAGGAAGAATCTTAAAACCCATGGATATATATGTCTCCGTAAGAGAATCAAGCGTGTGTACAGCGGCCGAAACGCAGCAGTGAAAATCCGATAAATCCCATTATCAAAATAAATTTCGTAAACAAAACACAAAGACAGTGAAATAGAGAGCAATTCTTAAATAATTCACTCAGGGCATGTGATGTAACCGGGATTTAACACATCTACACCCAGAGCTGGTTGAGACATAAGGCTGGACACTTCAGGCTGATAGCATTGGTGAGTTTCGGTGAGCAAATGCAGACCCTTTGAAGTCATACTGCATGGTACCCATTCCATGGGTCCCAACTCTCCATGTTCAAGGGATTCTTCCTCCAGCTAAAACATGCATGGGAAACCCAGAGTATCGTCCACCGTGTGATTGGGAAACGATTTAAAATGCATCTCAGTTTTCGTATCCTGGTCCTCAGGTTCACCATTCCAGATGCTTTACTAACACTCTCCCCCCTTGGAGAGTCAGTGCCTTTAACATCCTGTTTGGCACAGTATGCAATTTCTGTGCAAGATGAACAGGAATAAGGAGAACCAATGAGAGACTAGCTGTAGGTGTCTGCACGGGCAAATGTAACGCTCATTGCCGACCAGGAAGAGGAATTAAACAAAGGCTCAGCGTGCCCTGCTGAAAACAGATTAGGGCCTGAAGCAATCCTGCGGTTTTGTGCCCAGCTCACAAGAAAGCGAGTTGAAGAAAGGAGCTCAGGGGCACTGTAATTCACAAACATGCAGAGTTATATATGACAGCTATCCTCCAAAAATATATTGAAGTAAGCCTGCGAAGGGGACTTGAAAGCGGGGCAGAGTTTCAGGAAAACCATTGCAGTTGGTAGACTGGAATTGCCCTGAAAGCATAGGAAAAGAGGCAGAACGTCGACAATGATGCACTTGGCCAAAAAGGGCGTATGCGTTTTTTCCTGAATATATTCAGGAAAAAACGCATACGCCCTTTTTGGCCAACCAAGCAAGCCTGTAAAGGAAATCTGCACTACAATGAAGTCTCACTGCCCCCCGGGCAAAAGGGCCATCTGAAAAAAGTGTAAAATCCAGAAAGGTAGGACAGGATATGGAGAACAGGGAGCCTTGTTATGCTGATTGGCAGGATGTAAATTGCCAGCAGCCACCCTGGAGAAGTGTATGGTGTTTCCTGAAACACGTAAGAAACAAAGCAACACAGCCTATGGCACTTCCACTTATGGTCCTATAGCTTACGGAAATTAAAATCAAAAACAGACAGCCACCCCAATATTTGGGACGGCTGTGTTCACAAGAAGCTCGTCTACAGTATCAGGTAAATATCCCAGAATGCAAAAAATGGATAAAGAAGTTGTGGCACGTACGTACAATGCAATATCACTCAGCAATGAAATCTGTGTCATCAGGCCCGTAGCGGCATAGTGAGTGGATGCAGGTACGGTGATTCTACGTGAACTACGTCACACAGAAAAAGAAACATCATAAGATATCACTAATACACGGAATGTAAACTTGACTACACATGAACTGAATTACAAAACAGAACAGGGTCTCAAATTTAGAAAACCAACTAGTGCTTGCTTATGGGGAAAGGTGCCTTGGGGTGCTGCATAAAACCAGAGACTGAAATTAGCACAGATAACGTTCCATAAGCCAAATATGTAATAGAGAAGACCTACTCCTTGCTCAACGAAATGGACCCAACACCACATATTCAACGCCTAGGAATATACCTGTCTAGGAAGAATCTTAAAACACATGGATATATATGTCTCCGTAAGAGAATCAAGCATGTGTACAGAGGCCGAAACGTAGCAGTGAAAATCCGATAAATCCCATTATCAAAATAAATTTCGAAAACAAAACACAAAGACAGTGAAATAGAGAGCAATTCTTAAATAATTCACTCAGGGCATGTGATGCAACCGGGATTGACCACATCTACACCCAGAGCTGGTTGAGACATAAGGCTGGACACTTCAGGCTGATAGCATTGGTGAGTTTTGGTGAGCAAATGCAGACCCTTTGAAGTCATACTGCATGGTACCCATTCCATGTGTCCCAACACTCCAGGTTCAAGGGATTCTTCCTCCAGCTAAAACATGCATGGGAAACCCAGAGTATCGTCTACGTGTGATTGGGAAACGATTTAAAATGCATCTCAGTTTTCGTATCCTGGTCCTCGGGTTCACCATTCCAGATGCTTTACTAACACTCTCCCCGCTTGGAGAGTCAGTGCCTTTAACCTCCTCTGTGGCACAGCTTGCAATTTCTGTGCAAGATGAACAGGAATAGGGAGAACCAATGAGAGACTAGCTGTAGGTGTCTGCACGGGCAAATGTAACGCTCATTTCCCACCAGGAAGAGGAATTAAACAAAGGCTCAGCATGCCCTGCCGGAAACAGATTAGGGCCTGAAGCAATCCTGCGGTTTTGTGCCCAGCTCACAAGAAAGCGATTTGAAGAAAGGAGCTCAGGGGCACTGTAATTCACTAACCTGCAGAGTTATAAATGACAGCTATCCTCCAAAAATATATTGAAGTAAGCCTGCAAAGGGGACTTGAAAGCGGAGCAGTATTTCAGGAAAACGATGGCAGGGGGTAGACTGGAATTGCCCTGAAAGTATAGGAAAAGAGGCACAACGTCGACAATGATGCACTTGGCCAAAAAGGGCGTATGCGTTTTTTCCTGAATATATTCAGGAAAAAACGAATACACCCTTTGTGGCCAACCAAGCAAGCCTGTAAAGGAAATCTGCACTACAATGAAGTCTAACTGCCCGCTGGGCAAAAGGGCCATCTGAAAAAAGTGTAAAATCCAGAAAGGTAAGACAGGATATGGAGAACAGGGAGCCTTGTTATGCTGATTGGCAGGATGTAAAATGTGAACAGCCACCCTGGAGAAGAGTATGGTGTTTCCTGAAACACGTAAGAAATAAAGCAACACAGCCTATGGCAATTGCACTTATGGTCCTATTGCTTAGGGAAATTAAAATCAAACACAGAGAGCCACCCCAAAGTTTGGGACGGCTGTGTTCCCAAGAAGCTCGTCTACAGTATCAGGTAAATATCCCAGAAAGCAAAAAATGGATAAAGAAGTTGTGGCACGTACGTGCAATGCAATATCACTCAGCAATGAAATCTGTGTCATCAGGCCCGTAGCGGTATAGTGAGTGGATGCAGGTACGGTGATTCTACGTGAACTACGTCACACAGAAAAAGAAATATCATAAGATATCACTAATACACGGAATGTAAACTTGACTGCACATGAACTGAATTACAAAACAGAACAGGGTCTCAAATTTAGAAAACCAACTAGTGCTTGCTTATGGGGAAAGGTGCGTTGGGGTGCTGCATAAAACCAGAGACTGAAATTAGCACAGATAACATTCCATAAGCCAAATATGTAATAGACAAGACCTACTCCTTGCTGAACGAAATGGACTCAACACCACATATTCAACGCCTACTAATATACCTGACTAGGAAGAATCTTAAAACCCATGGATTTATATGTCTCCGTAAGAGAATCAAACGTGTGTACAGCGGCCGAAACACAGTAGTGAAAATCCGATAAATCCCATTATCAAAATAAATTTCGAAAACAAAACACAAAGACAGTGAAATAGATAGCAATTCTTAAATAATTCACTCAGGGCATGTGATGCAACCGGGATTGACCACATCTACACCCAGAGCTGGTTGAGACATAAGGCTGGACACTTCAGGCTGATAGCATTGGTGAGTTTTGGTGAGCAAATGCAGACCCTTTGAAGTCATACTGCATGGTACCCATTCCATGGGTCCCAACTCTCCAGGTTCAAGGGATTCTTCCTCCAGCTAAAACATGCATGGGAAACCCAGAGTATCGTCCACCGTGTGATTGGGAAACGATTTAAAATGCATCTCAGTTTTCGTATCCTGGTCCTCGGGTTCACCATTCCAGATGCTTTACTAACACTCTCCCCGCTTGGAGAGTCAGTGCCTTTAACCTCCTGTTTGGCACAGCTTGCAATTTCTGTGCAAGATGAACAGGAATAGGGAGAACCAATGAGAGACTAGCTGTAGGTGTCTGCACGGGCAAATGTAACGCTCATTGCCGACCAGGAAGAGGAATTAAAACAAAGGCTCAGCGTGCCCTGCTGAAAACAGATAACGGCCTGAAGCAATCCTGCGGTTTTGTGCCCATCTCACAAGAAAGCGAGTTGAAGAAAGGAGCTCAGGGGCACGGTAATTCACAAACCTGCAGAGTTATAAATGACAGCTATCCTCCAAAAATATATTGAAGTAAGCCTGCGAAGGGGACTTGAAAGCGGGGCAGAATTTCAGGAAAACGATTGCAGGGGGTAGACTGAATTGCCCTGAAAGCATAGGAAAAGAGGCAGAACGTCGACAATGATGCACTTGGCCAAAAAGGGCGTATGCGTTTTTTCCTGAATATATTCAGGAAAAAACGCATACGCCCTTTTTGGCCAACCAAGCAAGCCTGTAAAGGAAATCTGCACTACAATGAAGTCTCACTGCCCCCCGGGCAAAAGGGCCATCTGAAAAAAGTGTAAAATCCAGAAAGGTAGGACAGGATATGGAGAACAGGGAGCCTTGTTATGCTGATTGGCAGGATGTAAATTGCCAGCAGCCACCCTGGAGAAGTGTATGGTGTTTCCTGAAACACGTAAGAAACAAAGCAACACAGCCTATGGCACTTCCACTTATGGTCCTATAGCTTAGGGAAATTAAAATCAAAAAGAGAGAGCCACCCCAAAGTTTGGGACGGTTGTGTTCACAAGAAGCTCGTCTACAGTACCAGGTAAATATCCCAGAAAGCAAAAAATGGATAAAGAAGTTGTGGCACGTACGTGCAATGCAATATCACTCAGCAATGAAATCTGTGTCATCAGGCCCGTAGCGGCATAGTGAGTGGATGCAGGTACGGTGAATCTACGTGAACTACGTCACACAGAAAAAGAAACATCATAAGATATCACTAATACACGGAATGTAAACTTGACTACACATGAACTGAATTACAAAACAGAACAGGGTCTCAAATTTAGAAAACCAACTAGTGCTTGCTTTTGTGGAAAGGTGCGTTGGGGTGCTGCATAAAACCAGAGACTGAAATTAGCACAGATAACATTCTATAAGCCAAATATGTAACAGACAAGACCTACTCCTTGCTCAACGAAATGGACTCAACACCACATATTCAACGCCTAGGAATATACCTGACTAGGAAGAATCTTAAAACCCATGGATATATATGTCTCCGTAAGAGAATCAAGCGTGTGTACAGCGGCCGAAACACAGCAGTGAAAATCCGATAAATCCCATTATCAAAATAAATTTCGAAAACAAAACACAAAGACAGTGAAATAGAGAGCAATTCTTAAATAATTCACTCAGGGCATGTGATGCAACCGGGATTGACCACATCTACACCCAGAGCTGGTTGAGACATAACGCTGGACACTTCAGGCAGATAGCATGGGTGAGTTTCGGTGAGCAAATTCAGACCCTTTGAAGTCATACTGCATGGTACCCATTCCATGGGTCCCAACTCTCCAGGTTCAAGGGATTCTTCCTCCAGCCTAAACATGCATGGGAAACCCAAAGTATCTTCCACCGTGTGATTGGGAAACGATTTAAAATGCATCTCAGTTTTCGTATCGTGGTCCTCGGGTTCACCATTCCAGATGCTTTACTAACACTCTCCCCGCTTGGAGAGTCAGTGCCTTTAACCTCCTGTTTGGCCCAGCTTGCAATATCTGTGCAAGATGAACAGGAATAGGGAGAACCAATGAGAGAATAGGTATAGGTGTCTGCACGGGCAAATGTAACGCTGATTGCCCACTAGGAAGAGGAATTAAACAAAGGCTCAGCGTGCCCTGCTGGAAACAGATTAGGGCCTGAAGCAATCCTGCGGTTTTGTGCCCAGCTCACAAGAAAGCGAGTTGAAGAAAGGAGCTCAGGGGCACTGTAATTCACAAACCTGCAGAGTTATAAATGACAGCTATCCTCCAAAAATATATTGAAGTAAGCCTGCGAAGGGGACTTGAAAGCGGGGCAGAATTTCAGGAAAACGATTGCAGGGGGTAGAATGGAATTGCCCTGAAAGCATAGGAAAAGAGGCACAACGTCGACAATGATGCACTTGGCCAAAAAGTGCGTATGCGTTTTTTCCTGAATATATTCAGGAAAAAACGCATATGCCCTTTTTGGCCAACCAAGCAAGCCTGTAAAGCAAATCTGCACTACAATGAAATCTCGCTGCCCCCCCGGGCCAAAGGGCCATCTGAAAAAAGTGTAAAATCCAGAAAGGTAGGACAGGATATGGAGAACAGGGATCCTTGTTATGATGATTGGCAGGATGTAAATTGCCAGCAGCCACCCTGGAGAAGTGTATGGTGTTTCCTGAAACCCATAAGAAACAAAGCCACAGAGCCTATGGTACTTCCACTTATGGTCCCAAGGATTACGGAAATTAAAATCAAAAACAGACAGCCACCCCAATGTTTGGGATGGCTGAGTTCACAAGAAGCACGTCTACAGTACCACGTAAATATCCCAGAAAGCAAAAAATGGATAAAGAAGTTGTGGCACGTACGTACAATGCAATATCACTCAGCAATGAAATCTGTGTCATCAGGCCCGTAGCGGCATAGTGAGTGGATTCAGATACGGTAATTCTACGTGAACTACGTCACACAGAAAAAGAAACATCATAAGATATCACTAATACACGGAATGTAAACTTGACTACACATGAACTGAATTACAAAACAGAACAGGGTTTCAAATTTAGAAAACCAACTAGTGCTTGCTTATGGGGAAAGGTGCGTTGGGGTGCTGCATAAAACCAGAGACTGAAATTAGCACAGATAACTTTCCATAAGCCAAATATGTAATAGACAAGACCTACTCCTTGCTCAACGAAATGGACCCAACACCACATATTCAACGCCTAGGAATATACCTGACTAGGAAGAATCTTAAAACCCATGGATATATATGTCTCCGTAAGACAATCAAGCGTGTGTACAGTGGCCGAAACGCAGCAGTGAAAATCCGATAAATCCCATTATCAAAATAAATTTCGAAAACAAAACACAAAGACAGTGAAATAGAGAGCAATTCTAAAATAATTCACTCAGGGCATGTGATGCAACCGGGATTGACCACATCTACACCCAGAGCTGGTTGAGACATAAGGCTGGACACTTCAGGCTGATAGCATTGGTGAGTTTCGGTGAGCAAATGCAGACCCTTTGAAGTCATACTGCATGGTACCCATTCCATGGGTCCCAACACTCCAGGTTCAAGGGATTCTTCCTCCAGCTAAAACATGCATGGGAAACCCAGAGTATCGTCCACCGTGTGATTGAGAAACAATTTAAAATGCATCTCAGTTTTCGTATCCTGGTCCTCGGGTTCACCATTCCAGATGCTTTACTAACACTCTCCCCGCTTGGAGAGTCAGTGCCTTTAACCTCCTGTTTGGCACAGCTTGCAATTTCTGTGCAAGATGAACAGGAATAGGGAGAACCAATGAGAGACTAGATGTAGGTGTCTGCACGGGCAAATGTAACGCTGATTGCCCACCAAGAAGAGGAATTAAACAAAGGCTCAGCATGCCCTCACGGAAAAAAATTAGGGCCTGAAGCAATCCTGCGGTTTTGTGCCCAGCTCACAAGAAAGCGAGTTGAAGAATGGAGCTCAGGGGCACTGTAATTCACAAACCTGCAGAGTTATAAATGACAGCTATCCTCCAAAAATATATTGAAGTAAGCCTGCGAAGGGGACTTGAAAGCGGGGCAGAATTTCAGGAAAACGATTGCAGGGGGTAGACTGGAATTGCCCTGAAAGCATAGGAAAAGAGGCACAACGTCGAAAATGATGCACTTGGCCAAAAAGGGCGTATGCGTTTTTCCCTGAATATATTCAGGAAAAAAAGCATACGCCATTTTTGGCCAACCAAGCAAGCCTATAAAGGAAATCTGCACTACAATGAAATCTCACTGCCCCCTGGGCAAAAGGGCCATCTGAAAAAAGTGTAAAATCCAGAAAGGTAGGACAGGATATGGAGAACAGGGAGCCTTGTTATGCTGATTGGCAGGATGTAAATTGCCAGCAGCCACCCTGGAGAAGTGTATGGTGTTTCCTGAAACACGTAAGAAACAAAGCAACACAGCCTATGGCACTTCCACTTATGGTCCTATAGCTTACGGAAATTAAAATCAAAAACAGACAGCCACCCCAATATTTGGGACGGCTGTGTTCACAAGAAGCTCGTCTACAGTATAAGGTAAATATCCCAGAAAGCAAAAAATGGATAAAGAAGATGTGGCACGTACGTACAATGCAATATCACTCAGCAATGAAATCTGTGTCATCAGGCCCGTAGCGGCATAGTCAGTAGATGCAGATACGGTGAATCTACGTGAACTACGTCACACAGAAAAAGAAACATCATAAGATATCACTAATACACGGAATGTAAACTTGACTACACATGAACTGAATTACAAAACAGAACAGGGTCTCAAATTTAGAAAACCAACTAGTGCTTGCTTATGGGGAAAGGTGCATTGGGGTGCTGCATAAAAGCAGAGACAGAAATTAGCACAGATAACTTTCCATAAGCCAAATATGTAATAGACAAGACCTACTCCTTGCTCAACGAAATGGACCCAACACCACATATTCAACGCCTAGGAATATACCTGACTAAGAAGAATCCTAAAACCCATGGATATATATGTCTCCGTAAGAGAATCAAGCGTGTGTACAGCGGCCGAAACGCAGCAGTGAAAATCCGATAAATCCCATTATCAAAATAAATTTCGAAAACAAAACACAAAGACAGTGAAATAGAGAGCAATTCTTAAATAATTCACTCAGGGCATGTGATGCAACCGGGATTTAACACATCTACACCAAGAGCTGGTTGAGACATAAGGCTGGACAATTCAGGCTGATAGCATTGGTGAGTTTCGGTGAGCAAATGCAGACCCTTTGAAGTCATACTGCATGGTACCTATTCCATGGGTCCCAACTCTCCAGGTTCAAGGGATTCTTCCTCCAGCTAAAACATGCATGGGAAACCCAGAGTATGGTCCACTGTGTGATTGGGAAATGATTTAAAATGCATCTCAGTTTTCGTATCCTGGTCCTCGGGTTCACCATTCCAGATGCTTTACTAACACTCTCCCCGCTTGGAGAGTCAGTACCTTTAACCTCCTGTTTGGCACAGCTTGCAATTTCTGTGCAAGATGAATAGAAATAGGGAGAACCAATGAGAGACTAGCTGTAGGTGTCTGCACGGGCAAATGTAAGGCTCATTTCCCACCAGGAAGCGGAATTAACCAAAGGCTCAGTGTGCCCTGCCGGAAACAGATTAGGGCCTGAAGCAATTCTGCGGTTTTGTGCCCAGCTCACAAGAAAGCGAGTTGAAGAAAGGAGCTCAGGGTCACTGTAATTCATAAACCTGCAGAGTTATAAATGACAGCTATCCTCCAAAAATATATTGAAGTAAGCCTGCGATGGGGACTTGAAAGCGGGGCAGAATTTCAGGAAAACGTTTGCAGGGGGTAGACTGGAATTGCCCTGAAAGCATAGGAAAAGAGGCAGAACGTCGACAATGATGCACTTGGCCAAAAAGGGCGTATGCGTTTTTTCCTGAATATATTCAGGAAAAAACGCATACGCCCTTTTTGGCCAACCAAGCAAGCCTGTAAAGGAAATCTGCACTACAATGAAGTCTCACTGCCCCCCGGGCAAAAGGGCCATCTGAAAAAAGTGTAAAATCCAGAAAGGTAGGACAGGATATGGAGAACAGGGAGCCTTGTTATGCTGATTGGCAGGATGTAAATTGCCAGCAGCCACCCTGGAGAAATGTATGGTGTTTCCTGAAACACGTAAGAAACAAAGCAACACAGCCTATGGCACTTCCACTTATGGTCCCAAAGATTACGGAAATTAAAATCAAAAACAGACAGCCACCCCAATGTTTGGGACGGCTGTGTTCACAAGAAGCTCGTCTACAGTACCAGGTAAATATCCCAGAAAGCAAAAAATGGATAAAGAAGTTGTGGCACGTACGTGCAATGCAATATCACTCAGCAATGAAATCTGTGTCATCAGGTCCGTAGCGGCATAGTGAGTGGATGCAGGTACGGTGATTCTACGTGAACTACGTCACACAGAAAAAGAAACATCATAAGATATCACTAATACACGGAATGTAAACTTGACTACACATGAACTGAATTACAAAACAGAACAGGGTCTCAAATTTAGAAAACCAACTAGTGCTTGCTTATGGGAAAAGGTGCCTAGGGGTGCTGCATAAAACCAGAGACTGAAATTAGCACAGATAACTTTCCATAAGCCAAATATGTAATAGACAAGACCTACTCCTTGCTCAACGAAATGGACACAACACCACATATTCAACGCCTAGGAATATACCTGACTAGGAAGAATCTTAAAACCCATGGATATATATGTCTCCGTAAGAGAATCAAGCGTGTGTACAGCGGCCGAAACGCAGCAGTGAAAATCCGATAAATCCCATTATCAAAATAAATTTTGAAAACAAAACACAAAGATAGTGAAATAGAGAGCAATTCTTAAATAATTCACTCAGGGCATGTGATGCAACCGGGATTGACCACATCTACACCCAGAGCTGGTTGAGACATAAGGCTGGACACTTCAGGCTGATAGCATTGGTGAGTTTCGGTGAGCAAATGCAGACCCTTTGAAGTCATACTGCATTGTACTCATTCCATGGGTCCCAACTCTCCAGGTTCAAGGGATTCTTCCTCCAGCTAAAACATGCATGGGAAACCCAGAGTATCGTCCACCGTGTGATTGGGAAATGATTTAAAATGCATCTCAGTTTTCGTATCCTGGTCCTCGGGTTCACCATTCCAGATGCTTTACTAACACTCTCCCCGCTTGGAGAGTCAGTGTCTTTAACCTCCTCTGTGGCACAGCTTGCAATTTCTGTGCAAGATGAACAGTAATAAGGAGAACCAATGAGAGACTAGCTGTAGGTGTCTGCACGGGCAAATGTAACGCTCATTGCCGACCAGGAAGAGGAATTAAACAAAGGCTCAGCATGCCCTGCTGAAAACAGATTAGGGCCTGAAGCAATCCTGCGGTTTTGTGCCCAGCTCACAAGAAAGCGAGTTGGAGAAAGGAGCTCAGGGGCACTGTAATTCACAAACCTGCAGAGTTATAAATGACAGCTATCCTCCAAAAATATATTGAAGTAAGCCTGCGAAGGGGACTTGAAAGCGGGGCAGAATTTCAGGAAAACGATTGCAGGGGGTAGACTGGAATTGCCCTGAAAGCATTGGAAAAGAGGCAGAACGTTGACAATGATGCACATGGCCAAAAAGGGCGTATGCGTTTTTTCCTGAATATATTCAGGAAAAAACGCATACGCTCTTTTTGGCCAACCAAGCAAGCCTGTAAAGGAAATCTGCACTACAATGAAGTCTCACTGCCCCCCGGGCAAAAGGGCCATCTGAAAAAAGTGTAAAATCCAGAAAGGTAGGACAGGATATGGACAACAGGGAGCCTTGTTATGCTGATTGGCAGGATGTAAATTGCCAGCAGCCACCCTGGAGAAGTGTATGGTGTTTCCTGAAACACGTAAGAAACAAAGCAACACAGCCTATGGCACTTCCACTTATGGTCCTATAGGTTACGGAAATTAAAATCAAAAACAGACAGCCACCCCAATATTTGGGACGGCTGTGTTCACAAGAAGCTCGTCTACAGTATCAGGTAAATATCCCAGAAAGCAAAATATGGATAAAGAAGTTGTGGCACGTACATACAATGCAATATCACTCAGCAATGAAATCTGTGTCATCAGGCCCGTAGCGGCATAGTGAGTGGATGCAGGTACGGTGATTCTACGTGAACTACGTCACACAGAAAAAGAAACATCATAAGATATCACTAATACACGGAATGTAAACTTGACTACACATGAACTGAATTACAAAACAGAACAGGGTCTCAAATTTAGAAAACCAACTAGTGCTTCCTTATGGGGAAAGGTGCCTTGGGGTGCTGCATAAAACCAGAGACTGAAATTAGCACAGATAACATTCCAAAAGCCAAATATGTAATACACAAGACCTACTCCTTGCTCAACGAAATGGACCCAACACCACATATTCAACGCCTAGGAATATACCTGACTAGGAAGAATCTTAAAACCCATGGATATATATGTCTCCGTAAGAGAATCAATCGTGTGTACAGCGGCCAAAACTCAGGAGTGAAAATCCGATAAATCCCATTATCAAAATAAATTTCGAAAACAAAACACAAAGACAGTGAAATAGAGAGCAATTCTTAAATAATTCACTCAGGGCATGTGATGCAACCGGGATTGACCATATCTACACCCAGAGCTGGTTGAGACATAAGGCTGGACACTTCAGGCTGATAGCATTGGTGAGTTTCGGTGAGCAAATGCAGACCCTTTGAAGTCATACTGCATGGTACCCATTCAATGTGTCCCAACACTCCAGGTCCAAGGGATTCTTCCTCCAGCTAAAACATGCATGGGAAACCCAGAGTATCGTCCACGTGTGATTGGGAAACGATTTAAAATGCATCTCAGTTTTCGTATCCTGGTCCTCGGGTTCACCATTCCAGATGCTTTACTAACACTCTCCCCGCTTGGAGAGTCAGTGCCTTTAACCTCCTCTGTGGCACAGCTTGCAATTTCTGTGCAAGATGAACAGGAATAGGGAGAACAAATGAGAGACTAGCTGTAGGTGTCTGCACGGGCAAATGTAACGCTCACTGCCCACCAGGAAGAGGAATTAAACAAAGGCTCATTGTGCCCTGCTGGAAACAGATTAGGGCCTGAAGCAATCCTGCGGTTTTGTGCCCAGCTCACAAGAAAGCGAGTTGAAGAAAGGAGCTCAGGGGCACTGTAATTCACAAACCTGCAGAGTTATAAATGACAGCTATCTTCCAAAAGTATAATGAAGTAAGCCTGCGAAGGGGACTTAAAAGCGGGGCAGAATTTCAGGAAAACGATTGCAGGGGGTAGACTGGAATTGCCCTGAAAGTATAGGAAAAGAGGCAGAATGTCGACAATGATGCACTTGGCCAAAAAGGGCGTATGCGTTTTTTCCTGAATATATTCAGGAAAAAACGCATACGCCCTTTTTGGCCAAACAAGCAAGCCTGTAAAGGAAATCTGCACTAAAATGAAGTCTCACTGCCCCCCGGGCAAGAGGGCCATCTGAAAAAAGTGTAAAATCCAGAAAGGTAGGACAGGATATGGAGAACAGGGAGCCTTGTTATGCTGATTGGCAGGATGTAAATTGCCAGCAGCCACCCTGGAGAAGTGTATGGTGTTTCCTGAAAAACGTAAGAAGCAAAGCAACACAGCCTATGGCACTTCCACTTATGGTCCTATTCCTTAGGGAAATGAAAATCAAAAACAGAGAGCCACCCCAACGTTTGGGACGGCTGTGTTCCCAAGAAGCTCGTCTACAGTACCAGGTAAATATCCCAGAAAGCATAAAATGGATAAAGAAATTGTGACACGTACGTGCAATGCAATGTCACTAAGCAATGAAATCTGTGTCATCAGGCCCGTAGCGGCATAGTGAGTGGATGCAGGTACGGTGATTCTACGTGAACTACGTCACACAGAAAAAGAAACATCATAAGATATCACTAATACACGGAAAGTAAACTTGACTACACATGAACTGAATTACAAAACAGAACAGGGTCTCAAATTTAGAAAACCAACTAGTGCTTGCTTATGGGGAAAGGTGTGTTGGGGTGCTGCATAAAACCAGAGACTGAAATTAGCACAGATAACTTTCCATAAGCCAAATATGTAATAGACAAGACCTACTCCTTGCTCAACGAAATGGACCCAACACCACATATTCAACGCCTAGGAATATACCTGCCTAGGAAGAATCTTAAAACCCATGGATATATATGTCTCCGTAAGAGAATCAAGCGTGTGTACAGCGGCTGAAACGCAGCAGTGAAAATCCGATAAATCCCATTATCAAAATAAATTTCGAAAACAAAACACAAAGACAGTGAAATAGAGAGCAATTCTTAAATAATTCACTCAGGGCATGTGATGCAACCGGGATTTAACACATCTACAACCAGAGCTGGTTGAGACATAAGGCTGGACACTTCAGGCTGATAGCATTGGTGAGTTTCGGTGAGCAAATGCAGACCCTTTGAAGTCATACTGCATGGTACCCATTCCATGGGTCCCAACTCTCCAGGTTCAAGGGATTCTTCCTCCAGCTAAAACATGCATGGGAAACCCAGAGTATCGTCCACCGTGTGATTGGGAAATGATTTAAAATGCATCTCAGTTTTCGTATCCTGGTCCTCGGGTTCACCATTCCAGATGCTTTACTAACACTCTCCCCGCTTGGAGAGTCAGTGTCTTTAACCTCCTCTGTGGCACAGCTTGCAATTTCTGTGCAAGATGAACAGTAATAAGGAGAACCAATGAGAGACTAGCTGTAGGTGTCTGCACGGGCAAATGTAACGCTCATTGCCGACCAGGAAGAGGAATTAAACAAAGGCTCAGCATGCCCTGCTGAAAACAGATTAGGGCCTGAAGCAATCCTGCGGTTTTGTGCCCAGCTCACAAGAAAGCGAGTTGAAGAAAGGAGCTCAGGGGCACTGTAATTCACAAACCTGCAGAGTTATAAATGACAGCTATCCTCCAAAAATATATTGAAGTAAGCCTGCGAAGGGGACTGGAAAGCGGGGCAGAATTTCAGGAAAACGATTGCAGGGGGTAGACTGGAATTGCCCTGAAAGCATTGGAAAAGAGGCAGAACGTTGACAATGATGCACATGGCCAAAAAGGGCGTATGCGTTTTTTCCTGAATATATTCAGGAAAATACGCATACGCTCTTTTTGGCCAACCAAGCAAGCCTGTAAATGAAATCTGCACTACAATGAAGTCTCACTGCCCCCCGGGCAAAAGGGCCATCTGAAAAAAGTGTAAAATCCAGAAAGGTAGGACAGGATATGGACAACAGGGAGCCTTGTTATGCTGATTGGCAGGATGTAAATTGCCAGCAGCCACCCTGGAGAAGTGTATGGTGTTTCCTGAAACACGTAAGAAACAAAGCAACACAGCCTATGGCACTTCCACTTATGGTCCTATAGCTTACGGAAATTAAAATCAAAAACAGACAGCCACCCCAATATTTGGGACGGCTGTGTTCACAAGAAGCTCGTCTACAGTATCAGGTAAATATCCCAGAAAGCAAAATATGGATAAAGAAGTTGTGGCACGTACATACAATGCAATATCACTCAGCAATGAAATCTGTGTCATCAGGCCCGTAGCGGCATAGTGAGTGGATGCAGGTACGGTGATTCTACGTGAACTACGTCACACAGAAAAAGAAACATCATAAGATATCACTAATACACGGAATGTAAACTTGACTACACATGAACTGAATTACAAAACAGAACAGGGTCTCAAATTTAGAAAACCAACTAGTGCTTGCTTATGGGGAAAGGTGCCTTGGGGTGCTGCATAAAACCAGAGACTGAAATTAGCACAGATAACTTTCCATAAGCCCAATATGTAATAGACAAGACCTACTCCTTGCTCAACGAAATGGACCCAAAACCACATATTCAACGCCTAGGAATATACCTGTCTAGGAAGAATCTTAAAACCCATGGATATATATGTCTCCGTAAGAGAATCAATCGTGTGTACAGCGGCCAAAACTCAGGAGTGAAAATCCGATAAATCCCATTATCAAAATAAATTTCGAAAACAAAACACAAAGACAGTGAAATAGAGAGTAATTCTTAAATAATTCACTCAGGGCATGTGATGCAACCGGGATTGACCACATCTACACCCAGAGCCGGTTGAGACATAAGGCTGTACACTTCAGGCTGATAGCATTGGTGGTTTCGGTGAGCAAATGCAGACCCTTTGAAGTCATACTGCATGGTACCCATTCCACGGGTCCCAACTCTCCAGGTTCAAGGGATTCTTCCTCCAGCTAAATCATGTATGGGAAACCCAGAGTATCGTCCACCGTGTGATTGGGAAACGATTTAAAATGCATCTCAGTTTTCGTATCCTGGTCCTCGGGTTCACCATTCCAGATGCTTTACTAACACTCTCCCCGCTTGGAGAGTCAGTGCCTTTAACCTCCTCTTTGGCACAGCTTGCAATTTCTGTGCAAGATGAACAGGAATAGGGAGAACCAATGAGAGACTAGCTGTAGGTGTCTGCACGGGCAAATGTAACGCTCATTGCCCACCAGAAAGAGGAATTAAACAAAGGCTCAGTGTGCCCTGCTGGAAACAGATTAGGGCCTGAAGCAATCCTGCGGTTTTGTGCCCAGCTCACAAGAAAGCGAGTTGAAGAAAGGAGCTCAGGGGCACTGTAATTCACAAACCTGCAGAGTTATAAATGACAGTTATCTTCCAAAAGTATATTGAAGTAAGCCTGCGAAGGGGACTTGAAAGCGGGGCAGAATTTCAGGAAAACGATTGCAGGGGGTAGACTGGAATTGCTCTGAAAGCATAGGAAAAGAGGCAGAACGTCGACAATGATGCACTTGGCCAAAAATGGTGCATGCGTTTTTTCTTGAATATATTCAGGAAAAAACGCATACGCACTTTTTGGCCAGCCAAGCAAGCCTGTAAAGAAAATCTGCACTACAATGAAATCTCACTGCCCCCCCCCCCCCCCCCCGGGCAAAAGGACCATCTGAAAAAAGTGTAAAATCCAGAAAGTTAGGACAGGATATGGAGAACAGGGAGCCTTGTTATGCTGATTGGCAGGATGTAAATTGTGAAATGCCACCCTGGAGAAGTGTATGGTGTTTCCTGAAACACGTAAGAAATAAAGCAACACAGCCTATGGCAATTGCACTTATGGTCCTATTACTTAGGGAAATTAAAATCAAAAACAGAGAGCCACCCCAAAGTTTGGGACGGCTGTGTTCCCTAGAAGCTCGTCTATAGTACCAGGTTAATATCCCAGAAAACAAAAAATGGATAAATAAGTTGTGGCACGTACGTGCAATGCAATATCACTCAGCAATGAAATCTGTGTCATCAGGCCCGTAGCGGCATAGTGAGTGGATGCAGGTACGGTGATTCTACGTGAACTACATCACACAGAAAAAGAAACATCATAAGATATCACTAATACACGGAATGTAAACTTGACTACAAATGAACTGAATTACAAAACAGAACAGGGTCTCAAATTTAGAAAACCAACTAGTGCTTGCTTATGGGGAAAGGTGCCTTGGGGTGCTGCATAAAACCAGAGACTGAAATTAGCACAGATAACATGCCATAAGCGAAATATGTAATAGACAAGACCTACTCCTTGCTCAACGAAATGGACTCAACACCACATATTCAAGGCTTAGGAATATACCTGACTAGGAAGAATCTTAAAACCCATGGATATATATGTCTCCGTAAGAGAATCAAGCGTGTGTACAGCGGCATAAACGCAGCAGTGAAAATCCGATAAATCCCATTATCAAAATAAATTTCAAAAACAAAACACAAAGACAGTGAAATAGAGAGCAATTCTTAAATAATTCACTCAAGCCATGTGATGCAACCGGGATTCACCACATCTACACCCAGAGCTGGTTGAGACATAAGGCTGGACACTTCAGGCTGATAGCATTGGTGAGTTTCGGTGAGCCAATGCAGACCCTTTGAAGTCATACTTTATGGTACCCATTCCATGGGTCCCAACTCTCCAGGTTCAAGGCATTCTTCCTCCAGCTAATACATGCATGGGAAACCCAGAGTTTCGTCCACCGTGTGATTGGGAAACGATTTAAAATGCATCTCAGTTTCCGTTATCTGGTCCTCGGGTTCACCATTCCAGATGCTTTACTAACACTCTCCCCGCTTGGAGAGTCAGTGCCTTTAACCTCCTCTTTGGCACAGTTTGCAATTTCTGTGCAAGATGAACAAGAATAGGAGAAGCAATGAGAGACTACATGTAGGTGTCTGCACGAGCAAATGTAACGCTCATTTCCCACCAGGAAGAGGAATTAACCAAAGGCTCAGCGTGCCCTGCCGGAAACAGATTAGGGCCTGAAGCAATCCTGCGATTATGGGCTCAGCTCACAAGAAAGCAAGTTGAAGAAAGGAGCTCAGGGGCACTGTAATTCACAAACCTGCAGAGTTATAAATGACAGCTATCCACCAAAAATATATTGAAGTAAGCCTGCGAAGGGGACTGGAAAGCGGGGCAGAATTTCAGGAAAACGATTGCAGGGGGTAGACTGGAATTGCCCTGAAAGCATAGGAAAAGAGGCACAACGTCGACAATGATGCACTTGGCCAAAAAGGGCGTATGCGTTTTTTCCTGAATATATTCAGGAAAAAACGCATACGCCCTTTTTGGCCAACCAAGCAAGCCTGTAAAGGAAATCTGCACTCCAATGAAGTCTCACTACCCCCCGGGCAAAAGGACTATCTGAAAAAAGTGTAAAATCCAGAAAGGTAGGACAGGATATGGAGAACAGGGAGCCTTGTTATGCTGATTGGCAGGATGTAAATTGTGAACAGCCACCCTGGAGAAGTGTATGGTGTTTCCTGAAACACGTAAGAAATAAAGCAACACAGCCTATGGCAATTGCACTTATGGTCCTATTGCTTAGGGAAATTAAAATCAAAAACAGAGAGCCACCCCAAAGTTTGGGACGGCTGTGTTCCCAAGAAGCTCGTCTACAGTACTAGGTAAATATCCCAGAAAACAAAAAATGGATAAAGAAGTTGTGGCACGTACGTGCAATGCAATATCACTCCGCAATGAAATCTGTGTCATCAGGCCCGTAGCGGCATAGTGAGTGGATGCAGGTACGGTGATTCTACGTGAACTGCGTCACACAGAAAAAGAAACATCATAAGATATCACTAATACACGGAATGTAAACTTGACTACACATGAACTGAATTTCAAAACAGAACAGGGTCTCAAATTTAGAAAACCAACTAGTGCTTGCCTATGGGGAAAGGTGCGTTGGGGTGCTGCATAAAACCAGAGACTGAAATTAGCACAGATAACTTTCCATAAGCCAAATATGTAATAGACAAGACCTACTCCTTGCTCAACGAAATGGACCCAACACCACATATTCAACGCCTAAGAATATACCTGACTAGGAAAAATCTTAAAACCCATGGATATATATGTCTCTGTAAGAGAATCAAGCGTGTGTACAGCGGCCGAAACACAGCAGTGAAAATCCGATAAATCCCATTATCAAAATAAATTTCGAAAACAAAACACAAAGACAGTGAAATAGAGAGCAAATCTTAAATAATTCACTCAGGGCATGTGATGCAACAGGGATTGACCACATCTACCCCCAGAGCTGGTTGAGACATAAGGCTGGACACTTCAGGCTGATAGCATTGGTGAGTTTCGGTGAGCAAATGCAGACCCTTTGAAGTCATACTGCATGGTACCCATTCCATGGGTCCCAACTCTCCAGGTTCAAGGGATTCTTCCTCCAGCTAAAACATGCATGGGAAACCCAGAGTATCGTCCACCGTGTGATTGGGAAACGATTTAAAATGCATCTCAGTTTTCGTATCCTGGTCCTCGGGTTCACCATTCCAGATGCTTTACTAACACTCTCCCCGCTTGGAGAGTCTGTGCCTTTAACCTCCTCTTTGGCACAGCTTGAAATTTCTGTGCAAGATGAACAGGAATAGGGAGAACCAATGAGAGACTAGATGTAGGTGTCTGCACGGGCAAATGTAACGCTCATTTCCCAACAGGAAGAGGAATTGAACAAAGGCTCAGTGTGCCCTGCTGGAAACAGATTAGGGCCTGAAGCAATCCTGCGGTTTTGTGCCCAGCTCACAAGAAAGCGAGTTGAAGAAAGGAGCTCAGGGGCACTGTAATTCACAAACCTGCAGAGTTATAAATGACAGCTATCCTCCAAAAATATATTGAAGTAAGCCTGCGAAGGGGACTTGAAAGCAGGGCAGAATTTCAGGAAAATGATTGCAGGGGGTAGACTGGAATTGCCCTGAAAGCATAGGAAAAGAGGCAGAACGTCGACAATGATGCACTTGGCCAAAAAGGGCGTATGCGTTTTTTCCTGAATATATTCAGGAAAAAACGCATACGCCCTTTTTGGCCAACCAAGCAAGCCTGTAAAGGAAATCTGCACTCCAATGAAGTCTCAGTGCCCCCCGGGCAAAAGGGCCATCTGAAAAAAGTGTAAAATCCAGAAAGGTAGGACAGGATATGGAGAACAGGGAGCCTTGTTATGCTGTTTGGCAGGATGTAAATTGTGAACAGCCACCCTGGAGAAATGTATGGTGTTTCCTGAAACACGTAAGAAATAAAGCAACACAGCCTATGGCACTTCCACTTATGGTCCTATTTCTTAGGGAAATTAAAATCAAAAACAGAAAGCCACCCCAAAGTTTGGGACGGCTGTGTTCCAAAGAAGCTCGTCTACATTACCAGGTAAATATCCCAGAAAGCAAAAAATGGATAAAGAAGTTGTGGCACGTACGTGCAATGCAATATCTCTCAGCAATGAAATCTGTGTCATCAGGCCGGTAGCGGCATAGTGAGTGGATGCAGGTATGGTGATTCTACATGAACTACGTCACACAGAAAAAGAAACATCATAAGATATCACTAATACACGGAATGTAAACTTGACTACACATGAACTGAATTACAAAACAGAACAGGGTCTCAAATTTAGAAAACCAACTAGTGCTTGCTTATGGGGAAAGGTGCCTTAGGGTGCTGCATAAAACCAGAGACTGAAATTAGCACAGATAACATTCCAAAAGCCAAATATGTAATAGACAAGACCTACTCCTTGCTCAAAGAAATGGACTCAACACCACATATTCAACGCCTAGGAATATACCTGACTAGGAAGAATCTTAAAACCCATGGATATATATGTCTCCGTAAGAGAATCAACTGTGTGTACAGCGGCATAAACGCAGCAGTGAAAATCCGATAAATCCCATTATCAAAATAAATTTCGAAAACAAAACACAAAGACAGTGAAATAGAGAGCAATTCTTAAATAATTCACTCAGGGCATGTGATGCAACCGGGATTTAACACATCTACACCCAGAGCTGGTTGAGACATAAGGCTGGACACTTCAGGCTGATAGCATTGGTGAGTTTTGGTGAGCAAATGCAGACCCTTTGAAGTCATACTGCATGGTACCTATTCCATGGGTCCCAACTCTTCAGGTTCAAGGGATTCTTCCTCCAGCTAAAACATGCATGGGAAACCCACAGTATGGTCCACCGTGTGATTGGGAAACGATTTAAAATGCATCTCAGTTTTCGTATCCTGGTCCTCGGGTTCATCATTCCAGATGCTTTACTAACACTCTCCCCGCTTGGAGAGTCAGTGCCTTTAACCTCCTCTTTGGCACAGCTTGCAATTTCTGTGCAAGATGAACAGGAATACGGAGAACCAATGAGAGACTAGCTGTAGGTGTCTGCACGGGCAAATGTAACGCTCATTTCCCACCAGGAAGAGGAATTAACCAAAGGCTCAGCGTGCCCTGCCGGAAAAAGATTAGGGCCTGAAGCAATCCTGCGGTTTTGTGCCCAGCTCACAAGAAAGCGAGTTGAAGAAAGGAGCTCAGGGGCACTGTAATTCACAAACCTGCAGAGTTATAAATGACAGCTATCCTCCAAAAATATATTGAAGTAAGCCTGCGAAGGGGATTTGAAAGCGGGGCAGAGTTTCAGGAAAACCATTGCAGGGCGTAGACTGGAATTGCCCTGAAAGCATAGGAAAAGAGGCAGAACGTCAACAATGATGCACTTGGACAAAAAGGGCGTATGCGTTTTTTCCTGAATATATTCAGGAAAAAACGCATACGCACTTTTTGGCCAACCAAGCAAGCCTGTAAAGGAAATCTGCACTACAATGAAGTCTCACTGCCCCCCGGGCAAAAGGGCCATCTGAAAAAAGTGTAAAATCCAGAAAGGTAGGAAAGGATATGGAGAACAGGGAGCCTTGTTATGCTGATTGGCAGGATGTAATTTGCCAGCAGCCACCCTGGAGAAGTGTATGGTGTTTCCTGAAACACGTAAGAAACAAAGCAACACAGCCTATGGCACTTCCACTTATGGTCCTATAGCTTACGGAAATTAAAATCAAAAACAGACAGCCACCCAAATATTTGGGACGGCTGTGTTCCCAAGAAGCTCGTCTACAGTACCAGGTAAATATCCCAGAAAGCAAAAAATTGATAAAGAAGTTGTGGCACGTACGGGCAATGCAACATCACTCAGCAATGAAATCTGTGTCATCAGGCCCGTAGCGTCATAGTGAGTGGATGCAGGTACGGTGATTCCACGTGAACTACGTCATACAGAAAAAGAAACATCATAAGATATCACTAATACACGGAATGTAAACTTGACTACACATGAACTGAATTACAAAACAGAACAGGGTCTCAAATTTAGAAAACCAACTAGTGCTTGCTTATGGGGAAAGGTGCCTTAGGGTGCTGCATAAAACCAGACACTGAAATTAGCACAGATAACATTCCAAAAGCCAAATATGTAATAGACAAGACCTACTCCTTGCTCAACGAAATGGACTCAACACCACATATTCAACGCCTAGGAATATACCTGACTAGGAAGAATCTTAAAACCCATGTATATATATGTCTCCGTAAGAGAATCAAGCGTGTGTACAGCGGCATAAACACAGCGTTGAAAATCCGATAAATCCCATTATCAAAATAAATTTCAAAAACAAAACACAAAGACAGTGAAATAGAGAGCAATTCTTAAATAATTCACTCAGGGCATGTGATGCAACCGGGATTTAACACATCTACACCCAGAGCTGGTTGAGACATAAGGCTGGACACTTCAGGCTGATAGCATTGGTGAGTTTCGGTGAGCAAATGCAGACCCTTTGAAGTCATACTGCATGGTACCTATTCCATGGGTCCCAACTCTTCAGGTTCAAGGGATTCTTCCTCCAGCTAAAACATGCATGGGAAACCCACAGTATGGTCCACCGTGTGATTGGGAAACGATTTAAAATGCATCTCAGTTTTCGTATCCTGGTCCTCGGGTTCACAATTCCAGATGCTTTACTAAAACTCTCCCCGCTTGGAGAGTCAGTGCCTTTAACCTCCTCTTTGGCACAGCTTGCAATTTCTGTGCAAGATGAACAGGAATACGGAGAACCAATGAGAGACTAGCTGTAGGTGTCTGCACGGGCAAATGTAACGCTCATTTCCCACCAGGAAGAGGAATTAACCAAAGGCTCAGCGTGCCCTGCCGGAAAGAGATTAGGGCCTTAAGCAATCCTGCGGTTTTGTGCCCAGCTCACAAGAAAGCGAGTTGAAGAAAGGAGCTCAGGGGCACTGTAATTCACAAAACTGCAGAGTTATAAATGACAGCTATCCTCCAAAAATATATTGAAGTAAGCCTGCGAAGGGGACTTGAAAGCGGGGCAGATTTTCAGGAAAACCATTGCAGGGCGTAGACTGGAATTGCCCTGAAAGCATAGGAAAAGAGGCAGAACGTCGACAATGATGCACTTGGCCAAAAAGAGCGTATGCGTTTTTTCCTGAATATATTCAGGAAAAAACGCATACGCCCTTTTTGGCCAACCAAGCAAGCCTGTAAAGGAAATCTGCACTACAATGAAGTCTCACTGCCCCCCGGGCAAAAGGGCCATCTGAAAAATGTGTAAAATCCAGAAAGGTAGGACAGGATATGGAGAACAGGGAGCCTTGTTATGCTGATTGGCAGGATGTAAATTGCCAGCAGCCACCCTGGAGAAGTGTATGGTGTTTCCTGAAACACGTAAGAAACAAAGCAACGCAGCCTATGGCACTTCCACTTATGGTCCTATAGCTTACGGAAATTAAAAACAAAAACAGCCACCCCAAAATTTGGGACGGCTGTGTTCACAAGAAGCTCGTCTACAGTACCAGGTAAATATCCCAGAAAGCAAAAATGGATAAAGAAGTTGTGGCACGTACGTGCAATGCAATATCACTCAGCAATGAAATCTGTGTCATCAGGCCCGTAGCAGCATAGTGAGTGGATGCAGGTACGGTGATTCTACGTGAACTACGTCACACAGAAAAAGAAATATCATAAGATATCACTAATACACGGAATGTAAACTTGACTACACATGAACTGAATTACAAAACAGAACAGGGTCTCAAATTTAGAAAACCAACTAGTGCTTGCTTATGGGGAAAGGTGCGTTGCGGTGCTGCATAAAACCAGAGACTGAAATTAGCACAGATAACTTTCCATAAGCCAAATATGTAATAGACAAGACCTACTCCTTGCTCAACGAAATGGACCCAACACCACATATTCAACGCCTAGGAATATACCTGACTAGGAAGAATCTTAAAACCCATGGATATATATGTCTCTGTAAGAGAATCAAGCGTGTGTACAGCGGCCGAAACGCAGCAGTGAAAATCCGATAAATCCCATTATCAAAATAAATTTTGAAAACAAAACACAAAGACAGTGAAATAGAGAGCAAATCTTAAATAATTCACTCAGGGCATGTGATGCAACCGGGATTGACCACATCTACCCCCAGAGCTGGTTGAGACATAAGGCTGGACACTTCAGGCTGATAGCACTGGTGAGTTTCGGTGAGCAAATGCAGACCCTTTGAAGTCATACTGCATGGTACCCTTTCCATGGGTCCCAACTCTCCAGGTTCAAGGCATTCTTCCTCCAGCTAAAACATGCATGGGAAACCCAGGGTATCGTCCACCGTGTGATTCGGAAATGATTTAAAATGCATCTCAGTTTTCGTATCCTGGTCCTCGGGTTCACCATTCCAGATGCTTTACTAACACTCTCCCCGCTTGGAGAGTCAGTGCCTTTAACCTCCTCTTTGACACAGCTGGCAATTTCTGTGCAAGATGAACAGGAATAGGGAGAACCAATGAGAGACTAGCTGTAGGTGTCTGCACGGGCCAATGTAACGCTCATTTCCCAACAGGAAGAGGAATTAAACAAAGGCTCAGTGTGCCCTGCTGGAAACAGATTAGGGCCTGAAGCAATCCTGCGGTTTTGTGCCCAGCTCACAAGAAAGCGAGTTGAAGAAAGGAGCTCAGGGGCACTGTAATTCACAGTTATAAATGCAGATTTATAAATGACAGCTATCCTACAAAAATATATTGAAGTAAGCCTGCGAAGGGGACTGGAAAGCGGGGCAGAATTTCCGAAAAACGATTGCAGGGGGTAGACTGGAATTGCCCAGAAAGCATAGGAAAAGAGGCAGAACGTCGACAATGATGCACTTGGCCAAAAAGGGCGTATGCGTTTTTTCCTGAATATATTCAGGAAAAAACGCATACGCCCTTTTTGGCCAACCAAGCAAGCCTGTAAAGGAAATCTGCACTACAATGAAGTCTCACTGCCCCCCGGGCAAAAGGGCCATCTGAAAAAAGTGTAAAATCCAGAAAGGTAGGACAGGATATGGAGAACAGGGAGCCTTGTTATGCTGATTGGCAGGATGTAAATTGCCAGCAGCCACCCTGGAGAAGTGTATGGTGTTTCCTGAAACACGTAAGAAACAAAGCAACACAGCCTATGGCACTTCCACTTATGGTCCTATAGCTTACGGAAATTAAAATCAAAAACAGACAGCCACCCCAATATTTGGGACGGCTGTGTTCCCAAGAAGCTCGTCTACAGTACCAGGTAAATATCCCAGAAAGCAAAAATGGATAAAGAAGTTGTGGCACGTACGTGCAATGCAATATCACTCAGCAATGAAATCTGTGTCATCAGGCCCGTAGCGGCATAGTGAGTGGATACAGGTACGGTGCTTCTACGTGAACTACGTCACACAGAAAAAGAAACATCATAAGATATCACTAATACACGGAATGTAAACTTGACTACACATGAACTGAATTACAAAACAGAACAGGGTCTCAAATTTAGAAAACCAACTAGTGCTTGCTTATGGGGAAAGGTGCCTTAGGGTGCTGCATAAAACCAGACACTGAAATTAGCACAGATAACATTCCAAAAGCCAAATATGTAATAGACAAGACCTACTCCTTGCTCAACGAAATGGACCCAACACCACATATTCAACGCCTAGGAATATACCTGACTAGGAAGAATCTTAAAACCCATGGATATATATGTCTCCGTAAGAGAATCAAGCGTGTGTACAGCGGCCGAAACGCAGCAGTGAAAATCCGATAAATCCCATTATCAAAATAAATTTCGAAATCAAACACAAAGACAGTGAAATAGAGAGCAACTCTTAAATAATTCACTCAGGGCATGTGATGCAACCGGGATTGACCACATCTACACCCAGAGCTGGTTGAGACATAAGGCTGGACACGTCAGGCTGATAGCATTGGTGAGTTTCGGTGAGCAAATGCAGGCCCTTTGAAGTCATACTGCATGGTACCCATTCCATGGGTCAAAACTCTCCAGGTTCAAGGCATTCTTTCTCCAGCTAAAACATGCATGGGAAACCCAGAGTATCGTCCAACGTATGATTGGGAAATGATTTAAAATGCATCTCCGTTTTCGTATCCTGGTCCTCGGGATCACCATTCCAGATGCTTTACTAACACTCTCCCCGCTTGGAGAGTCTGTGCCTTTAACCTCCTCTTTGGCACAGCTTGCAATTTCTGTGCAAGATGAACAGGAATAGGGAGAACCAATGAGAGACTAGCTGTAGGTGTCTGCACGGGCAAATGTAACGCTCATTGCCCACCAGGAAGAGGAATTAAACAAAGGCTCAGCGTGCCCTGCTAGAAACAGATTAGGGCCTGAAGCAATCCTGCGGTTTTGTGCCCAGCTCACAAGAAAGCGAGTTGAAGAAAGGAGCTCAGGGGCACTGTAATTCACAAACCTGCAGAGTTATAAATGACAGCTATCCTCCAAAAATATATTGAAGTAAGCCTACGAAGGGGACTGGAAAGCGGGGCAGAATTTCAGGAAAATGATTGCAGGGGGTAGACTGGAATTACCCTGAAAGCATAGGAAATGAGGAAGAACGTCGACAATGATGCACTTGGCCAAAAAGGGCGTATGCGTTTTTTCCTGAATATATTCAGGAAAAAACGCATAGGAACTTTTTGGCCAAACAAGCAAGCCTGTAAAGGAAATCTGCACTACAATGAAGTCTCACTGCCCCCCGGGCAAAAGGGCCATCTGAAAAAAGTGTAAAATCCAGAAAGGTAGGACAGGATATGGAGAACAGGGAGCCTTGTTATGCTGATTGGCAGGATGTAAATTGCCAGCAGCCACCCTGGAGAAGTGTATGGTGTTTCCTGAAACACGTAAGAAACAAAGCAACACAGCCTATGGCACTTCCACTTATGGTCCTATATCTTACGGAAATTAAAATCAAAAACAGACAGCCACCCCAATATTTGGGACGGCTGTGTTCAGAAGAAGCTCGTCTACAGTATCAGGTAAATATCCCAGAAAGCAAAAAATGGATAAAGAAGTTGTGGCACGTACGTACAATGCAATATCACTCAGCAATGAAATCTGTGTCATCAGGCCCGTAGCGGCATAGTGAGTGGATGCAGGTACGGTGATTCTACGTGAACTACGTCACACAGAAAAAGAAACATCATAAGATATCACTAATACACGGAATGTAAACTTGACTACACATGAACTGAATTACAAAACAGAACAGGGTCTCAAATTTAGAAAACCAACTAGTGCTTGCTTATGGGAAAAGGTGCCTTGGGGTGCTGCATAAAACCAGAGACTGAAATTAGCACAGATAACTTTCCATAAGCCAAATATGTAATAGACAAGTCCTACTCCTTGCTCAACGAAATGGACCCAACACCACATATTCAACGCCTAGGAATATACCTGACTAGGAAGAATCTTAAAACCCATGGATATATATGTCTCCGTAAGAGAATCAAGCGTGTGTACAGCGGCCGAAACGCAGCAGTGAAAATCCGATAAATCCCATTATCAAAATAAATTTCGAAAACAAAACACAAAGACAGTGAAATAGAGAGCAATTCTTAAATAATTCACTCAGGGCATGTGATGCAACCGGGATTGACCACATCTACACCCAGAGCTGATTGAGACATAAGGCTGGACACTCCAGGCTGATAGCATTGGTGAGTTTCGGTGAGCAAATGCAGACCCTTTGAAGTCATACTGCATGGTACCCATTCCATGGGTCCCAACTCTCCAGGTTCAAGGCATTCTTCCTGCAGCTAAAACATGCTTGGGAAACCCAGAGTATCGTCCACCGTGTGATTGGGAAACGATTTAAAATGCATCTCAGTTTTCGTATCCTTGTCCTCGGGTTCACCATTCCAGATGCTTTACTAACACTCTCCCCGCTTGGAGAGTCAGTGCCTTTAACCTCGTATTTGGCACAGCTTGCAATTTCTGTGCAAGATGAACAGGAATAGGAGAAGCAATGTGAGACTAGATGTAGGTGTCTGCACGGGCAAATGTAACGCTCATTTCCCACCAGGAAGAGGAATTAACCAAAGGATCAGCATGCCCTGCCGGAAACAGATTAGGGCCTGAAGCATTCCTGCGGTTTTGGGCTCAGCTCACCAGAAAGCGAGTTGAAGAAAGGAGCCCAGGGGCACTCTAATTCACAAACCTGCAGAGTTATAAATGACAGCTATCCTCCAAAAATATATTGAAGTAAGCCTGCGAAGGGGACTGGAAAGCGGGGCAGAATTTCCGAAAAACGATTGCAGGGGGTAGACTGGAATTGCCCAGAAAGCATAGGAAAAGAGGCAGAACGTCGACAATGATGCACTTGGCCAAAAAGGGCGTATGCGTTTTTTCCTGAATATATTCAGGAAAAAACGCATACGCCCTTTTTGGCCAACCAAGCAAGCCTGTAAAGGAAATCTGCACTACAATGAAGTCTCACTGCCCACCGGGCAAAAGGGCCATCTGAAAAAAGTGTAAAATCCAGAAAGGTAGGACAGGATATGGAGAACAGGGAGCCTTGTTATGCTGATTGGCAGGATGTAAATTGCCAGCAGCCACCCTGGAGAAGTGTATGGTGTTTCCTGAAACACGTAAGAAACAAAGCAACACAGCCTATGGCACTTCCACTTATGGTCCTATAGCTTACGGAAATTAAAATCAAAAACAGACAGCCACCCCAATATTTGGGACGGCTGTGTTCCCAAGAAGCTCGTCTACAGTACCAGGTAAATATCCCAGAAAGCAAAAATGGATAAAGAAGTTGTGGCACGTACGTGCAATGCAATATCACTCAGCAATGAAATCTGTATCATCAGGCCCGTAGCGGCATAGTAAGTGGATACAGGTACGGTGCTTCTACGTGAACTACGTCACACAGAAAAAGAAACATCATAAGATATCACTAATACACGGAATGTAAACTTGACTACACATGAACTGAATTACAAAACAGAACAGGGTCTCAAATTTAGAAAACCAACTAGTGCTTGCTTATGGGGAAAGGTGCCTTGGGGTGCTGCATAAAACCAGAGACTGAAATTAGCACAGATAACATTCCATAAGCCAAATATGTAATACACAAGACCTACTCCTTGCTCAACGAAATGGACCCAACACCACATATTCAACGCCTAGGAATATACCTGACTAGGAAGAATCTTAAAACCCATGGATATATATGTCTCCGTAAGAGAATCAAGCGTGTGTACAGCGGCCGAAACGCAGCAGTGAAAATCCGATAAATCCCATTATCAAAATAAATTTCGAAATCAAACACAAAGACAGTGAAATAGAGAGCAACTCTTAAATAATTCACTCAGGGCATGTGATGCAACCGGGATTGACCACATCTACACCCAGAGCTGGTTGAGACATAAGGCTGGACACGTCAGGCTGATAGCATTGGTGAGTTTCGGTGAGCAAATGCAGGCCCTTTGAAGTCATACTGCATGGTACCCATTCCATGGGTCAAAACTCTCCAGGTTCAAGGCATTCTTTCTCCAGCTAAAACATTCATGGGTAACCCAGAGTATCGTCCAACGTATGATTGGGAAATGATTTAAAATGCATCTCCGTTTTCGTATCCTGGTCCTCGGGTTCACCATTCCAGATGCTTTACTAACACTCTCCCCGCTTGGAGAGTCTGTGCCTTTAACCTCCTCTTTGGCACAGCTTGCAATTTCTGTGCAAGATGAACAGGAATACGGAGAACCAATGAGAGACTAGCTGTAGGTGTCTGCACGGGCAAATGTAACGCTCATTTCCCACCAGGAAGAGGAATTAACCAAAGGCTCAGCGTGCCCTGCCGGAAAGAGATTAGGGCCTTAAGCCATCCTGCGGTTTTGTGCCCAGCTCACAAGAAAGCGAGTTGAAGAAAGGAGCTCAGGGGCACTGTAATTCACAAACCTGCAGAGTTATAAATGACAGCTATCCTCCAAAAATATATTGAAGTAAGCCTGCGAAGGGGACTTGAAAGCGGGGCAGATTTTCAGGAAAACCATTGCAGGGCATAGACTGGAATTGCCCTGAAAGCATAGGAAAAGAGGCAGAACGTCGACAATGATGCACTTGGCCAAAAAGGGCGTATGCGTTTTTTCCTGAATATATTCAGGAAAAAACGCATACGCCCTTTTTGGCCAACCAAGCAAGCCTGTAAAGGAAATCTGCACTACAATGAAGTCTCACTGACCCCGGGCAAAAGGGCCATCTGAAAAAAGTGTAAAATCCAGAAAGGTAGGACAGGATATGGAGAACAGGGAGCCTTGTTATGCTGATTGGCAGGATGTAAATTGCCAGCAGCCACCCTGGAGAAATGTATGGTGTTTCCTGAAACACGTAAGAAACAAAGCAACACAGCCTATGGCACTTCCACTTATGGTCCTATAGCTTACGGAAATTAAAATCAAAAACAGACAGCCACCCAAATATTTGGGACGGCTGTGTTCCCAAGAAGCTCGTCTACAGTACCAGGTAAATATCCCAGAAAGCAAAAAATGGATAAAGAAGTTGTGGCACGTACGGGCAATGCAACATCACTCAGCAATGAAATCTGTGTCATCAGGCCCGTAGCGTCATAGTGAGTGGATGCAGGTACGGTGATTCTACGTGAACTACGTCATACAGAAAAAGAAACATCATAAGATATCACTAATACACGGAATGTAAACTTGACTACACATGAACTGAATTACAAAACAGAACAGGGTCTCAAATTTAGAAAACCAACTAGTGCTTGCTTATGGGGAAAGGTGCCTTAGGGTGCTGCATAAAACCAGACACTGAAATTAGCACAGATAACATTCCAAAAGCCAAATATGTAATAGACAAGACCTACTCCTTGCTCAACGAAATGGACTAAACACCACATATTCAACGCCTAGGAATATACCTGACTAGGAAGAATCTTAAAACCCATGTATATATATGTCTCCGTAAGAGAATCAAGCGTGTGTACAGCGGCATAAACACAGCGTTGAAAATCCGATAAATCCCATTATCAAAATAAATTTCAAAAACAAAACACAAAGACAGTGAAATAGAGAGCAATTCTTAAATAATTCACTCAGGGCATGTGATGCAACCGGGATTTAACACATCTACACCCAGAGCTGGTTGAGACATAAGGCTGGACACTTCAGGCTGATAGCATTGGTGAGTTTCGGTGAGCAAATGCAGACCCTTTGAAGTCATACTGCATGGTACCTATTCCATGGGTCCCAACTCTTCAGGTTCAAGGGATTCTTCCTCCAGCTAAAACATGCATGGGAAACCCACAGTATGGTCCACCGTGTGATTGGGAAACGATTTAAAATGCATCTCAGTTTTCGTATCCTGGTCCTCGGGTTCACAATTCCAGATGCTTTACTAAAACTCTCCCCGCTTGGAGAGTCTGTGCCTTTAACCTCCTCTTTGGCACAGCTTGCAATTTCTGTGCAAGATGAACAGGAATACGGAGAACCAATGAGAGACTAGCTGTAGGTGTCTGCACGGGCAAATGTAACGCTCATTTCCCACCAGGAAGAGGAATTAACCAAAGGCTCAGCGTGCCCTGCCGGAAAGAGATTAGGGCCTTAAGCAATCCTGCGGTTTTGTGCCCAGCTCACAAGAAAGCGAGTTGAAGAAAGGAGCTCAGGGGCACTGTAATTCACAAAACTGCAGAGTTATAAATGACAGCTATCCTCCAAAAATATATTGAAGTAAGCCTGCGAAGGGGACTTGAAAGCGGGGCAGATTTTCAGGAAAACCATTGCAGGGCGTAGACTGGAATTGCCCTGAAAGCATAGGAAAAGAGGCAGAACGTCGACAATGATGCACTTGGCCAAAAAGGGCGTATGCGTTTTTTCCTGAATATATTCAGGAAAAAACGCATACGCCCTTTTAGGCCAACCAAGCAAGCCTGTAAAGGAAATCTGCACTACAATGAAGTCTCACTGCCCCCCGGGCAAAAGGGCCATCTGAAAAAAGTGTAAAATCCAGAAAGGTAGGACAGGATATGGAGAACAGGGAGCCTTGTTATGCTGATTGGCAGGATGTAAATTGCCAGCAGCCACCCTGGAGAAGTGTATGGTGTTTCCTGAAACACGTAAGAAACAAAGCAACACAGCCTATGGCACTTCCACTTATGGTCCTATAGCTTACGGAAATTAAAATCAAAAACAGACAGCCACCCCAATATTTGGGACGGCTGTGTTCCCAAGAAGCTCGTCTACAGTACCAGGTAAATATCCCAGAAAGCAAAAAATGGATAAAGAAGTTGTGGCACGTACGGGCAATGCAATATCACTCAGCAATGAAATCTGTGTCATCAGGCCCGTAGCGGCATAGTGAGTGGATGCAGGTACGGTGATTCTACGTGAACTACGTCATACAGAAAAAGAAACATCATAAGATATCACTAATACACGGAATGTAAACTTGACTACACATGAACTGAATTACAAAACAGAACAGGGTCTCAAATTTAGAAAACCAACTAGTGCTTGCTTATGGGGAAAGGTGCCTTAGGGTGCTGCATAAAACCAGACACTGAAATTAGCACAGATAACATTCCAAAAGCCAAATATGTAATAGACAAGACCTACTCCTTGCTCAACGAAATGGACTCAACACCACATATTCAACGCCTAGGAATATACCTGACTAGGAAGAATCTTAAAACCCATGGATATATATGTCTCCGTAAGAGAATCAAGCGTGTGTACAGTGGCATAAACACAGCAGTGAAAATCCGATAAATCCCATTATCAAAATAAATTTCAAAAACAAAACACAAAGACAGTGAAATAGAGAGCAATTCTTAAATAATTCACTCAGGGCATGTGATGCAACCGGGATTTAACACATCTACACCCAGAGCTGGTTGAGACATAAGGCTGGACACTTCAGGCTGATAGCATTGGTGAGTTTCGGTGAGCAAATGCAGACCCTTTGAAGTCATACTGCATGGTACCTATTCCATGGGTCCCAACTCTTCAGGTTGAAGGGATTCTTCCTCCAGCTAAAACATGCATGGGAAACCCACAGTATGGTCCACCGTGTGATTGGGAAACGATTTAAAATGCATCTCAGTTTTCGTATCCTGGTCCTCAGGTTCACAATTCCAGATGCTTTACTAAAACTCTCCCCGCTTGGAGAGTCAGTGCCTTTAACCTCCTCTTTGGCACAGCTTGCAATTTCTGTGCAAGATGAACAGGAATACGGAGAACCAATGAGAGACTAGCTGTAGGTGTCTGCACGGGCAAATGTAACGCTCATTTCCCACCAGGAAGAGGAATTAACCAAAGGCTCAGCGTGCCCTGCCGGAAAGAGATTAGGGCCTTAAGCAATCCTGCGGTTTTGTGCCCAGCTCACAAGAAAGCGAGTTGAAGAAAGGAGCTCAGGGGCACTGTAATTCACAAACCTGCAGAGTTATAAATGACAGCTATCCTCCAAAAATATATTGAAGTAAGCCTGCGAAGGGGACTGGAAAGCGGGGCAGAATTTCCGAAAAACGATTGCAGGGGGTAGACTGGAATTGCCCAGAAAGCATAGGAAAAGAGGCAGAACGTCGACAATGATGCACTTGGCCAAAAAGGGCGTATGCGTTTTTTCCTGAATATATTCAGGAAAAAACGCATACGCCCTTTTTGGCCAACCAAGCAAGCCTGTAAAGGAAATCTGCACTACAATGAAGTCTCACTGCCCCCCGGGCAAAAGGGCCATCTGAAAAATGTGTAAAATCCAGAAAGGTAGGACAGGATATGGAGAACAGGGAGCCTTGTTATGCTGATTGGCAGGATGTAAATTGCCAGCAGCCACCCTGGAGAAGTGTATGGTGTTTCCTGAAACACGTAAGAAACAAAGCAACGCAGCCTATGGCACTTCCACTTATGGTCCTATAGCTTACGGAAATTAAAAACAAAAACAGCCACCCCAAAATTTGGGACGGCTGTGTTCCCAAGAAGCTCGTCTACAGTACCAGGTAAATATCCCAGAAAGCAAAAAATGGATAAAGAAGTTGCGGCACGTACTTGCAACGCAATATCTCTCAGCAATGAAATCTCTGTAATCAGGCCCGTAGCGGCATTGTGAGTGGATGCAGGTACGGTGATTCTACGTGAACTACGTCACACAGAAAAAGAAACATCATAAGATATCACTAATACACGGAATGTAAACTTGACTACACATGAACTGAATTACAAAACAGAACAGGGACTCAAATTTAGAAAACCAACTAGTGCTTGCTTATGGGGAAAGGTGCCTTAGGGTGCTGCATAAAACCAGGGACTGAAATTAGCACAGATAACATTCCATAAGCCAAATATGTAATAGACAAGACCTACACATTGCTCAACGAAATGGACTCAACACCACATATCCAACGCCTAGGAATATACCTGACTAGGAAGAATCTTAAAATCCATGGATATATATGTCTCCGTAAGAGAATGAAGCGTATGTACAGCGGCATAAACGCAGCAGTGAAAATCCGATAAATCCCATTATCAAAATAAATTTCAAAACAAAACACAAAGACAGTGAAATAGAGAGCTATTCTTAAATAATTCACTCAGGGCATGTGATGCAACCGGGATTTAACACATCTACACCCAGAGCTGGGTGAGACATAAGGCTGGACACTTCAGGCTGATAGCATTGGTGAGTTTCGGTGAGCAAATGCAGACCCTTTGAAATCATACTGCATGGTACCTATTCCATGGGTCCCAACTCTTCAGGTTCAAGGGATTCTTCCTCCAGCTAAAACATGCATGGGAAACCCACAGTATGGTTCACCGTGTGATTGGGAAACGATTTAAAATGCATCTCAGTTTTCGTATCCTGGTCCTCGGGTTCACCATTCCAGATGCTTTACTAACAATCTCCCCGCTTGGAGAGTCAGTGCCTTTAACCTCGTATTTGGCACAGCTTGCAATTTCTGTGCAAGATGAACAGGAATAGGAGAAGCAATGTGAGACTAGATGTAGGTGTCTGCACGGGCAAATGTAACGCTCATTTCCCACCAGGAAGAGGAATTAACCAAAGGCTCAGCATGCCCTGCCGGAAACAGATTAGGGCCTGAAGCAATCCTGCGGTTTTGGGCTCAGCTCACCAGAAAGCGAGTTGAAGAAAGGAGCCAAGGGGCACTGTAATTCACAAAACTGCAGAGTTATAAATGACAGCTATCCTCCAAAAATATATTGAAGTAAGCCTGCGAAGGGGACTGGAATGCGGGGCAGAATTTCCGAAAAACGATTGCAGGGGGTAGACTGGAATTGCCCAGAAAGCATAGGAAAAGAGGCAGAACGTCGACAATGATGCACTTGGCCAAAAAGGGCGTATGCGTTTTTTCCTGAATATATTCAGGAAAAAACGCATACGCCCTTTTTGGCCAACCAAGCAAGCCTGTAAAGGAAATCTGCACTACAATGAAGTCTCACTGCGCCCCGGGCAAAAGGGCCATCTGAAAAAAGTGTAAAATCCAGAAAGGTAGGACAGGATATGGAGAACAGGGAGCCTTGTTATGCTAATTGGCAGGATGTAAATTGCCAGCAGCCACCCTGGAGAAGTGTATGGTGTTTCCTGAAACACGTAAGAAACAAAGCAACACAGCCTATGGCACTTCCACTTATGGTCCTATAGCTTACGGAAATTAAAATCAAAAACAGACAGCCACCCCAATATTTGGGACGGCTGTGTTCCCAAGAAGCTCGTCTACAGTACCAGGTAAATATCCCAGAAAGCAAAAATGGATAAAGAAGTTGTGGCACGTACGTGCAATGCACTATCACTCAGCAATGAAATCTGTGTCATCAGGCCCGTAGCGGCATAGTGAGTGGATACAGGTACGGTGCTTCTACGTGAACTACGTCACACAGAAAACGAAACATCATAAGATATCACTAATACACGGAATGTAAACTTGACTACACATGAACTGAATTACAAAACAGAACAGGGTCTCAAATTTAGAAAACCAACTAGTGCTTGCTTATGGGGAAAGGTGCCTTGGGGTGCTGCATAAAACCAGAGACTGAAATTAGCACAGATAACATTCCATAAGCCAAATATGTAATAGACAAGACCTACTCCTTGCTCAACGAAATGGACCCAACACCACATATTCAACGCCTAGGAATATACCTGACTAGGAAGAATCTTAAAACCCATGGATATATATGTCTCCGTAAGAGAATCAAACGTGTGTACAGCGGCCGAAACGCAGCAGTGAAAATCCGATAAATCCCATTATCAAAATAAATTTCGAAATCAAACACAAAGACAGTGAAATAGAGAGCAACTCTTAAATAATTCACTCAGGGCATGTGATGCAACCGGGATTGACCACATCTACACCCAGAGCTGGTTGAGACATAAGGCTGGACACGTCAGGCTGATAGCATTGGTGAGTTTCGGTGAGCAAATGCAGGCCCTTTGAAGTCATACTGCATGGTACCCATTCCATGGGTCAAAACTCTCCAGGTTCAAGGCATTCTTTCTCCAGCTAAAACATGCATGGGAAACCCAGAGTATCGTCCAACGTATGATTGGGAAATGATTTAAAATGCATCTCCGTTTTCGTATCCTGGTCCTCGGGTTCACCATTCCAGATGCTTTACTAACACTCTCCCCGCTTGGAGAGTCTGTGCCTTTAACCTCCTCTTTGGCACAGCTTGCAATTTCTGTGCAAGATGAACAGGAATAGGGAGAACCAATGAGAGACTAGCTGTAGGTGTCTGCACGGGCAAATGTAACGCTCATTGCCCACCAGGAAGAGGAATTAAACAAAGGCTCAGCGTGCCCTGCTAGAAACAGATTAGGGCCTGAAGCAATCCTGCGGTTTTGTGCCCAGCTCACAAGAAAGCGAGTTGAAGAAAGGAGCTCAGGGGCACTGTAATTCACAAACCTGCAGAGTTATAAATGACAGCTATCCTCCAAAAATATATTGAAGTAAGCCTGCGAAGGGGACTTGAAAGCGGGGCAGAATTTCAGGAAAACGATTGCAGGGGGTAGACTGGAATTGCCCAGAAAGCATAGGAAAAGAGGCAGAACGTCGACAATGATGCACTTGGCCAAAAAGGGCGTATGCGTTTTTTCCTGAATATATTCAGGAAAAAACGCATAGGAACTTTTTGGCCAAACAAGCAAGCCTGTAAAGGAAATCTGCACTACAATGAAGTCTCACTGCCCCCCGGGCAAAAGGGCCATCTGAAAAAAGTGTAAAATCCAGAAAGGTAGGACAGGATATGGAGAACAGGGAGCCTTGTTATGCTGATTGGCAGGATGTAAATTGCCAGCAGCCACCCTGGAAAAGTGTATGGTGTTTCCTGAAACACGTAAGAAACAAAGCAACACAGCCTATGGCACTTCCACTTATGGTCCTATATCTTACGGAAATTAAAATCAAAAACAGACAGCCACCCCAATATTTGGGACGGCTGTGTTCAGAAGAAGCTCGTCTACAGTATCAGGTAAATATCCCAGAAAGCAAAAAATGGATAAAGAAGTTGTGGCACGTACGTACAATGCAATATCACTCAGCAATGAAATCTGTGTCATCAGGCCCGTAGCGGCATAGTGAGTGGATGCAGGTACGGTGATTCTACGTGAACTACGTCACACAGAAAAAGAAACATCATAAGATATCACTAATACACGGAATGTAAACTTGACTACACATGAACTGAATTACAAAACAGAACAGGGTCTCAAATTTAGAAAACCAACTAGTGTTTGCTTATGGGAAAAGGTGCCTTGGGGTGCTGCATAAAACCAGAGACTGAAATTAGCACAGATAACTTTCCATAAGCCAAATATGTAATAGACAAGTCCTACTCCTTGCTCAACGAAATGGACCCAACACCACATATTCAACGCCTAGGAATATACCTGACTAGGAAGAATCTTAAAACCCATGGATATATATGTCTCCGTAAGAGAATCAAGCGTGTGTACAGCGGCCGAAACGCAGCAGTGAAAATCCGATAAATCCCATTATCAAAATAAATTTCGAAAAAATAACACAAGGACAGTGAAATAGAGAGCAATTCTTAAATAATTCACTCAGGGCATGTGATGCAACCGGGATTGACCACATCTACACCCAGAGCTGATTGAGACATAAGGCTGGACACTCCAGGCTGATAGCATTGGTGAGTTTCGTTGAGCAAATGCAGACCCTTTGAAGTCATACTGCATGGTACCCATTCCATGGGTCCCAACTCTCCAGGTTCAAGGCATTCTTCCTGCAGCTAAAACATGCTTGGGAAACCCAGAGTATCGTCCACCGTGTGATTGGGAAACGATTTAAAATGCATCTCAGTTTTCGTATCCTGGTCCTCGGGTTCACCATTCCAGATGCTTTACTAACACTCTCCCCGCTTGGAGAGTCAGTGCCTTTAACGTCCTGTTTGGCACAGCTTGCAATTTCTGTGCAAGATGAACAGGAATAGGGAGAACCAATGAGAGACTAGCTGTAGGTGTCTGCACGGGCAAAAGTAATGCTCATTTCCCACCAGGAAGAGGAATTAACCAAAGGCTCAGCGTGCCCTGCTGGTAACAGATTAGTGCCTGAAACAATCCTGTGGTTTTGTGCCCAGCTCACAAGAAAGCGAGTTGAAGAAAGGAGCTCAGTGGCACTGTAATTCACAAACCTGCAGAGTTATAAATGACAGCTATCTTCCAAAAGTATATTGAAGTAAGCCTGCGAAGGGGACTTGAAAGCGGGGCAGAATTTCAGGAAAACGATTGCAGGTGGTAGATTGGAATTGCCCTGAAAGCATAGGAAAAGAGGCACAAAGTGGACAATGATGCACTTGGCCAAAAAGGGCGTATGCGTTTTTTCCTGAATATATTCAGGAAAAAACGCATATGCCCTTTTTGGCCAACCAAGCAAGCCTGTAAAGGAAATCTGCACTACAATGTAGTCTCACTGCCCCCCTGGCAAAAGGGCCATCTGAAAAAAGTGTAAAATCCAGAAAGGTAAGACAGGATATGGAGAACAGGGAGCCTTGTTATGCTGATTGGGATGATGTAAATTGCCAACAGCCACCCTGGAGAAGTGTATGGTGTTTCCTGAAACACGTAAGAAATAAAGGAACACAGCTTATGGCAATTGCACTTATGGTCCTCTTGCTTAGGGAAATTAAAATCAAAAACAGAGATCCACCCCAAAATTTGGGACGGCTGTGTTCCCAAGAAGCTCGTCTACAGTACCAGGTAAATATCCCAGAAAGCAAAAAATGGATAAAGAAGTTGTGGCACGTACGTGCAATGCAATATCACTCAGCAATGAAATCTGTGTCATCAGGCCCGTAGCGGCATAGTGAGTGGATGCAGGTACGGTGATTCTACGTGAACTACATCACACAGAAATAGAAACATCATAAGATATCACTAATACACGGAGTGTAAATTTAACTACACATGAACTGAATTACAAAACAGAACAGGGTCTCAAATTTTGAAAACCAACTAGTGCTTGCTTATGGGGAAATGTGCGTTGGGATGCTGCATAAATCCAGAGACTGAAATTAGCACAGATAACTTTCCATAAGCCAAATATGTAATAGACAAGACCTACTCCTTGCTCAACGCAATGGACTCAACACCACATATTCAACGCCTAGGAATATACCTGACTAGGAAGAATCTTAAAACCCATGGATTTATATGTCTCCCTAAGAGAATCAAGTGTGTGTACAGCGACATAAACGCAGCAGGGAAAATCTGATAAATCCTATTATCAAAATAAATTTCAAAAACAAAACACAAAGACAGTGAAATAGAGAGCAATTCTTAAACAATTCACTCAGGGCCTCTGATGCAACCGGGATTGACCACATCTACACCCACAGCTGGTTGAGACATAAGGCTGGACACTTCAGGCTGATAGCATTGGTGAGTTTCGGTGAGCAAATGCAGACCCTTTGAAGTCATACTGCATGGTACCCATTCCATGGGTCCCAACTCTCCAGGTTCAAGAGATTCTTCCTCCAGCTAAAACATGCATGGGAAACCCAGAGTATCGTCCACCGTGTGATTGGGAAATGATTTAAAATGCATCTCAGTTTTCGTATCCTGGTCCTCGGGTTCACCATTCCAGATGCTTTACTAACACTCTCCCCGCTTGGAGAGTCAGTGCCTTTAACCTCCTCTTTGGCACAGCTTGCAATTTCTGTGCAAGATGAACAGGAATAGGGAGAACCAATGAGAGACTAGCTGTAGTTGTCTGCACGGGCAAATGTAATGCTCATTTCCCACCAGGAATAGGAATTAACCAAAGGCTCAGCGTGCCCTGCTGGAAAGAGATTAGTGCCTGAAGCAATCCTGCGTTTTTGTGCCCAGCTCACAAGAAAGCGAGTTGAAGAAAGGAGCTCAGGGGCACTGTAATTCACAAACCTGCAGAGTTATAAATGACAGCTATCCTCCAAAAATATATTGAAGTAAGCCTGCAAAGGGGACTTGAAAGCGGGGCAGAAATTCAGGAAAACGATTGAAGGGTTAAACTGGAATTGCACTTAAAGAATAGGAAAAGAGGCAGAACGTCGATAATGATGCACTTGTCCAAAAAGTGCGGATGCTTTTTTCCTTAAATATATTAAGGAAAAAACGCATACGCACTTTTTGGCCAACCAAGCAAGCTTGTAAATAAACCTGCACTACAATGAAGTCTCAGTGCCCCCCAGGGCAAAAGGGCCATTTAAAAAAATTGTAAAATCCAGAAACGGAGGACAGGCAATGGAAAACAGGGATCCTTATTATGCTGATGCATATGATGTAAATTGCCGACAGCCATTCTGGAGAAGTGTTATGTGTTTCCTGTAACACGTAAGAAACAAAGCAACACAGCCTATGGCACTTCCACTTATGGTCCTACAGCTTAGGGAAATTAAAATCAAAAACACCCAGCGACCTCAAAGTTTGGGACCTCTCTGTTCACAAGAACCTCGTTTACAGTACAAGGTAAATATCTCAGAGAGCAAACAATGGATAAAGAAGTTGTGGTACGTACGTACAATGGAATATCTCTCAGCAATGAAATCTGTGTCATCAGGCCCATAACGGCATAGTGAGTGGATTCAGGTATGGTGATTCTACGTGAAATAAGTCACACATAAAAAGAAACATCATAAAATATCACTAATACACAGTATGTAAACTTGACTATACATGAACTGAATTACAAAACAGAACAGTCTCAAATTTAGAAAACCAACTTGTGCTTTCTTATGGAGAAAGGTGCGTTGGCATGCTGCATAAAACCAGAGACTGAAATTAGCACAGATACCGTTCCATAAGCCAAATATGTAATAGACAAGACCTACTCCTTGCTCAACGAAATGGACTCAACACCACATATTCAACGCCTAGGAATATACCTGACTAGGAAGAATCTTAAAACCCGTGGATATTTATGTCTCCGTAAGAGAATCAAGAGTGTGTACAGCGGCATTAACGCAGCAGTGAAAATCCGATAAATCCCAGTGTCAAAAAAAAATTTCAAAAACAAAACACAATGACAGTGAAATAGAGAGCAATTGTTAAATAACTCACACATGGCATGTGATGCAACCTGGTTTACCACATCTACACCCAGAGCTGGGTGAGAGATAAGGCTGGACCCTTTGGGCTGATAGCATTGGTGAGGTTCAGTGAGCAAATGCAGACCCTTTGATGTCATACTGCCTGGTACCCATTCCATGGTTCCCAACTCTCCAGGTTCTAGGGATTCTTCCTTCTGCTAAAATTTGCATGGGAAACCCAGAGTATGCTCCACCGTGTGACTGGGAAACCTTTTTACATGCATGTCTGTTTTCGTCCCCTGGTACTCAGGTTCACCATTCCAGACCCTTTTCTTACACTCTCCCCATTTGGAGAGTCAGTGTCTTTAACCTCCTGTTTGGCACTGTTTGCAATTTCTGCGCAAGATGAACAGGAATACGGAGAACCAATGGGAGACTATCTGTAGGTGTGTGCACGGGCAAATATTTTTTTTAACATCTTTATTGGGGTATAATTGCTTTACAATGGTGTGTTAGTTTTTGCTTTATAACAAAGTGAATCAGCCATACATATACATATGCTCCCTGTGTCTTCCCTCTTGTGTCTCCCTCCCTCCCTCTCTCCCCCTTCCACCCCTCCAGGCTGTCCCAACGCCCCGAGCTAATATCCCTGTGACTTGCGGCTGCTTCCCCCTTGCTATCTACCTTACTACATTTGTTAGTGTGTATATGTCCATGACTCTCTCTCGCCCTGTCAGAACTCACCATTCCCCCTCCCCATATCCTCAATTCCGTTCTCCAGTAGGTCTGCGCCTCTATTCCTGTCTTATCCCTAGGTTCTTCATGACATTTTTTTCCTTTAAATTCCATATATATGTGTTAGCATACGCTATTTGTCTTTTTCTTTCTGACTTACTTCACTCTGTATGACAGACTCTAGGTCTATCCATCTCATTACAAATAACTCAGTTTCATTTCTTTTTAAGGCTGAGTAATATTCCATTGTGTATATGTGCCACATCTTCTTTATCCATTCGTCCGATGATGGGCGCTTAGGTTCTTTCCATCTCCGGGCTATTGTAAATAGAGCTGCAATGAACATTTTGGTACATGACTCTTTTTGAATTTTGGTTTTCTCAGGGTATATGCCCAGTATGCACGGGCAATTTTAACACTCATTTCCCAACAGGAAAAGGAATTAACCAAAGGCTCTGCATGCTGTGCTGGAACAAGATTAGGGCCTGAAGCAATCCTGCGGTTTTGTGGCCAGCTCACAAGAAAGCGAGTTGAGGAAAGGAGCTCAGGGGCACTGTCATTCACATACCTGCAGACTTATAAATGACAGAAATCGTACAAAAATATATTGAATTAAGGCTGCGAAGAGGACTTGAAAGTGGGGCAGAATTGCTGGAATCCGATTTCAGGAGGTAGACGTGAATTGCTCTGAAAGCATAAGAGAAGTGGCAGAACCTCGTCAATGAAGCACTTGGCCAAAAAGGGCATATGCATTTTTTCCAGGGCCATCATTCACGGGAGTAGGAGGCTCCCAGCATGCTCCAGTGGCCAACAGAGGGCCCACGTCGCCAAGGCGATGTGAGCTAGCCAGGCAGGAGTGACCTGACATCAGAGGGCTCACCTCACAGAATGGTAGGGAACCCAGCCAGGATCAGACTCTCCCCAGAGGGCCCACATCACCAAGGTGATGGGAACCAGGCAGGAGTGTCCTCACACCCGTGGGGCCACATCATCAAAAGTTGAGGTACCCAGCACATGTGGCCTCAAACCAGAGGACCCACATCACCATGGGTTTCGGAGTGAGGCAGGCAGGATTAACCTCACAACACATGTCCCATTGTATACAAAAGGTGTGGAAACCAGCAGTTGGATCTTCCTAGCAGGCGGCCCAGAGCACTGAGGCTATGAGATCCAGGCCGGCATGAACTCACAACAGAGGGCCCTCATTGTGATTCTGTAAGCAACCCAGCCGTTGTGACCTCAGAGCAGAAGGCCCACATCCCCATGGGGAAGGGAAACAAGCAGGAGTGTCATCGCAAGAGTGGGCACACATGAAAAAATGTGGGGAGCCCAGCAATTAGTGCCTGATGCCAGAGGGCCCTCATCACCGAGGGGCGGTGGCTCCCAGCCAGCTCTGACTGCTACCAGCAGGGCGACGTCGCCAATGCGGAGTGCGACAACCAGGCAGGAGTGACCTCAGAGCAGAGGGTCAACCTCACAGAAGTGTGAAGAACCAAAGAGGATCAGATTCTCACCAGAGGGCCCACATCACCAAGGGAATGGGAACCAGGCAGGAGTGTCCTCACACTAGTGGGGCCACATCACCGAAAAGTGAGGGACCCAGCACACGTGGCCTCAAACCAGAGGACACACATCACAAGGGAGCTGGGATTGAGGCAGGCAGGAGGAGCCTCAAAACAGAGGGACCATAGAATTAAA